>NC_139255.1:55967372-56567372 GCF_977018435.1 Lepisma saccharinum
GAGAGAGACGAGGAGAGAGAGAGAGAGAGACGAAGAGAGTGAGAGAGACGAAGGGAAAGAGAGAGATACGAAGAGAGAAAGAGAGAGAGAGTGAATCGTGGCCATGCACCCACATTCCCTATATATTCCTTATGGTGCAACGACCAACCTTTCTACCTATTTAGGCAAATCTCGACAATGAGGATGAATCATGAACGGATGAAATAGACGAAGCATAAAAAAAAGCCAGTAGGCGTATTGGTACACACAGGAGATGTACTACGTAAAAATGTCCGTGCAGTTGGTAGAACAATGACACGGAACGCCAGCAGGGGCGTGCCCATGATTTTCGAATGGGATGAGGACTAGGCATACTTTCTTAGTAGTCAGTGATCATTTTGCCATGTTTTCCTGACTTCGATGTCATTTTTTTTTTTTTTTAGGAATACTGGGCCAAATGAATCCACGACTTTTGCGACACCGTCGTATGCGACACTATCATTTCTGCCGTCATATGCAACACTGTATGGTGCCGGACCCTGTGGTCTATTTAATTATCTTTCCTCTACCCCTCATGTCTCTCTCTATATTTTCTCTGCGAGATTAGTAATGTGATGCAATCATTGTTTCCCGATGGCGTAGTGGTAACGTCGTGGCCTTGCAATCAAGGGATCCCGGGTTCGATACCCGGTGAATGCACAGTGGTACGGATCCCACTTTAAACTGCAGGTCTAGTCCCGATTAGCCTTTTCTGTGCTTTGCTGTTACCGAAAGATTTGATTCCTCGCGGAGAACAGTTCTTCTTCCAGAGACCGTATCCTGTCGATAACGCAACCCGCGCCACAGAAAGGATCAGCTGGTTGCCTACCAAATACAGATTCGGGTATTGAAATGATCCCCCCTCCTGTGTGTGGTGTAGTGAGGCGTGTCGTTGTAATAATTGTTTGCAATCATGTTAATCGGCTTTGTGGAGGGCCTCGATGAGTCGCTGGTGAAGAGACGTTCAATTGGGCGGCACAATGCGACACACACGCGCGCTGACAGGGCGAAAAGGAGGTTCGTTTTGATAACATCCCTCACGCGGTCTTTACAAAGCTCATTCTCGTGCCGGCTTGTTGGAACTTGTAATATCCTTTTATTTCCCTTTGTTCATTTTTCTTTTATTATAGTTTTGTTTTGTTTCTTTACCAGATTTTCAGTTTTTTAATAGCTTTGTAACGTAAAAGCATGTGTGCATTTTATTTACAATATACAGTAAAACCTCGTTAATCCGGACTAATTGGGGAATAAGTTGACCGCTTTAACGAAAGTCCGGATTAACTGAAATAACCTAAAGAACAGTAGAAAGTGCATTAAAACTCCGTTTATAGCAACAAAGCACTTTATTATGGTATATTTAAAGGGCATAGGCCTAAATACACTATACAGTACAGTAAAATGTAAAACAATACACAGAAAAAACTGGTTTGTTTGGAATTACCAAAAAAGTTTGGTTGAGCTGTTTGGTCTAATTTTTGTTTCCGATAACCAAATGTTGCTTGTAATTACTAAATAATTTTGTTTAAGAATACCAAAAAATTTGGTCAGACCAAATATGGTACTCGTAAACAAAATGATACATATGTAAGTAAAGAGAAACAAAACGTTTGGTTAAATTTACTATATGTACGTGAGCGTGCTTCCGAATTTGAAATTACGATTGTACAGTTTCGTCGAGTGTAGTATGAAAGTCCCTTGTGGAAAATTGAAACTCATGTAGATAGATAAATTACTCGAAGCGAGTCTTCATGTTGTTGTGTAGCCTAATATGCTGAAAAAGAGTTCAGGATATACATACTTTATGCTGATGTTTCCTTGAACGTCCGGTAGATGGAACTTGGAAATTTCTTACAAGAAACATAAGTTTTTATAACAAATAACGATACTTTTGATGGTAATCATAGTGAAAAATTATGCTTTAACACCATTCGAAAGATGTGTGAACAATAAAGCTACAAGATACAGAAGAAAATGTAGTGCAGTGAATAAAAGTGAATCTCCCATGACCAACCTTTTTGGTTCCAGACTATATAATTAGGAGCTAAGTGTGGCGAACAATCCACCTACCGCTTTCCTATGTCAGATTAGTACACAGCTTCCTAACAAATAGGGTCGCCTATGTCACTGTAAATGGAGCAATGTCATACCCCATTTTCCCTTACTCTGGCGTTCCACAGGGTGCTGCTTTATCACCATTGCTCTACATACTATACGTTGCCGATATGCCAAAACCCCCACAAGTTTCTATCTACCAATTCGCTGACGACACCGCATTTCTCGCCTGTTGTTCAACCATCCAAGCTATAAACAAAACTCTCCAACCAGCTATAAACTCCTTCCAAAGATGGTGTGACACATGGCGTCTCACAATTAATGCTCTCAAAACACAAGCATTGGTGTTTCTGCAGACAGGCTGTCGCTCGAAGATCCAAAGGAACCCAACATTATTAAACATCAAAATACGGGGAACTCCAATTCTGCCTGCCACCACTGCAAAATATCTGGGAGTCATATTTGACTCCAAGCTAACCTGGAAACCTCAATTGCTCAACATCGTCCAAAAAGATACAAATCGTCTGAGCTTGCTCAAACGGCTAATTGGAACATCCTGGGGACTCAACTCCCAGGTTGTCCTACATACCTACAAGGCTTTCCTTCGACCAGCAATTACTTACGGCCACACTGCATGGATATCAGCCCCAGACTCATTCTATCACAAACTACAAGTTCTGGAAAGACATGCTCTTCGTTTGGCCTTCAGAGTAGTCCTACCAAGTCCCACACGACTACTGTACGAGCGAATAACCTTTCCCGAAATCACAACCCACATCGAAGCCATCCGTCACAAATATATAACTGGTCGAATGAACTCGCACCATCCACAACTTCTTAGCACAATGTACGAAGATGCTCTACACGACTGCCTTCCCACATACCACTGCACACCATTACAGCATCTCTTAACCATGTACACCTTCCCGATAGATCCACAGCATCCTGACTACCAGCTGTATAATATCCATCATCCTCCGGAACTACGGCACGTGATATATCCAACACATGCCGCACCATAGCAAATTATTACTTTCCTAACTGAAGTAATTTTCCCACTACTGCATAAATAAGATCTAAGTGAACTACCCTCAGAATAAGTAAATATGTACCACTTCATTACTGAAAACACTTAGACCATCACCTTGCAAGGGAAAACATTTATGGAAACAATTCACTTACCAAAGAGAAGGTGTACCCTTCTAAATGGAAAACGAGGACAAAAAAAAAAAAAAAAAAAAAAAAAAAGTGGCGAACAAAAACAAGCACCCACCAAAAACTATTAGTTCATCTGAACTTTCTATTCTGAGCATTCTCAATGTATATTTTGAGATCGGTTATTTTGTACAAACTATACAGCCTATCTAGAAAACTTAGCCAGATTAAGTAAGTTCGAATAAATTATTTAACTCTTTGGTAACCTTAAATAAAAACACTGTAGTGATGGGCAGAATCGTTCAGTAAGTTGATCCGAATCACGCAGATCGGGTCACAAAAATGATAGTTCGGTAATTTTGACTAAATTATTTGGTTTTCCTAAACAAAGGGGCTACATTTTGTTAATTTACCAAAATAATATTTGGTATTAGTAACCAAAAAATTGTTTACGACAAAGAAATAGAACTTCACCAAATCTTTTGGTACTGGTGAACAATTGTTTGGTTGATGCCTATTTAAACAAACGAATTGTTCACCACTACCATTTTTTGGTTAATGCAAACAAACATTTTTCTCTGTGTACTTGGATGTACATATTCTTAGCCCTTACGGAGCAATATGACGAATGCGATTGTTGACTTCTAGCCACATTTAAAACCTTGCATTCTGCTTTCTTTTTCTTTTTGCCTGTCCGGCTTATTGGGTTCCGGATTAATGAGGTTTTACTGTAATATATTTTGACAATCTGAACCCGAAGGTCTCCCCAATATATCGCAGTGGTATAAAGTCGGCTTGTAATAGAAGGATCTCGAGTTGGTTAAACAGTAGGACGGGTCCCGAGTAGTCTTTATGTGCATAAAGTGTTCTTTAAAACTGAAACTCGAACCTCATCCCGGCTTTCAAGGACCTAGGCAGGATGTGCTTTACCACACACTTCTACCATCTTACAGCGCTCTACAAAATAAAGAGCATTCCCTGACATTCGCTACGAGACTCGGCGGCAAGTGGCCCGGCATCAGCGCTTGTCTTTCCCGGTGAACGGGTCCGCGACAGTCGTTCGCTACCCTGTTGTTTTTTTTTTTCGCTTTCCTGCCTTCGCTCTCTTTCCCCTTCTGTTGACGTTGCAGACTGACGCAAGTATAATCCTCCCTCGGAAGTTGTGTCGTGTCCGTGTGTTGAAGATTGTGGCTTAATATGGCACCACAAAAGTTTACATTACAACAAAGGATTTATCTTGTCGAGTGTTACTTCGGAAAGAGGAATTGTGGAGAAGTGCGACGACGTTTTGCAACGAAAATTCCTGGTGTTCCTCTTCCATATAGGACCACTATATTAAACCTCGTAAAGTCTAAAAAATAAAGTATACAAAGAGAATCCGCACACCATCCGTGAGTTTAAAGAGAGTGATGTACGAGAAATCGGGAGAATTACAGTAGACGAACTTGCACGTGTAAATGCCAATTTCCTTCGGAGATGCCAGGAATGTGTTGCAGCAGAGGGACATCATTTTCAACACCTTCTGTAGTCAAGGTTAGTACACAATATGAAAACTGTAATTTTAATAGCCGACTCTAGCGACTGTCGCTGACCCGTTTACCGGGAAAGACAAGCGTTGATGCCGGGAAGCTTGCCGCCGAGTCTCGTAGCGAATGTCAGGGAATGCTCAGTAGTACATTCACGAGGACCTACTTTCACGATTCCATCTCCTAAGCGCAGCACACCCCTTTGCCACCCGTTCGCGAGAAAACTTCCGCTCCCAGAAGACAAGGTTACTACCACCATAGCGTGGAACGACCTCCTCAATGACATAAGAAACTCTTCTCTCGGCCAATTCAACTCAAAATTAAGAAACGTTCTTATGGAGTTAACTTACCAGTATTGAAAACTGGGAAACACAATAAAAATGAAAAATCTTCTTAGATGCAAACTTGTATTACCAGCACTCATTCACCCTTTCAGTTTTCAGTATTTTTGATGTGTGTGTGTTTATGTTGTACGTACATTTGTTACTTTTCTTTCAGTGTGTGTGCGATTTTTCTCGTTTGCTTTCTTCTTCTTCTGTTTTTATTTAACATATTGAAAATTTGAACTTTCTTTTGCCAGCATTCGCTTCCCTATGCTCTTCATAACCTCTATACCAAGTTTCATTGCAAATCCGTTGCTTCGAACGGGATCCAGAGGGATCTGACAAGAGCAAATTTAATTATAGGCGCCACGTTTCCACTTGGTGGTAAAAATATGAACTATTTTTGCCAGCATTTGCTTCCCTATGCTCTCCATAACCTCTATACCAAGTCTCATCGCAATCAGTTGCTTCGAACGGGGTCCAGAGGGGTCTCACATGAGGAAACTTAATGATTAGCGCCAATTATCCACCTGGTAGTGAAAATTTGAACTATTTTTTGCCAGCATTCGCTTCCCTATGCTCTCCATAACCTCTATACTAAGTTTCATCGCAATCCGTTGCTTCGAACGAGGTCCAGAGGATTCTGACATGGGGAAATTTAATTATTAGCGCCACTTTTCCATCTGGTGGTATAAATATAAACTATTAGTCGTCAGCATTCGCTTCCCTATGCTCTCCATAACCTCTATACCAAGTTTCATTGCAATCCGTTGCTTCGAACGGGGTCCAGAGGGGTCTGACATAAGGAAATTTAATGATAAGCGCCAATTATCCACCTGGTGGTGAAAATTTGAGCTATTTTTTGCCAGCATTCGCTTCCCTATGCTCTCCATAACCTCTATACCAAGTTTCGTCGCAATCAGTTGCTTCGAACGGGCTCTGAATAGGTTAACCGTGATTATGACCACCCTGTGAGCGTTTCTAATGGGCGTTTTTGTGTGTATTATTTCGATTCTCGAGAGGAAACTTTGTAGACAGAACCCATTTTCTCTTGAGCATACACCCCGTATAGGTTTCGGATGTTCCATCTGGAAATCTTGCGAGATAGCCGAAGGATGCTGAAAGCAAAGATGCAACGCCCACCGCCGGAGACACAGCGCAGAGGGAGAGACGACAAGTGCGCTTCCGGAGTGAACTCAATCGCTGGAGTGAAACGCGATATTTCCCTCGGGAGGTGGGAGGCACGTTCCCGCATCTCCTGCAGGAGCCTCCCTTCGTTTGAACGGAACAAAGTGGGCGGATCTGTGTCCTGGCCAGCGTCTTCCTCCGGGAACTAACAAGCCTCGACGGGGGAAGCCTCGTTGGTTCCCCCGGGAGACGGAAGATCGGGGAAAACTTATCTTCGAGTGGAACGAATTTGAGACCGAACCTTCAAAAATTGGCATAAAACAGGGAAAAATGGGAAGGTAAATTAGGGATTACGTCATAACTGGAACGGAAGTTGATGAAAAAGCTTTTTTCTTTTTCTAGGCCTTGAAGACGATGCTAACCCCGATGTAGTCCGTTCCCCTTCATTTAGAACCAGGAAACAATTCTTATTTTGCATTTTCAGGCCATTTTTGACTTTCAGGTCAATGTTTTTTGGCCGTTTTGTTGCATTTTAAAATCATTTTTGAAGTTTCTTTTTGCTCCTTCTCTGTTGTTTCGTGAATTGTAAATGCATTTAGCATATCGTACCATACCCTATCGGTACGAGTAGAATCTTGCCAGACTTGTCAGAACCTGTTTCTAGATTTTGTTGAGAAAGAAGTTTTTACACAGGAAGCAACCGTGGCTCACCTTGTGGGAGGTGAAGGAAGATGGGGGTCAATGAACAAAACCAGGTGATCTAGGAAGCAGGGGGGCTTTTGATGGTCGTCGCTTGAGAGGAGTAACACTGTAAGGGAGAGTCAATTCGTACCGAACGGGGTAGGGTAGATTGGGGCGAATAGGGCCACTTTCAAGAAAATCACCTTGAACTACTGTACTGAATGTTTTAATGTAGGATTTTTTTACAGAAATATAATGAACCATATGTCTACTACAGAGTCCACATCAAATTTTGCATTTCAAAAATTTTATAATGTTATATAATATTAAGAAAGAAATACATGCATTGGCCCTATTGAACCTAACGTCCGGCTGAATAGGGCCACTTGTAAAGTGAATAGGATATAAACGGCACCAACCATACAAAATCGTACATAATTTGGAAAATCACACAGAGTACAATATTTCAGAAAAGAAAATTATAAAATGGAAAGATTTGCATTCTCACAAGTGCTAATTTTTGGAACATTCCTTTTCTTATGTTCCTGGATTGTTGAGACAACGTCCGCAAGTAAACATTCCTGCTATCAATGCCTGTTCTGCTTTCCTTACGTCATCTTCAATCCATTTCTGCTGTGTTTTACGATTATATTTCCCCATCTGAAATAAAAAAGAACGAGAGAAAAGAACATTACTTTTATTCATCAACGTCAGGCCAATTACGTACATTTCACATTTTAATCAGAAAAGTGGCTCTATTCACCCTGATTGGTAATATATAGAAAAATGAGTTGGCAACCCTGCTTTGGTTCATATCCGATAAAGAAGGAATGCATGACAAGTTGTCTCTGTCTTTGTTGAAGCTAAGAAAATTAAAGTTCTATATTTTCAACAAAACAACAACGCCTAACAAGATTGAATACATGACTATTAACAATGGGCCATATTTCGTAACACTTACCTTCGATTGTTGATGAAAACTGCTGCCCAACACCATCAGCATCCAACGCTTACGGAATCCAACTGCACAATAAACATGTACAGACTCACAGTCGACATACGGTGTGGTGCCGGCTTGGCCTCCTCGCTTCTATAAAATGTTTGATTGATTTATGTTGTGAGTGGCCCTATTCATCTGATGGCCCTATTCGCACCAATCTACCCTAAGTTATCCCTTTTCCTGTAATCTACCATTCTCAGTCAGAAGGTTGGGGATTTAGACATCTGTCATGTCATTTACTTGCTTATTAGTTTAGTTACTTCACATCTGACCCTTTTAGGACCGTCGCAGCAAGCAAGTGTTGTAATTTGGGGAATGAGCTACATTCCATTGATTCGATCCCAAGTACAACTATATAGTACAACGTTACGTGGTGGGGAACGTTACGATATTAATATTCCCTAACATGGGCTTTTAGCATTAATCGAAAATATTATTCTTGAAACAGCACAATATTATTTTAACAGAAATCTTTAGCAATGGATCGAATAATTAATTGTGGTAAATTTATTCTTTCTCCAGCAAGCTTAATATACCTTGGGTTAAGCCTACATTTTATAATCTTTACAATATCATTCAGAAAGTTTGAAATATACATGAAAAGAACATTTTTACTTTACTTTTTGCCTTGATTGCACTCTAACCACTATTTTTCTCTACATTCATAGATAGCCGTCTGTCAGAGAGAATCCTTTTCATAACAGAAAATGACAAGAAATTCGACCACACATGAAACAGGCTATTATAACCGGAATCACATCGTCAAGAAAAAAATCCACAATATCACAAACTGTTTTCAATTTTTCCAATTCCACATTTGCACTCATTACACTTTTGCACTTTTTTGCAACAGCTATCCTCTTTCCTCCTTGCACTTCTATCAGCTGCTGCACCCGTTCCTCGAAGACTTTCACGGATGCTACAAGAGTTTCACCCCTTTTCCACAGCTTTTTAATTGTCTCTGGCAACACCGTCATGTGCTAATTGTTGTGTATTCAAACACATGCAGATTGTACGTACTTAAGCTGTCGAGTTGATTAATCGCATAATCTAACATTATTTATTTAACACCAAAATACAACTAAACATTTCTCAACGAAGTCCATATATAAGAGACAAGACATTTCTTGATTTAATTATCCTAATAATATCTGGACATGAATACAAATTATGCAGTTCTAAATTATGTAACCTTCTCCACTCACCTGTACACAATCTGTTACTTTAAACATATTTCCAATTCCAAAATTACCCGGTGGAGGCACGCAGTGGTTCGGACCCCACTTTAAACTGTAGGTCCAGTACCGATTAGCCTTTCTGTGCATAAAGTGGACTTAAAAACAACAACTCAAACTCAATTCCAAAGGTCTTATAAACTGTACAGTCCATTTTCACGCAGTGCCACACACGACACTAATAAATATTTCTTTTAAAAAGAAAAATAAGTTATACAATTTTTTAAAACTCCCGCACCGTGGCACTGCAGTCAAATGCTTTGGGCTCTGTCTACGGGACGCGCGCAGGTTCGAATCTCCTGGGGAAAGCATAACAACTTTTCTCCTAAGATTTCGGCCAGTGTATGGAACCGGTGGCCACCCACCATCATGAGGAAACTGGCGATCTACGCACGAGTGGCGTAACCCGGTTACGGGAACATATAACAACGGCTGGGGCTTCGTCATGCTGACCACACGTCACCCCGTAACTGGTAGAATATCATTCCTAATTAGGTTTCAAACATTGTGAATTTTATTTTCAGGAAATAATTTACAAATTAATATTGAAATTAAGGGGCTTAACCCCAATAAACCCCCTTAAATATGCCACTCATGAATACAGTACTGATTCGCAGTGTTACAATGTTTCACGAGTTACGTATCCGTAATATATCTGAAACCATGTTGTGCTGTATGGGATCACTGCAATGTAGCTGAAATATCACAAAACCTTACGGAAAAGTATCTGTAATGTTCCCCTGACATGTTTCTGCAATATTGCATTGACACGTTTCTGTAATGTTGCACTGACATGTTTCTGTAACATTACGAATGTTACGTTAGATTCGCGGATATTTTTACATTGCTGAAATATACCTGAAACATCACAGTAATGTTTCGCAATGTTGCGGCAATGTTTCACGAGTTACATATCCGTAACATATCTGAAACCATGTCGTGCTGTATGGGAATGAGCTCCCACCTCGGCAGGTGGGCGTGAGACCAGCAGTAAGTAGGTAGGCCTTGGCCCTCACAGGCTGTTGCGCCACGAGTTATTGTTACAATTTTTTTAAAGCGACATTTTCATTTGCTTTCTTTTGTTCAGTCTTTGCATCATTTTGCCGTTTAACAGTTTAACTTTAGTTTCCAAATAAAGAAAGTCTAATGAAATTTTACATTTCACATGGAGAATTCTACAATGCATTGTAGAATTATTTCTCTTGTAGCCTACGGTAGGTATGCTATCTAGTGTGGTTGGGATTGTCTTGTGTAGTAGTTGTGCTGTCTAGTGTGTTTGTGTTTATCTTATGTAGTAGTTATGCTGTCTAATGTATTTCTGTTTGTCTTGTGTAATATCGGTGATATGTATGTATGTGTCTTGTGTTGTAGTTGTGCTGTCTAGTATGTTTGTGTAGTAGTTGTGCTGTCTAGTATGTTTGTTTTGTCTTGCGTAGTAGTTGTGCTGTCTAATTTGTTTGTGTTTGTCTTGTGTAGTAGTTGTGGTGTGTAGTTTGTTTATGTTTATACTGTGTAGTAGTTGTGGTGTGTTTGTGTTTATATTGTGTTATAGTTGTGATGTGTTTGTGTGTGTCTTGTGTAGTAGTTGTGCTGTCAAATATGTTTGTGTTCGTCTTGTGTAGTAATTGTGCTGTCTAATGTGTTTGTGTTTGTCTTGTGTAGTAGTTCCTCCATTCATATTGGGGGTTAGGCGTAGAGCTGACAACTCTGCACTGTAAAAAAAATGTCAAGAAACAGCAATATAAGGCCATGGATGTTCCCAAGGTAAAATATTCCGGAGGTAAAATAGTCCCCCGTTCGGATCTCCGGGTGGGGACTACTTTGGGAGGTCCCTGGACTAAGGATAAGATCTACGTTAGGAATAAGGATATTAAATTAGGCACCTGGAATGTTCTGAGCCTTTACCGGCCTGGGGCATTTCAGTGTACAGTTAATGAGATAGTTAAGTATAAATTAGATGTAGTAGCTGTCCAGGAAGTTAGGTGGCCAGGAGAAGGGAATTGTAAAACTAAAAATTATACTTTTTTCTATGGTGGTACTGAAAATCATAATTTTGGAACAGACTTTTTCATAAATAATAGAATTATCTCGGCTCTTAAAACAGTAGAATTTATTAATGATAGGATATCATATGCAGTTTTACAGGGTAGGTGGTGTAAAATTATTTTAATAAACATACATGCACCAACGGAAGATAAAGATGATAATACTAAAGATGATTTTTATACAGAGTTAGAACAGGTCTTTGATAAATTTTCTCAGTATGATATGAAAATTCTGTTAGGTGACTGTAATGCACAGATTGGCAAAGAAGAGACATTTAAACCCACGATTGGTAAATAAAGTCTTCATGAATTAAGTAATGATAATGGTATAAGATTGATTACTTTTGCAACCTCAAAGAATTTAATTGTGAAAAGTACCACTTTTAAACATAAAGATATCCATAAATAACCTGGTCTTCTCCAGATGGTAAAACTCATAATCAGATAGATCATATTCTCATTGATAAGAGAAGGCATACTAGTATAATTGACGTTCGTACACATAGAGGTGCTGACTGTGCCAGTGACGTTTATTTAGTAATTGCTAAATTAAGAGAAAGACTCTCAGTGATAAATCATAAGCAACAAAATCTAAAAGTTATAAAATTTGATACAGGAAAGTTTACTGATGAAAGAATTAAGAAAGATTACCAAATTAAACTGTCAAATAGATTTGATGTTTTGCAGGATTTAAATGATGATGAAAATATAAATGAAACAGACGTAAATAAGAATTGGGAGCACATACGTAATGCAATAGAATCAGCAGCTAAAGAAAGTATAGGATACCATAAACCGAGAAAAAGTAAGCCATGGTTTGATAATGAATGTCATAATCTAATAGAAATAAGAAATCAGGCTAGACTTAGGTGGTTAAATAACTCTGATGATACAAATCTAAGCAATTATAATAGAATAAAGCGAGAAGTGAACCGCACGTTTAGAAGTAAAAAAAGAGATTACTTGAAAAGCAAAATTAACGAAATTGAAACAAACAGCAAAAATAAAAATATCAGAGATTTATATAAAGGTGTAAATGAGTTTAGAAAGGGGTGGCAACCTAAAGTAAACTTGATAAAAGATAAAGACGGTGATTTTCTAGCTGACCCAAGCGATATTCTAAATAGATGGAAGAACTACTTTAATGACCTTTTAGATGTCCATGTAGGAGATAAATCAGAAGTAAATGAAGTACACACAGCAAAACCTTTAGTCCCAGAACCTAACTTGACTGAAGTTAAAGATGCTATTAAAAGGCTAAAAAATAACAAAGCACCTGGCATTGATTTAATACCAGCTGAGGTAATTAAATATGGTGGAAATTCATTAATATGTCAAATTCATAAATTAATTTGTTTAATATGGAATAAAGAAGAAATCCCTCAACAGTGGAAAGAATCCATAATTGTTCCTGTGTTTAAAAAAGGTGATAAAATGAATTGCAATAATTACCGTGGAATTTCTCTACTCTCAACAACATACAAAATATTATCTAACATTCTTTTAACAAGACTAACTCCATATGCTAATGAAATTATAGGTGATTATCAATGTGGATTTAAACGTAACAGATCAACTACAGATCAAATTTTTCACATCAGACAGACACTTGAAAAAAAGTGGGAATATAATCAAAATGTCCATCAGCTATTCATTGATTTCAAAAAAGCAATGATTCGGTCAAAAGAGATAAATTATATAATATATTAGTAGAGTTTGGAATACCTAAGAAGCTTGTTAGTATGATAAAAATATGCACCAGTGAAACAGAAAGTAAAATTCGTGTAGGTATTAATATGTCTGACAAATTTACAATTCATGATGGGTTAAAACAAGGAGATGCATTATCTCCATTGCTCTTTAATTTTGCCTTAGAATATGCTGTTAGGAAGGTAAAAGAAAATAAAGAAGGACTAAAATTAAATGGTGTGACTCAGTTGTTAGCATATGCAGATGATGTAGACTTACTAGGGGATGATGTGATTACAATTAAGAATAATGCTAAAATATTTTTCGAAACTGCTAAAGAGATAGGTTTGGAAGTTAACAAAGAGAAAACTAAATATATGCTTACAGGCCGAAACCAAGTGTTAGGTAATAATCAAAATCTAATTATTGATAACAACTCGTTTGAACCAGTTTCCAAATTCAAATACTTAGGAGTAATATTAACAAATGAAAATTATATTAAAGAGGAAATAAAAAGTAGGCTTAATTCAGGAAATGCAAGTTACTTCTCTCTTCATAAACTTTTGTCTTCTCGTTTAATATCTAAGAAACTAAAAGTTAAAATATACAAAACAGTAATTTTGCCTGTAGTATTATATGGATGTGAAACTTGGTCCCTTACATTGAAAGAGGAACATAAATTGAGAGTATTTGAAAATAAGATCCTTAGGAAAATATTTGGACCTAAAAGGGATGAGGAGACAGGTGAGTGGAGAAGGTTACATAATTTAGAACTACATAATTTGTATTCATGTCCAGATATTATTAGAATAATTAAATCAAGAAGACTTAGGTGGGCAGGCCATGTGGCACGAATGGAAGAGGAAAGAGGAGTTTACAGAATTCTTGTTGGGAAACCAGATGGTAAGAGACCTGTAGGAAGGCCAAGACGAAGATGGAGGGACAACGTTGAGATGGACCTAAGGGAAATCGGTAGAGATGGAAAAGAGTATATAGAACTTGCTCAAGATAGGGAAAGATGGAAGGCCTGTGTTGCTGCAGCCATGAACCTTCGGGTTTAAGAAGGCTAGGGAGTAGATTCTAAAATTTTCATTCAAAATGACAAATGGGTATTAAAGTTAGAAATAGACAGTAGTGTGCAAGATGGGTAAAATGGAAAAGCTTCCAAACCATTTGCAACAACATAAATAGTGAATATGAAGGAAAAAATGTATCAATAAATTCAGCAAGAAAAAAACGCACTTTTTGAGACTGGACCTACAGTTTATAGTGGGATCCGAACCACTATGTGCTTCCACCGGGTATAGAACCCGGGACCTCTTAATTAAACGCATTTTGAGGAACTTGCGGGCTGTAGCTAATGAGAAAACAACGCTCAGTTCGAACGGTAGCTGCCAAGAGTTGCCCCTCATTATTCCACATACTCGGGCGCCGCGGTGGCAACAGCGATAAGCCTTATCAATTTCTCAGGAGAATTTTCTCCTTCGTTGTTCGCGTCAGAAACATCGGGCTGTCCGACTTGTTTCTTTCTTCTTATCTCGGTTCGCGTCCTCTTTGGAACTCGTGCCATTATCTGCTCGCAAATAATAAAAGAAGCGGATGAGGAGCTTTGTGGGGAGGGGAGTTGTTAGTAACGTGAGCTTATTACGCGTAATTCACTCCCGAGGCTTGTGTTGCCGGATACCTTTCCTGGAACCAGGTCCTCGGCTTATTGGCCGAAGATATTGAAACTGAACTCTGCGCCGCCAGGTGGCACTGATGCTGCTAGGATTTTATGATGAGTTATGTAATGTCCTGGTGTATTCGTTTTTCTGCAGAAACCATAGCACGTGCCAGAGTTGACATCTGAAAGCGTTGCTCCGTAATGGACCAATTGTGAAGAAGTCCCACTAAGCCAATCCAATGGTTACTGGCTCTGGAAACTTTAAAACCATTCTAATTTAGTGGAGTGGCTTGAGCCAATGGCTGGATTGCCTCTATTCACACGATGCCAATGTTGGATTGGCTTAGTGGAATGTCTTTGCAATTGGCCTCGTGTAAATGGTCCATAATCTCTCTTTTATTCTACAGGGTGTACCAAAAGTCCCATTACCCTCTCCCCTTTGAATTGTAGCCAAACTTGCAAAATGTTATTTTCACAGCATGCGTATGATGGGAGGATGGTGTACCATTAAATCAGACCAATGACCACCATTTACTCCAGAGGATCTGTGTGCACACCGCCATTTTCATGGCACAGTATTATTCGCCTCCAGGTGCGATGTGAAATCCTCCGTAAGATGTCAGATCTGGATTTCAGGTGGTCATTTTAAGAGAATATCCCAATGATGTGTTCAGAGACAAATGGATTGGACCAGGATCGCCAAATTTACCAGGATCTCTAAATGGCCACCCCAAAGTCCAAATCTGAGATCTTGTGATAATGCGCTATGGGGACACATCAAACAGAAAGTCGCCCATAATCGTTATCAGACGACTGAGGAACTTCAAGAAGCTGTTCGCAGTGCGTTTGCTTCCCTCACCATGTTACGGAGGATTTCACATCGCACCTGTAGGTGAAGAATACTGTGCCATGAAAATGGCGGTGTGCACACAGATCCTCTGGAGTAAATGGTGGTGATTGGTCTGATTAATGATATACCATCCTCTCATCATACGCATGCTGTGAAAATAACAATTTGCAGGTTTGTCTGCAGTTCAAAGGGGGAGGGTAATGGGACTTTTGGTACACCCTGTTTAAGGCTGGTCGAGTAAATGTGCGAGTAAGGGCTGGCATACATTGGTCGAGTGGCCAGGAAAGTGACTGGGACGAGTTGCTGACCTGTCATCTCCACTCCACCCTTCTTTGGCGAGTAGAATAGAATAGCATTTTTTTTCAAGTAGGAGCCTTTACAGCTGTGCAGTGCGTATACTGAGTCCAACATCCGGGCTATCTCACAATGTCACGTTGTCCTAGGTTATGAATAGAAATAAATTTACCAACTCCTAAGAAATCAGGTTGCCAACTCATAATAAATCAGGTTGCGAACTCGTAAGAAATCAGGTTGACAACTCATAAGAAATCAGGTTTCCAACTCATAGGGAATCAGGTTGCCAACTCGTAGGAAATCAGGTTGCCAACTCATAAGAAATCAGGTTGCCAACTCATAGGAAATCAGGTTGCCAACTCATAGGAAATCAGGTTGCCAACTCATAATAAATCAGGTTGCCAACTCATAATAAATCAGGTTGCAAACTCATAATAAATCAGGTTGCCAACTCATAAGAAATCAGGTTGCCAACTCATAATAAATCAGGTTGCGAACTCGTAAGAAATCAGGTTGCCAACTCATAAGAAATCAGGTTGCCAACTCATAGGAAATCAGGTTGCCAACTCATAAGAAATCAGGTTGCCAACTCATAGGGAATCAGGTTGCCAACTCGTAGGAAATCAGGTTGCCAACTCATAAGAAATCAGGTTGCCAACTCCAGAATCAGCATCATCATCTCACTGATATGAATAACTTTATTTACAATTTCCGATCGATTTTTCTCCTGTTTTTTTTTCTCTAGACTTCAGACTTCGCAGATAGCCTAGCTAGTCTAAAATATACGCTCCTGCAGCTGTGCATATCATACAATGATGAAAAATTTTGGTGCAATTTTCCTACCCCCTTCCTCCTCTCAGTCTACTTCCACATTCAAACTGCTTGGGAGTTCACAAACACCGTCTGTAGCTCCGTACATACTTTTTACTCTAATCTGTTTGAAGGGTGTTAGGGGTGTGTGCATAAATCTCTATTCTTCGCCATTCCTTTCTGCTGTATTGCTTGTTTTGATTTGCTGTTTTAAGTCAACTTTATCCACAGAGAGGCTAATCGGTACTTGAGCTACAGTTTAAAGTGGGATCCGAACCACTATGTGCCTCCACTGGGTATCGAACCCGGGACCTCTTGATTACAAGGCGACGACGTTACCACTACGCCATCATGGGGCTCCTTTCTGCTATATACGAGGTGTGGCTAGAAAAAAACCGGATTGATGTTGCTGTCGACAAACGACAAGCGCGTCAAGGTCAAGCGGTGCATGAGTGTATAACGTGATATCCTGCCTATCAAACTGTGTGATTTTCCAGGGTGAGCGGCGCTCAGTTCCGCTGTAGCTTGTGGACGAGGTGAACCGTACGTCTGTGTTCCGTCGGAAAAATGTTAAGTGTGAAAGTGGAACAGCTAATCAATTTGAAGTTTCTTATGAAACTCAGAAAATCCGCCACAGAAACTTATGGTTTGTTGAAGGAAGTGTACAGAGATGAGTCTTTATCACGCACGCAAGTGTTTGAGAGGTTTCAAAGGTTTAAAGAGGGACGAAAAGTGATCGAATTGATTCGAAAAGATCGTCGCTTGAGTATTCGAGCTATTGCAAAACAACCAATATTATTTCATTACGGTGCTGACGACCCTTCGTGAGCGAGTAAGAAGACGTCGACCTGATTTGTGGAAAAGCAAGTCATGGATTCTTCATCAGGACAATGCTCCTGTCCACACGGCATTGTCAGTCAAGGCTTTTTTTGGCCAAGCATGGGATCCCAGTGTTAGAACATCCACCCTACTCGCCGGATCTCGCTCCGTGCGACTTTTTTTTTTATTCCCAAAAGTCAAATCAGCACTGAAAGGAACCAGATTTAAGACCGTAGAATCTGTGAAAACAAAAGCGACGGAGTATGGAGCGGTGTATCAATAGTGCAGGGGAGTACTTTGAAGGGGATAATGTTCGTATTGTACAAAATAACCAATAAAAGATTCTGTATCAACAGTCCGGTTTTTTTCTAGCCACGCCTTGTATCAGTCCTCAGTTCCCAAGTCGCACACCAATCCGCACTCTACCACTCCATCTGGGAAAAAGGATGAGGCCGGCGTCTCGAAAAATATTTACCAGCCATTCATTATCCTTTTCGGGAAATAAAAACAAGAGATTTAACAAGCCATAAAGGAAGGCGTGAGATCGGGCTGGAAGCAGGCGGCCCAGCATAAAGGAACGCGCCTTACATGCAACTCGCGAATACGAGAAGTCGCTCATCTTTATTTTCTTTTCCGTTTTATCTTTTCTTTATTTTTTTTTACGACGAGAGAAATCATTTTCTTTCCGGATTGCATCTCCACCCGTTCGTACAAATTGCGTTCGTTAATTTTTCACATCGTATCTCTCTCTTGTTTATTGTGGTCTTGCGGGAAAACATGGCAACTCCAAACAAAGACTCGTATTGTTCTTGTTTTTTAATAGATTTATCCGCAAAAATTTTCCCGAGCAGTGTTGCCATAAGCTTTGACCTCGGGGTGCGTTCAGTACGTAAGCGGGGATATGAATATTTCACTTGGTATGGATTTGTTGGCTCGCCCTTGTTGACGGACGTTTCTCTCGGCTGTGAAGCACTTACAATTTCAATAGCATGCCGCAGTGTCCATCTCACTATCACAGGGTGCCTACTCACCGGGAATTCCTTGAATTCCTGGAATTATGTGTGAATTATTGGCTCTAAGAAATATGCGCAAATTCTACATGAATTTTTCTCCGTAGACGTGAAAAATTGCAACTTTTATCAATCCAATCCCATTGAATTTATACATATTTATTAATGCCCTCATAAAGGTTTTGTTTTTTACAGTCTAAGCTTTTATTTTTATCGATATATATATTATTTATATATTTTTAATATATATATATTTATTTATATATTTTTAATATATATATATATATTTATATATTGTATAGAGCGACCACAAACAAAAAACCTTGGGCGAGAAGTCACCGCGCACCTCCCCCTTCTTACGTTCAACTCGGGCCATAAGGAAGCCTGCTCCCCTCTGCCCCTCCCCTCCACGCTGGAGAATGGTGCACAGGAGTCGCGAGTCTGCGCAGGCTCTTTTGCTTGTGGTTCCACTATAAGTTTTTACCAATTCACTTTTCTTCTTTATTAGCAAAAATGTCTTATTTTTTAAAAAAAATGCCGTTTACGTGTGTCCAGTATTTACGTGCGTCATGTGCGTGAATATGTTCTTGGATTTCAGTCAGAGTTCGCCAATTTTCTCAAAAAAAGTAATGTTTTACCTTTACTTCCAAAAGTAATCCATTATCGTTACGTTATCATACAGTAAGGAGCTTTAAGTACTTACACGAGTATCGCATCTGTTGTGCGCGTTTTCCCAGTGTGACTTTACATACAAAAGTTTGAAACAACGCAACAAAACATGCTTCGTCCTCGTACAAAAATCCTCCAGTTCTGAATTTATCAATGTGAATCGCAAGTAAAGTAACGAAATATCGTTACAACTCCAACTCTGTTTTCAGTTACGAACAATTTCCATGCACGTAAATATTCTGAGGGAGAGTGTGCTGCCCGAGACAACCAGTATTGAATAACGAGAATTCATCTCGCCCTTTTACTCTCCTTGCAACACTGCAATTGTTTGCGAGCGTCCGGTTCGTCCACAAACCGTGACGTGGGAATTAGTTGGCAAAAGGTAACCGTGTCCGAATTAGACTCCAAACTCCTTTACAGCTACCAGATTGGGATCTTCTCGACAAAGAAACTCCTAAGAAATAAATTTCAGCAGATGTTTACGGGAAAGGGCATGTTTATCTTATGGCGTTTCTTTCACGAAATTCAATTTCCCCATATCAGAAACCAGATTTTCGGCAGATAATGTAAGTACATGCCTCTCTCTCATACACATGTGTGTGTATGTATCTATATATCTTTTCATGTAGTACCGTTTCCCCTAATTCGCTTTCGCCGAATTGATTATCAGTGCAATATAATGCAATTTAAGATCTGGCTTACGATCTCCTTTCACATAAAGGGGAAATATTTCAAATGAGGGATATTTCGCAGTCTCTCAACAGGGATATACGTCTGTACTTTGTTACATTAATTCATCCTTAGATCCATGGACGTCGGGAGGGAGGGGAGTAGAACGGGTCGCGTATTTACAAACCCTATAGTGATGCAGAACCTCCAGCCATATTTGGCTCCTGATTGGCTATCTTCCGGACGTTAATGCAGTGTTTCTTCAAATTAACGCTAGATGGCAGGGTTCAAGTTGACATTGTAGATTTCAGACATCCATCCCAACAAGATGAGAAACTCCTTTAAACTCAGGTTCATTTTTTAGCACATTTTTAAAGTTATTACACAAGAATGGTATTATTTAGCACATGTCAAGTTGTGAAATTTCTCCTATAATGTAGTAATCACTTCACATAAGTTACAAGCGCTTTTAGAAGTATTTAACATTAGGGTCTATTGCTTTTCGATGGCTTAATATTGATTTTTATCGCCAAGAAAAGATTCATTGTATTTTTAACATTTTCCATATTTTTATATATTTCTTAACATTATTTCGACAATTTGATTACAAACTATATTACTAGATAATCAAGAGTGTAATTTTCTTGTAAACGACCAAGTAAGAAACGACGGACACGGAACATAAAACACTTCCGGTGCACACAGCCAATAAGAAAGCATTATTCCTCTGGTTCTGCAGCACTCCAGGGTTTGTAAATACGCGAACGGGTCGGAAGACCCCCTAGAAATTGACATAGTTCATTTAAAGATACCAGAAAGTTTGTTACTCTTATTGCTAATAACAGAAATAAAATGCATTTAGTTAGAATTCAAACAGAATAATCAAAGTAAAAATTCATTGGATCGAAAACATTGAGTGAAAAATACAGCAACAAGGTTATATTCTACAATTTCATCCAAAGAACAAATGGTTCGACAGTTTTCAAAATTCCAAAAGTTACAGTTGTAGGTAAGAGGTCACACAACAAACTTTATTAAAAACAATTCCCCCTAACATTTAAAGCCTTTTCTTGAACGAGACGTGCAAAACTTAATATCAAAATGCATTCAGATACTAACTGCATGAAATGCAAAAGAAATAATGGAAAATAGTTCACTCGTTTGGTGGATCTACAAGTAGTCTCCCCGTTTATATTATAATAATAATAATTATTATTATGTCGAATACAATTTATTTTTGTTAGTTCATAATATTTATTATTGTATAATAATATTTATAACCGTGGTAATAATAGAGGATAAGGTCTAAATATGGGCGAAGGTTTAAATATGGGTTTTGGAGTTATCAGCGCTCCCGAGTGCTGCAGCCTGGCAGAGGCTATTGGAACTGGTTATCTGTCAAGGACAAAGGTTGCGGCGCCATTTTGCAAGAGAAAGTGGTGGTTAGTTTCGGCCTTGGATGCTGTTATAGAATTACGACTTCCGAAAACTTTTTTCAGGTATGTTTTAACTCAGCGTTTTCTGAATTCTCATCTGCTTTGTATGTTATGAAATTAGCTGTACATAAAACGAATGTGGGCTTTTATAATGCCATCATTTGTTTGTGAAATATGTACCACAGAGAGCGAAAATAAATTGAAGAAGAAAAATAGCGTGATGGTCTAAATATGGGCTATGACATGAGGTCTAATGTTGACATCACATTTTCAACAAATCTTTCGATGTTTTTCTTAATATCGATTTATCCCATTCCGCATGATATTCATTATTCATAAATATGAATTTTATAATGTTTTAGCGATAAATTACTGTTTTCTTAAAAAAATTAATTGTTTTTTGTGATATTGCCACTAGTAGCTCATATTTAGACCACAATTTTGAAATACATCATTTTACCATTTTTTGGAAATTGCTTTTTTTTAAAAAAATGGAGACCTTCTATACTTTAGCATGCTACTACATTTAAGTATATATTTCATAGATATGCATTTTTAAGGCAGGTGCTTGATATATTAATTTTTTTCCTCCGGAAATGACAAAATAAAAAGGGGGACCCATATTTAGACCTTTTCCTCTGCTTATTAAACTTTTATAATTTGCCCGACCCCCTGCAAAAATTTCTGGTGACGTCCATGCTGAGATCTCATTGATGCCACACTCCCGGTCCACCGGATCGGTCCAACCAACAGAAAAAGGCGTACGTGTATGTATCTACCGCAATAGACAATATGACAAACGTCCCCGCCTGCTGGATTGTGTACACCTGACTATTTGGCTCATGTGACTGTTCGTATTTAGCATCGGCACATGTTCGGAATCCTTTGGTGTTTGTCAAAATTTCCCTGACTTGCAATATTTCTCTCCCAACAGGTTAGGCGAAATCACATAGCATCAGTCGTACAATGATTTCTTATGTGAAGTGAAAAAATTGGCGAAAGGAGAAATTTTGCCCCTTGCAAGGAAAAATTACAGATCGTGGCAACACTGAACCCAAGTTCCTCTAGTTTAAGGATTTCCCTCTGCTCTCTGGAGCATTCACCGGGGCCCTGAGTATTGGCACATTCAAACTGAAATGTCCCAGAAACCAACGAAGGAAACAGGTTGAAATTTTCTTCCAACATTTATCTATCACCCGTCAAGGAAAAATCTGGCACAAGGCGTTTCAGTCCCATGATAAGGACTGCGGCCATTTTGTTTCTCTCACGTCATTAGCTTGTCTACATCAGCCCACCTACCTTTCAGTAAGACGGAGGGAAATTTCATTTAACAACAACTGGACATATCCCTGTCTTATAGTGCGGACGGTATCTCACCTCCCGCAGTCGTGATAGATATAGAAAACTCTTATGTGTCACTTGCATGGTGTGAAAGTTACTCTGAGGGAATTGATGATACAGGCTTCTTCGACTGATGATGGACACACGCTGCTCGAGAGATAGCAGCCTATAGGCCACTGCTGTTAACTGCAACTACGTAGATGTTATTGCAAGAATCGAGACGAATAAAATAGAGATTCTCGCTTTTACGCGAGACCTCAGGGGCATTCCACAAAAAGTGGTCCTCCGTGGACATGGCCGTCCGCAGGATTTTTTCCATGGAGGGGCAAGATAGGTATTTTTTTCTGGGGGGCGCAAACGAGACACATTTCACCCCTCCGTAGTATTGCCACCTCAAAAAACACTTCTTCAGATTGAAGTTATATTCCTGCAACATTGTTTTCAATAATTAACATAAATTACTGTTACTGAAGTGAAATATATGTATGTAATATATAAATTTATGGTAATCAGGAGCGTATATTCTAGGCTAGTTAGGCTATCTGCGAAGCCTGGCGTCTAGAAAATAAAATGCAGAAGAAAAATTGATCAGAAATTGTAAATAAAATTATTCATATCAGTGAAATGATGATGGTGATTCTGGAGTTGGCAACCTCATTTCCTATGAGCTGGCAACCTGATTTTCTTTGAGTTGGCAACCTAATTTCCTTTGAGTTGGCAACCTAATTTCTCTTGAGTTGGCAACCTGATTTCTTTTGAGTTGGCAACGTGATTTTTCAGGAGTTTGTAAACATATTTCTATTCATAGCCTAGGACCACGTGACAGTCAGATAGACTAGATCTTGTACTCAGTTTACGGCACTGATGGTAACATCCATTTTCCATGGGGGGCGTACCCCCCCTACCCACCCTTCCGGACGCCAATGGCCGTGGACATAACAAAATAAAGGAAGGGGTCGGGTGTAAAACATGGTAAGTGACAATTTGGTATTTTTTTAGTTATAAAGTAAAATGTGCCATCCTTCAATTTTCAAGTGAAATTGCCATGTCAAACAATTTGCATTGGACTCAGTGAAGCCTTCTGAAATTGGTAAACACAACACGAAAACAATTTGTCTACAGTATGTCTTGGAGATTTCCTGTCGACGAATGTTGAACAGATTCTCTCGGGCTATTGACCAGGTGAGTTGTGGAAGGGATTGCAAGCTTTCGGGAGCTAACGTCACTCTCCTCTCCTACCCTGAAGATGAGAGCTACGTTAGCTCTCAAAAGCTTGGAATCATTTCCACAACTCACCTGGTCGATAGCCCGAGAGAATCTGTCATGAAAAATTACTAGCATCTGTAGCCTACATGTTCACAGACAAATGAAGTCAAACTATGATGCATTTTTAAAGCGTCACACACGTAACGCACTTTTGTTAATGCTTTTCATTCATTTGTTAGCGGACACCACATAAGTCTATAAAATCAGTTCATTATGAATATTGTAATCAAATCGCATGTCTAGACCTTATATTTTTTGTGTGAATGCAGTGTGTGCCTAGGATTTTCGAAGGGTGGTGTAAACATTTTCCTTTTGCCATCTTTTCCTGCCCTTGAGCCAAAGAGGAGGTTATGCCCCCCCACCAACCCTCCATGTGTACGCCACTGTGTGAATGTCACGCACGTAACGCTGGAATGCCCCCATTGGTGTAGTGGCCTTGTGTTCAAGGTGTTCCGAAGTTTATACCCAGTGGAGACACATATTGGTATGGTAGCAACCTCGTGAGATACGAGATTTATTCGATGTTGAAGACTGCTTCTTGCGAAGTCAGTTTCGCACTTAATTATTCGCGGTTAATCCCCTTCGCCTTTATTCCACCCCTCTCATTACAATTCAATGACGTCAGATAATAAGCTTTTGATCTTCTGCAAAGCAATGGACAGAATATAATTATCCGTTCTCACAAAAGAGAAGAAAAAGATCTGGAAGCGATACAGCGGCAGCATCAAGGGAAAAGGAAAGTTTCGGCGCTCAGTCCTCGAAAAGCGAAAGACCGATTGCGGATCACAGCAGTCCTCTTCGTGACAAGCTCAAAAGAAACAGCCAAGAAGAAGATGAAGAGACAATATCAAAAGATGTGACGCGCCAGTCAGAAGCTGTTAGGAGTTATTTGTTGTCATACCTGGATGATGACGCACATCCTCTCTCTACCACGGTTGTAATATGATCAGACGAATGAAGGTACAAACGCGATCCACTCCATACATATTATATAGTTACATAGCAGTGGCGTATCCTAAGTCCTGTATGTAGGCTTTCTCACTATGACACGTGGCTATGGAAGGAGGACCACCTGGACACCGTGTATAAATAGATACACACACATTTTGCTCTTTCTCGGTGTCTTCAAGGAAGTATCGTTGGCATGCCAACGGCGGCTAGGTTGCCAACTCATAAGAAATCAGGTTGCCAACTCATAAGAAATCAGGTTGCCAACTCATAGGAAATAAGGTTGCCAACTCATAAGAAATCAGGTTGCCAACTCATGAGAAATCATGTTGCCAACTCATGAGAAATCAGGTTGCCAACTCATGAGAAATCAGGTTGCCAACTCATAAGAAATCAGGTTGGCAACTCCAGAATCACCATCATCTAATTGAAATGAGTAATTTTATTCACAATTTATAATATATTTTTCTTCTGTATTCTATTCTCTAGTTATCAGGCTTCGCAAATAGCCTAGCTAGCCTCGAATATACGCTCCTGCTACATAGCGTTTGAAGGGTTCAGTACAGTTCACTTTTTCATTACAAGTCAAACAGTATGATGATAATAACCAGTGGCGCAACAGCCTTTGGGGGCCAGGGCCTACATACCGACAGCCGGCATCCGACCAGTCACGGGGTGATGTGTGGTCAGCACGATGAGCCCCTAGTCGTTGTTTCTAAGTTTCAATGACTGGGTTACGCTAATCATTCGTAGCTGATGATGGTTGGTGGACACCGGTCCCACAGTCCGAAATCTAAGGAGAGAAGTTGGTACGCTTCTCCCAGGAGACTCGAAACCTGCGCGCGTCATGTAGCCGGAGCCCAAAGTGTGACGCCTTAGACAATGAGATTAATTACAAGATGTATATAATGTACGCTTACATTATATAATATTCATGATTCAGTAACAGTTAGTTGTTCAAAGTTGTTTTGGAACCTTGTCATGCTCTTTTCTGCTTTTGCTGCGTTTGAATTTGAATTTATTTGAATTTCCTTGTGCGAGCCGTTGTCTGTACGCACTACATGATGATTCACACATATATATTGCACAATGATGGATCCACAGTACGCGTATTACAAGCTAGGGTCACTTTGTGCGGTTTCTTCGTTCTTTTCGCTGTCCGCTATCGTCTTTCCTCGTCGTTCCCTCACTTCCCACAAATATCTCCCCGCTTGTTTCACTATTTCACTTATGATTCCTCTTCTATCTTCAACTACTTCCATTATTTCCCTCCCTGTTACGTTCTTAACCCACTTGTCTCGCAAATCACGCGTAGAGGGTCAGGCAGATAGCAGATGCTCGTCCGTCTCTCCCTCCCCGCACAAAGAGCCTACCAAATTCATATGTCTTGCTTTCCCCCATTCCCTTGATTTCAAATGATTCCTTAGTGAAGTCTTCATCTGAGAGTAGGCTAGTATTTCTTGTCTGTCTATGTCCAGTAGAGTCTCTCTCTGATTTGATTTTCGACTGATGTATCTTAAGACGCTTTGCTTCGTCACACAGAACCCAAATGTGTAAATTGACACAAATACAGGGTTATTAGAAGTGATTGAAGCGGTTTCATCGAAGTTTAGCGCATCGAAAGCAGAGCCCAGTTATACCCCCCCCCCCCCGTTTCCAACCGTCCCGCTACGTTTCCTGTTGACTGCAATGGTGTCAGGCGGCCCAAGTCATCGCAGCAGGTCTGCAAATCCAAGGTCCTTCGACCGCTTTCCCCCGCTCTTGAAGCTCTGGTCATAAGAGTCCTTTTTTTTCAGCCCCCTTGTTTACAAACCCGACAGGGTTTTTGTGACGTCATCAAGATGAAACTTCCCAGAATGTCCAGCACTGTAAAGCATGCAACGCTCTTGTTTTAAAGAGAAAAACACACATTGAAGAGCATCACAACGCAACTTACACAATACATGAAAGTTATGGTGCATAGAAAAGAAGCATATAAGTAAGCAAGAGCACAAATTTCCCCACCTTTAGTGCTAGAAAGAACTGAAAAAAGGGCAGATCTGGATCCATTGTATTTCCTTCAAAGTATTTCTGCTTTTAATTTTTTTGGATCCTGCGGTTCAAATATCGATTTCGGGAAAAAAATATTCTTGCTTTACAAAACACAAAGTACTTCCTGCTGTTTTGTTTATTATGCTTACAAATGACAAGACTGATTAAGATGTTTTTTTCTCGAGGTGACAGACGTACTTAACTCAGACCAGACATAATCTTTTTTCCTAACATATCTTACTTTCACACCAGGGATGGCCAAAAATATCAGGATACCGGAAAATTTAAAATCGGAAATTTTACTACCCGGATATCGGAGGCAATCCGAATTTCGGGGAGAACGTTTTAGCAATTTTTCCATTTTTTTTTGTCTTCCTTAATTTAGGATCATATACTCCGTAGAAAAAAAATAGATTTAGCCATCTCTACTTCACACGTAATGCACGAACACTGTTATCATCATTATCGATGTAGGAATCTATCGTGTATACAGGGTACGATAGCAGACACCGCGGGGTTGTTCGCTCGCAGTAGACAATCGTTGATTCGGCGTTGTCATTTCTGCATGGAAGTTAATGGCAGACAGTTTGAACATCGTCTGTGATATGGATCCCTCGGCACCTCCACTCTGCACACAGTGAACATGTCGACACATATGCAACCTAGCGCAGCACCACCACCATCTTTGTTTTTCTACGTAATGGTGATGTCCACTACGGATATTCGCTTTCTTCTTAGTTGTCAGTCTCCACATATCACTTTCCGTGGATAACACATCTCGCTAAACCCTTCCCTACCCCCACGACTTCAACAGGCCCATTCGCTTCCTTTGGGGAATCCCTTGCGCATCAACTTCACACATCTGCCATGTGCTTTTTTGAATAGATCATGCCGCATTTCTTTGTGGAACGTCCTTCGCCGCGGTCATATGGTTGGCCGTTGTGCCACTATTTCCTTGTAAACATAATTTTCATACTTTTTCCCACTTCAATAACTCCGAATGGGTGCCGTTTTCGGCATTTCGTCACATAAACTTTTGTGTTTATTTTCACCTCTAGAATCACCTCCTAAATGTTGGAAACGAACTTTAGTAACACCCTGTATATAGGAAGTTGTGTTCGGACTCCTTGGACTACATTACAAGTGCTCGATATGTCTCCCGTTATTGATTCTGTAGATATCGAGTCTATAATCAAGTTCGTTCCACACTCCTATGCTCCTATCAATCAGTGCAAAAGCATTAAGATGCGATCTTTCAGTTCTCTGAGGTCTGGTGGTAAGGGAGGCACAAAAACCGGATCTTTCACATATCCCCACACAAAAAAATCGCACGGTGTTAAGTCGGGTGAGCGTGGAGCGTAAGCTTTCTCAGCGCCTGTCGCATCTTTACTCACTGCTCAGTGCTGTGCTCTCCCGACAGAAATCCGAAACACTTTTTGAGTTTTTCTACATTACTGTAAAATTTCATCTCAATATGTCAGCTACAGCAAACTCATGAAACAGCTCAAATTATTTGTAATAACCCTGTATATTGACTACAGAAACATTAAGGTGCTAATGATACACTTTTGGTGCTTCAAAATGCATACAGGAATGCATCAAAGGCTTCTCCATGCGATGCACTAAAATACATAATCATTAAATCAGACTGTTGCATGACGGAGTTTTTAGACACAAAACACTAAAACTTATTTGTGACGTAACAAGAGCAACGCAAAGAGGCGGTTAATATAGTTCACATCACATCACATGGACGTCCGAGAGGTGAGGGAGGGCAAGGGGCCACGACCCGCCCTTGGAAAATGGTAGTCAGGCAAATATTATATATTTCACACATATAATTTAATTCAAATCACATTAATTATTGCGAGGGTGTTGCAGTGTTTTTTGAGGAGACAATACTATTATGGGGGGAAATGTGCCTCGTTTGCTCCCCAGGGCCGGATCAAGACGAAATTGGGCCTGATCCAAAAATTGATAGCATTAACTTAAAATCTTCGGTGAACAATAAAAACAACGACGTTATACTTACGTCACAGCGCAAAGAACAGTAGTTACTGTATGTATAAGTAACGCTGTGTCTAGGCGTCCGAAATTGTGGCTCCCAATTTCATTCTAAGATTTATTTTCAGGTTAATATAGCAAAGGAGCTTTCGGAAAATTGAGGCCTAAAGTGGTAAACGTTGTAAGTGCCTAAAGCGAAAGTGTTGGGAAATCGCATCGTTCCGCACATCAGCCCGTAAGAACGTGCACACTAGTGACCTCTTTACACGCCCTTTGAACTACTTAGAGGGCTACCAGCCGCTTTTCTAGTTTACCACATTATAAAGCTTGGCACATTTCACAGTTTAACGTGGAAAACGGTGTTTGAATTATTTTGGCACTTACAGCGTTTACCAATTTTAGTCTTCAATTCTCGTCTGTTTTTATCTGGGCCTATTTCAGGAAAGGGCCTAATGCTGCAGCATCAATAGCACCCATCTTAATTCGTCAGTGTTGCTCTCCCTGGACAAAATCCTGCGGACGTCCATGAGAGTTCAAAGGAATTTGGTGAATAAAATTAACCCGCTATTCCCTAAGAGGAAAAGCCTATATATATATATATATATATATATATATATATATAGAGAGAGAGAGAGAGAGAGAGAGAGAGAGTTTTCGTATTTGAACCATCATAGCGCCAACATTGAGGAAAAAAATTGTTCCACAAGATGTCCTTCGAGACCGTCGCTCGGCTCGGCGTCCAGTCAGCCACTTTTATCAGGTTCAACAAGAAGAAAGAAGTCGAAATAATCCTTACTTATTTATTGAGCTCCCAGTTTCTGGCTCTCTCGAGACTGTTTACCTATCCGTTATCAAAGGAAAAAACTGGTTTTTGTATTTTCTTGCCAATTCTCTTCGCCTCCCCCCCTTTCCTGGCGCCAAAACAGGTTGTGTTGTCGCTTGATGCCCACGCTCCTTTATCTCGGCTTTCCTTTCCAACCGGTGGCCATTTTTCTTGCGAAAAGATAAACTCGCTTTCGTGCTTTGCTTTCTATCTGAACCTCTACGTGTGGAGTTCTGTGGATTCACAAACCGAAATAATGAGGGCGGCATTTGAAGGGAAGATGGGAGGGAGCCCCTATCCCAGTACTTCAAGGGTAGTTTTTAGTACACTAATTATTAGGGAGCGGAAGTTGATGAAATGTCATCTTTTTCTGACATCTCGGACACGATGCCCATTAAACATACACAATATTACACTTCGTCTAGAACCCAAAAAAGGTAATTTTAATGTGCATTTTTTTTTTGCATTTTATTCCAATTTTCAGGTTTTAGGTGATTTTCCCGTCATTTTTCGCAATATTTGGTGTATTGTTTCGTCATATTTTGTCACTTCCTTCATTTTTGGTAATATTCTTGAGTCTATTCACCAAGGTGAAATATACAGCGTGTCCACAAAGTCCTGCTACCATTACAATGAAACATACCTCCTAAACTATATGAGATAAATACATGCGTTTTTTTGCAACGTGTTCTACAGCTCTCAAAGTTTTAATAAGTAGTGCTATTTTATTATTATTATTTTAATTTTTATTGTTTTTTTGCAGATTATGTTGTGAGCGACAAAGACGACAGCACAGAAGGCACAATGTGTGTAGTGGTATACTAACGGGGCGCATGTGGAAGTGTTGTAATTGTAAATAAAACTTTGAGAGCTGTAGAACACGTTGCAAAAAACAGCATGTCTTTATATCTCATATAGTTTAGGAGTTAAGTTTCATTGTAACGGTAGCAGGACTTTGTGGACACGCTGTATATCTCGCAGGATTGCAATTCACGAGCAAAAGAAATGCTGAACTGTTGACAGTCTTTGTTGTGTCCGGGGAAACCACCAGGTGTCCGTCTGGGGCAAACTCAAATTTAAGATCAGATAAGGAGATTGCATATTATTTAATGTCCTTCTCATTTAAATTTTTAATCCGAAACACAAATTTAATGGTCATTTTTTGCATTTTTTACGTCATTTTTTTCCCATTTTTAGGACATTCTATAGGTCATATACCTATATTTTTTAGGTCATCAACTTCCGCTCCCTAGTAATTATTTACATTTTCCTTGTCCGAGCTGTACGCTGTATGCACTACATACATTTTTCTTTACACACACTTTCTCTTCCCCTAAAGTCATGTATTAATATTGTACCCTCTTTACGTTACTATACAAATATCTCTTAGTAGTCGAACAGATACAAAAGAATTAAACTTAATAAGTATAGTTTAACAATCCGAATATTGCACATGCAAATAAAGTTATGTGTCCGGTTCCTTTGGCATCCAGTCTCTATATGCCTGTACTCTATTTCATTCTTTCACTTCCCACACAAAATCTCGCCGTTGCTCTATCTTTCACACTTCCATTATCCCCTCTTCGTTATGTAATAAGGGATGTTTACACTTTATGCTACACTATAAAGATGGCTCGTTTGGAGCATGATGACTCATTTCGCTGCCTTCTCTAATAGCTTCCCCCCCCCCCCCGTTCTCTTACTTCTCCCAGGTATTTCCCCACTTGCTGCCCTGCTTCCTTTATCTTTATTCTGTCGTCTACCACTTCTATCACCTCCCTCCCTGTTAAGTTTTTCATCCATTAGGTCACGTGTAGAAGGGCAGTTCAGTAGGATATGCTCATCCGTCTCCTCCCCATCGCACAAAGAACATATCGTTTCTCCTGCTTCGTTTCTCTTTCTTAGTTGTTTCCATCCCCCTAATCTGAACCATGCCAGCGCGCCTCTTTCATTTTTTCCCACAACCTTGATATATTTCGCTTTCCCTCATTCTCCTACTCTTAGCTGTTCCCTGATTGAAGTCTTTGTTTGGCAGTCTGCTATTATTTCTTGTCTGTCTACGTCCAGTAACCTGTCTCTGATTTGATTTTCTGTTGAGATGCCCCCCTTTCCTCCCTCTTCCCATACCCAACCCATTCCCCGCTATTATATAAGAGCTTTTTCACATCCAGACCCCAGCTGTAAACGTTTACCTCCCTTGTCTGTATTTCCAAACATTGTCCTCTCAGCGTAGTTTGGCCTCGCATCCAATATCTAACAACCCTCATTCGTGCTTGTACCGTAGTTAGTATCATGAGTGTCGTCAGAAATATTCATAGGAGGCGCCAGGAATAGTAGAAATAATAAACATAGAAATTGTTATTATCATTATTATACAATTATGACGATTAATGATAATAACAACAGCCCGTGAGAGCTAGGGCCTACCAACAGACTTTTGGTCTCACTCCCACGTGTGTCAGCAGAGGACAAGTGGTCGATCGTCCAACCAGTTAAGGAGTGACGTGTGGTCACCACGACGAATCCCTAGTCGTTGATGTAGGTTTTCTATGACCCGGTTTCGTATTTACAATCCCTATAGTGCTGCAGAACCTCCAGCGATATGTGGCTTCTGATTGGCTGTGGTGTTAGAGAAAAGGTTAGAGGACAGGGTTCAAAATTTGCAGTGTAGATTTCATAGATCCATCACAACAAGTTAAGAAACCCTTCAAAATTAGGTTAAATTTTAGCACATTTTTAAAATTAATGTTTTGAAAAACAGAACAGCAAAACTCTTCTTGAAAGGGAATGATATGCTCCAATTTTCAACATTATTCAGCATTTTTGTGATATTTATTCTTCACTTTACAAAATTTGCCGTACGTTTGGGTTTGTTCAACATATTCTCTGCTCGTATATAGTAGCTGCATTATACAGTAAAAGTTCAGAAAATTATCATAAGAATAAACATCCGGCGCCATTACGCCCCTATTGTATATTTAGTATTATGTCACGTCCATGGTTGATTATACAGAAATGACGTTTTTAGCATTTCAAGATATGAAATTGTTTCTCATATAATGCAGTAATCACTTCACATATATTTCAGCATTGTTCTTTTTCGATGGCTTCATGTTGATAATTTATCACAAGAGAAAGGTTGAATAGCATCTTTCTATACAAATATATATATATCTTCACATAATTTCAACAGCTTCATCCACTACGAAGTGGATGTAAACAAAAGCACGTGTTCTAGAGAAAGCCAGTGCAGCCCTATTGGTGGATTCTGGCAGTAGTCCCTCCGCAGACCTTTTGCACCCTGATAGATAGTCCATTCAATGCCGTCTTGAAACTAGAGTAATACAGCATTGTATGCTGTTCAAAGCATTTACTAGCCTTATCCTTGCTTATGAATTCATAATCATTCTTTAGTAAAGCACCTACGGTTACATTCACTCATTCAAATTAACGAAATTCCCGCTACTTGTCCGTCACTCTGTGTTGTGCAGTGTTGCAAATTCGCAATATTAAGTAAAGTCTATAATGTTGAAGCACCGGGCTAGACAGAATCAGAAAACATGATTTAGACTGACAGTGACTGACATGGGAATCTCTAGATTATACACGTGTTGATGTATATACCACAAACACGCACACACTACTTTCAACTTCATGCGCTTTATCTAGAATGGTAAAACCAACACACTGCAAAAGATTGTAGGGAAACCTTTGAGAAAGCCAAAGTGGTTGGTGCAAATACAACCAGTGATGCTTAAAATCGTACGGAATGTTACTTTAGCATTTATTAAATGATTCACCTACGCTTCCTTTCCTTTACTTCCCACATAAAACATGCTCAGATTTCAGGAACCTGAATTCCCCCAGCTTGTCAAAGAAAAATGCCAGATGCATACACTGGCAACTGCTTCCAAGAAGGAATTTGTAGAGGGCGGGGACACAAGCTTTTGGCGTTACAGATGGGCAAACTGTCTCATTCAGTGTTGCTACCCGACCTTTATAGAAGCATCGTTACAATTCGGTAATATTCCAAAGATGTTATCGTATCTAATTGCTATATAGCCAATTTCGCAACTACAAAGTTTTATTAATGTTCCAACAGGGGTGTACGTAATAAGACCTTCACATTTCTTGTATCTAATTCGTAAGGGAAAAAATAACATAGTTGGAGACACTACTTCTCGTGGTCAAGAATCTTCCGAAACACTGTTACCCTCAAGCACACGGCTATTTATAGCTTTCCTCCCCTCGACCCTGCAAAACCTGCCCTCCTCTCCGTTGCCGTGTGGTGGTTCTCGAGATTTTGCGTAGTGTTTATAGGTTGTAAATATCATTGAATGTTGATGTGGCTTCAACAGCAAGTGTTACAAAACATCTACATATGAAACTTTGAACAAGTGGCGATACCAAAATTGCGGGGAATCCAGAGTATTGTGTTGAATCGTTAACTTCTGAACAGGTGTCTTAAAAACAAGCATTTATGCGGCCCGCAAGGAAATTCAGCCGAACAAAAACGCGGATGGCACATTTTAGCTGATTTTGGACTTGCTGCCGTCAGCAGGAAAGTGGATGTTTTTTTCCTTCATGGATATGAGTTTGTCTACGCTGGTTAAATTATTGCATGATTCATTTGGTTTATTTTACCTCGCATTTCTGCCACACTTGGCTAATCGCGAGGATGAGGATGAGTGATGATATGGTGAAATTGATGAAATAACACTCACAAAGAACATCCATGCCCAGGCCAAGATTCAAACTCGGGACTCCTGACGTCGTAGCGCACAGTGATAACCACTCCGCTACAACGGACAGCTATGTGAATTCTTCTTTCATGGTATTTTACCACTCACGAGAACTGACATCGTTGGTAAGTGTTTACCTCTATTTTATTATATTTTCTTCATCTCTCGTATTTACAACAGTGTTCATTTTAAAAACTAATATTTGCACACTTTTAAAAGTCACTCTAGTTTCGAAACGTTGTGGAAAATACTGACACTGAAGCTAACACGTGCGCTGGGAGGGAGGGGCAAGTGCTGGCGAATAGAAAGTGGGCACCGCGCGCATTAATACAAATTTCGGTAACTTATTGGCCACACCTACTTCGTTTTAAAGCTGGAAACAGTATAAATAATTACTGATTTTTCCATACTGTTTTCTTCTGTAAACAAACAAACAAGGAAAGATGAAAGCAGAACATAAGCGCACAGCCAATAAGGAAGCGTTTTATTCAACAGCGCTGTAGGGTTTGCAAATACGCGACCGGGTTACGCTACTCATTCGCAGCCAGTGTTGCCACATGAAGGGAAATTTCCCTTTTGCAGGGAAATTCTTACCGCATTTTTAGCCAAAAGGGAAAAGGGAATTTCGATTAAAAATACCACAATTTAAGGGAAATTTTAAGTCATCTGACTTTACAATATTGCAGTTTAGTTTACAGTTGCATATCCATATTATTTTATTAATTAATTTATTTATTTGCTGTTCTTTCTTATGGCTGGTCCTTTCAATCTATTTATATTTTTGTATTGTACGTTGCTTTTCTGCACATTCGGATAAGAGTAACGATGACCATTAACGATTTAATGGATTCCTTTCCACGATTTAAACCTGACATCTGGCCTGGCCAGAAAGCCATGAAGCTGACGTGTGAAAAAAAATGTTGAACATTTTCTATTCATACGAACATGGACCAACGGAAATATTACTACTACTACTATTATAGCCGAAGGGAAAAAGTTGTCCAAAAAGGGAAATTTTGATCCTTGGAAAGGGAAATTGTTCCCTCATATTGTGGCAACACTGTTCGCAGCTCCCCAGTTTCCTCACATTGGCCGAAATCTCGGGAGAAAAGTTGTTACGCTTTCCCCAGGAGACTCGAATCGAGCCACGGAACTTTTGATTAGTGTATTAAATAATTAAGATGGATGTCTAATGTCGCAGCGCTCCGGCTTTCTCTAAGTCCAGCGCAGTGGCGTACCCATGCGGGGGTTCGTGGGGGGGGGTCATAACCCCCCTTTGGCACAGAATTCATACAAAAATAACGCCGAAGGCAGGAAAAGATGGCAAAATGATGGCTGACTACAGAAAAAGCACATGTACCAAGGGCGCCCGCAGGGGGGCAGAGGGGGCACTCGCCCTCCTGAGATTTCTGGAAATCGTTAGTGTAATTCGAGTGGTGAAATTGTAGTTATATTTTATAACAAAAATATTGTTCTCTGTGACAGGCCTCAAGTTACAGCAACTATTATTATTAATAATATTCAACGTCGGCAATCAGGAGGGGCGTGGAGGGGGGGCAGCCTCCCCTCTTTGAAAATTTTACCCCCCCACTATGCTAAACCTTATCTACCAATGGAGAGTAAACTGTCCTTGCCCCCCCCCCCCAAGTTTTGGAACCCAATCGTTACCATTGTTATTATTATTTGAAATAGGATTACAGTCTATTTTACACTGATTAGTAACTATAAGAAACAGTTATGCAAATTGTATATACATATAGGCTATATATATATAGATAGATATACAGAATGTGGCAATTACAAAAGTGTGTAATTTTAAAAAAAAAACAGCATAAGAGGTAGTAATAGTAATAAAAATAATAATAACTGAAAAATAATAAAAATAGCACTACTACTACTACTAGTAATAATAATAATAATAATTTTTTCTATGACTCTGCCCCCTCTGAGAAAAAATCTTGCGGGCGCCCTTGATATGTAACCCCCCTTTTCGAAATTCCTGGGCACGCCACTGCTCTGCGCATAGTAAACTAACCCAAATAGAAAAGTGAACCGCAGGGTTGCAAGTAGGGACGTAAATAACGGGATTACGCACAGCAAATGGAGGAGGCGTGGCACAAGAAACATCAGCGTTCGGCGTGGGAGAGGAATTTCCACGAGACAAAAATCTCCCGGTAGCGAGATAATCTCCGGCGACAGCAGCCCCCACGAAGTGACGACGCAGAAGCACTCCTTCCCCTGTTCTCGCAGGCCACTCCCCCCTCCCCATCTCTAAGCGAGAGGCATCCCGCCCTTGACCTAAATTCCCCCCAAGGGAAGCGTCACCTGATCTTTCTCCGGCGATGCTTCTCACAGCACCTTCCCATTCTCTCTTTATGTTAGTTCGGCCAGTGTACGTTAGATGGCGGGGCAGTCGTTGTGAATTAGAATAGGAAGTAACATATTACTTTTTAAAGACTTATTGGAAATTATTTAGCCTCATTTTTTACAACTATACATTTTCTAAAATCTAAATCTAATGAAGAACCTAATCATAAAAATTGCTTATAAATGTAGGAATCGTCCTGAAGCATACTGCAGTGCATTATATCATGATGAATCTTAATTAGTCATATGTGTCGTGATATACAGGGTGAACAGAAACTATAGGGATACCTTGGTAAATACGCGTTTCCGGACATATGTTGATATGAACTTTTTTGTTCCTTTACTTATCAGGAATCACCTCCTAAAGTGTCCCTATAGTTTCTGTTCACCCTGTATATTTACCTGCGTTCGCTTTCACTCATAGCGATCCTAACTACGTCGTGAAACTCAAGAAAAACTAAAGAAATCAAGAAGTAGGTGAAGAAATCAATTAGAAGTAGAGAAATTATACTTGTCAAGAATTTTTGCCATCACAATGACTGACTAAACCCCCCCAAATCTCGATGGCTCAACCTGCGCCATAACCCCTCCCTGTGGGCACCCCTGGAGCAACGCTCTTCGAATCATCATTCATCCTCGCGATTAACATTAATAGGTTGAAAAGTGACTCAAAATTAATACAACCCGTTAAGTACGATGTTAATTGCACCCCAAGAATGAAAAACTCAATATGCTGACCAAGGCAGAAATTTATTTTATTATAAAACATAAACTAAACGTAACGTTTCAACCTTCTAGCAAGGTCTTCTTCAGACTCTGTACCAAGTACAAATGTAACAAGGTACAAAACAGGACGATATATATACAGAAAAATTACTCCCCTCCAGACTATTAGATAGTTATGTTTAGTTTATGTTTTATAATAAAATAAATTTCTGCCTTGGTCAACATATTAAGTTTTCATATCATGGAAACAAGGCTTAATGGTGTGATAACCCAAGCATGAATATTAAGTAACTGAAAAACTATTATTTGTTATCAAAACAAATGTGCTCTGCAAATGATAATGATAATTTTTAAAAATGACTGTAATTTAAACATGTCCATACACGTATTGACGAGCACAACATATCACTCACTGAAAGAAAGCACCATTACAACAAAACAAACACGCCAAAGTTTCACACTTTCACATCAAACAGAAGAAACACAATTACTACTGATGCACACTCAAAGAAAGGATATGCCTAAATAGAGATATTTTAATTATTGTTTCCTTTAGTCAGTGTAACTTGACATATACTTGATTTGTTATGTTTTATACTCATTCACAGATGGCAGCATGGTATGATTTGTTCCATTTTGTAAATTGAGATATATTTATGTGCTTAAATCTAACAGTAATACTAACATTATTTAACATATAGGTTACGTATGATATTCATACATTATAGTGTTTCGTTAATTGGTTATTTTCTATATTATTAATTTGTTCGTCGTACTCTATGTCAACGTTTGTCTGTCGTAACTGATTGTATTGAAGACGAGAATAAGAGTATATTCGGTTAGCCTGTCGTACTTTGTTCTGAAGACGAGAATATTAAAATCTAATGACAAGGGAAAGCCACCTGCTAGAATGTTCCAGAACAACTTTCTAATAGTCTGGAAGGGAGTAATGTTTGTGTATATATATCGTCCTGTTTTTGTACCTTGTTACATTTGTACTTGGTGCAGAGTCTGAAGAAGACCGTGCTAGATGGTAGAAACGTTACGTTTAGTTTATGTTTTATAATAAAATAAATTACTGCCTTGGTCAGCATATTGAGTTTTTCATATCATGGAAACAAGGCTTAATGGTGTTGTAAAAAGCAGCGGATGAAGATGAGTATAACCAGTGCGTAGTTATAGATCAGTAAGTTCATTTGAACTCTCAAGCCTAACTATTGCCTATTTTTGTGGGAGTAGGAAAAGGTGAATTATCCATTTGCCTTGACTCATCTCAATCAACAGGCCGCTAGGTGCCGGGGCTTGCCCCGAGTTGATAGATTCCTGGAGATGAGGCCTGCTCGAAAAATGTTTATTATGCAGAGTATATACTGTATTTGATTAACAGAAGAAGTCCTGGTCTGTCATTGGAAACAGAAGTTATTCATATGTACTTCATAGACCGTCTATTCAATGAAAACGTTGGCATTCAATTATTTTGTCATGACGACGTGAGAAATAGCTTTCCCAGAGGATGGATACGTTACGGGAGTAATTTCCGGCGTATAACCTCCCCTTTTACCTGTTCTGTTGTGTCACTAAAGGAAGTAGGATTGAAATTGGTAACATGCGGGGTTGCCTTTCTTACGCGTCACAGCAGGCCCTCGAAACAGCCAATCAGACGAGCGAGTTATTAAAATCTTTCCGCGCTCTTATGTTATTGGAGGCCAGGAATGGCGCCACGCGCTCGAAACAGCCAATCAGACAAGCATGTTCTTGAAATGCGATGCTTCTCACAGCACCTTCCCATTCTCTCTTTATGTTAGTTCGGCCAGTGTACGTTAGATGGCGGGGCAGTCGTTGTGAATTAGAATAGGAAGTAACATATTACTTTTTAAAGACTTATTGGAAATTATTTAGCCTCATTTTTTACAACTATACATTTTCTAAAATCTAAATCTAATGAAGAACCTAATCATAAAAATTGCTTATAAATGTAGGAATCGTCCTGAAGCATACTGCAGTGCATTATATCATGATGAATCTTAATTAGTCATATGTGTCGTGATATACAGGGTGAACAGAAACTATAGGGATACCTTGGTAAATACGCGTTTCCGGACATATGTTGATATGAACTTTTTTGTTCCTTTACTTATCAGGAATCACCTCCTAAAGTGTCCCTATAGTTTCTGTTCACCCTGTATATTTACCTGCGTTCGCTTTCACTCATAGCGATCCTAACTACGTCGTGAAACTCAAGAAAAACTAAAGAAATCAAGAAGTAGGTGAAGAAATCAATTAGAAGTAGAGAAATTATACTTGTCAAGAATTTTTGCCATCACAATGACTGACTGATTGATTTATTTTACTTCACTTTTCTGCTCCTTTGGCTAATCGCGACGATGAGGATGGATGGTGGTAAGGTAAGATGGATGAAGGGACAATCACAAACATCTGTGAGTCCAGATGCCAGAGCCTCGCTAGCAGTGGCGGCGAATATGTCCCAAAAACCGGGGGGGGGGGGCAAGGTGCCAAAACTAGGGGTCAAAGGCAGTATATTTCCCTTTGCAGATAAGATTTAGCATAGTGCAGGGGCAAAAGTGGCAAAGACTGGGGGGCAAGTGCCCCCCTCGCCCCCTGTATCGCCGCCACTGCTCGGTAGTCTGTCAAATGTAGTTCAGGGTGCATTAACACATATACAATGCAAGTCTAATTCTCTTGTTAAATACAGATTCAGTTTTCATCGTAACTGGCCTGTTGGTAGGGGTTCTTCATTAAATAAATATCAATTTTCCTAATTCCTAATTTCCAACTTTACCTAAGTAGGGGTTAGAAAAACGAAAAAAAGGTCAAGAAAAAGTCATGAAAAAGCCAAGAATTTTGAATTTGTTATTTTGTTAGACACCCTGCACTTTGTGAGAGAAGCGTAGCAAAACGGAAAGAGAACAATTCCGATATGAAGAAAAAGGAATCTGCAATTTTTTTTTTTTTGGAAAAACAGTTTTTCGGATTAAAATTTATTTTGTTAATTTTACCGAGTTATGGCGACTAAATGATGGATTATGTAATGAACAGAGAAAAAGGACGACAGGATTTAACGTTTTTTATTGTGTTCCTGTTTCCTCTGCGGCAGGGGTGCCCAAAACTACGCCCGCGTGTCACATCCGGGTTGTCAAAGTATTCTACATACAGTGTTGCTCGCTTTGGAACTTATATAACCTATTTATATTAGAGCAGATGCTATTTATCTAAATTCATAAATTGATTGGCTTTATTTTACTTCGCTTTTTGTGCCACTTTTGGCTAATTTGCGAAGATGGGGATGAGTGATGATGTGATGAAATTGATGAATGGACACTCACAAACATCCATGCCCAGGCCAGGATTCGAACCCAGAACCCCTGGCGTCGTAGCGCGATGTGCTAACCACTCCGCCACGGGGGCCGGCCTAAATTCATAAATGGAAGATAGCCTTCGAAAGTAGTTCGCTTAATTCGCCCTGGTTTCGAAACTTGAGACCAGAGCGAGACTCAAATTTCAATCGATACGAGACAGATGACGAGAACATGCCCAATATTGCACTTTATGCACAGATTAGCTAATTGGAACTGGTTCTACAGTTTTAGAGTGGGATCCGTATCGTGTGACTGTACCGAGTATGAAACCCGGAACCACTTGATTACAAAGCGACGACGTTATCACTACACCATCAGGACACTAGGTGTGCTGTCTTGCCTTGGCTTTGTGGCGTAGACTTCCTGGCGGAGTGGTTAGAACAACGCGCTACGTCGCCAAGGGCCCCAGGTTCGAATCCTGCCCTGGGCATGGGTGTTCTGTGTGAGTGTTCCTTCATCAATGTCATCATATCATCACTCATCCTCATCTTCGTGATTAGCTAGAAGAGGCAGAAAAGCGACGTAAAATATAACAAATAAAATCAAAACGTTGCCTCGGTGATATCCCCACCCAAGGGCGTCTCTAGTAGAGATGGCCAAATCCGGATATCGGATAATTTTCTATCCGGATACAGGACATTCTGATATTGTCCGGATTATGCGCATAACAAATTATCTACATATTCGGATTATCCGAATGGGTGAATTATGAAGACAGTTTTATCGTATATCCATTTTACGAGCTATCCTCATTTTCTTTTATTCGTTATTTTCGCTTTTTACTGCACGCATTACTATGAGTTGCATCCGAAACGGATATCGGATAATTTGATATGCAGTAGTGGAATAACGGCGAAAGAGCAAAACCGCGAGAGTAACAAGAGCGAAAATATTAAGCTGGAAACTGATTGAACGGGAGCGGAATACGTGCGAAACGGATTGAACAGGAACGGAATATGAGCGAAACGGATTGAACGGGAACGGAATAAGCTCGAAACGGATTGAACGGGAACGGAATAAGCTCGAAACGGATTGAACGGGAACGGAATATGAGCGAAACGGATTGAACGGAACGGAATAAGTGCGAAACGGATTGAACGGGAACGGAATACGCGCGAATCGAATTGAACGGGAACGGAATAAGCGCGGAACAGATTGAACGGGAACGGAATAAGCACGAAACGGATTGAACGGGAACGGAATATAGGCGATACGGATTGAACGGGAACGGATTAAGCGCGGAACAGATTGAGCGGGAACGGATTAAGTGCGGAACAGATTGAACGGGAAAGTAATAAGTGCGAGACGGGAACGGAATAAGCTCGAAACGGATTGAACGGGAACGGAATAAGCTCGAAACGGATTGAACGGGAACGGAATATGAGCGAAACGGATTGAACGGGAACGGAATAAGTGCGAAACGGATTGAACGGGAACGGAATACGCGCGAATCGAATTGAACGGGAACGGAATAAGCATAAAACGGATTGAACGGGAACGGAATATAGGCGAAACGGATCGAACGGGAACGGAATAAGCACGAAACGGATTGAACACGAACGGAATAAGCGCGAAAGGTACAACCGCAAATCGGTTTATCACTTTCGCGCTTGTTCTGGCGAGCCTTTGAAATCAGGATTTCCTAGTCTCTTCCGGGGAACCGATAAAGATGATGCCATAAATTAATAAGTATGGAAGAAAATCAGATGATTGGAGGAGGAATGGGTAAATAAACCCGCGAACAGATGAATGTCGCCGATTGAGCTCAGCGCCTTCTCGCACTTGCGAAACCTCGGCTCGCAACAAAAGCCCGTGTGAACAGGGCGCGGATGTTTTCAGGCAGGGCCTCCATTCTTTCTCCTCTCGGTCCTCCACTCTCCCTGCAGCCGTACCAGCCGCGGACAGTTTCCGGCGGACAAAGCACAAAGGGAGATCCAAGGAGAGGCAGCGCCGAAACAGAGTTGCCAACCCTGGTTTGAGAAAAAGCAGCGAGATGATGATTTAGGAAAATTGATCAGGAGCATTGACTCCAACAAGATGTTTCTCCAGGGACACACAAACAACAGGCACTGCTCCCGTGGCGGAGTGGTTAACACAGGGCGTGACGACGCCAGCAGTCCCGGGTTCGAATCCCGGCCTTCATGGGTATTTCTCGTCAGTGTCGTAGTCATCTTCGCGATTAGCTAAAAGTGGCAGAGAAGGGCAATAAAATACTAAAACAAAATCAACCTATGAATCAAAACACACTGCTTCACTTTGAAGTTCGGGCGTTCTTCTTGCTACCACCCTGTACGAGTCTTGTAGTTATTATTGTCTTACAATAATTATAACAATTACTGTGACTGAAATGAACTTGTATATAGGCTGAGGCACGTATCTAGAAATGTGTTTGGGGGGGGGGGAGTCCGAACCAAGTGTCTCAGGAATAATAATAATATTTAAATTAAAATAATTATATTAAATCAAATTCATACTAATTACACTAAATAAGTTAATATTATATTATTATTACACGAATAGGTAAAAAGACTGTATAAGAATAAAGATATAACAGCGCATATTCATTACGGAGCTTACCGATAGTTAAGATCGGACTAATTTACATGAAAACAAGTGCCCTGGCAATGAATTAATGTCAAATAGATGAATAATTGAATATTTATCGAATAACAAAAATGTTGGAGAAAAGTAAGTTTCTGATTAATATCTTATGCATATTATTTTGAGTAGTAGTTTACATAAATCTTCTTTGTAATGTGATTCAAAGCCGTATGATCCCAATATAATCCTTGCCTTCCAATAAGTTCAGAGGAAATTATACAACAAAGGCTAAAAGAATATAGTTTAGTACTTGATAAGTCTTCGGGGGGGCCTAGACCCCCTCCCTAAATACGTCCTTGACTGGCTGATATTCGTTTCCAGGACGGGTCCGCTTGATCCCCCTTGCGTACGCACATGTACGTGAGCTGAATACAGAGTCTATATGTTCGGCGAGGGCCTCCGCCTCCCCGATGGCTTAGTGGTAACGCCATCGCCTTGTACTCAAGGAGAACCGGGATCGATACCCGGTGGAGGCAAAATAAACCACATCAATCAATCTTCCTTTTCTATATCGAAGGGGTTAAATATGGTACACCCAGTAGCAAAAGTAACTTTGAACAAGCTAAAGTAATAAAGTGAATGAATACTCGCATATTTTACTTCGAGCCTTTCTTCGCCTAATGGTTCATATTGCAGCATGCAACCAAGATGTAAAATTTTCTTGCATATACAGGGTGGCTCATAATTATATTAACACTTAAATGGCAGGAGCATATATTCTAGGCTTGCTAGACTTTCTGCGGAGCCTGAAGTCTAGAGAATAAAATACAGGAGAGAAATCGATTTGAAATTGTAAGTAATATTATTCATATCAGTGAGATGATGATGCTGATTCTGGAGTTGGCAACCTGGTTTCTTATGAGTTGGCAACCTGATTTCCTATGAGTTGGCAACCTGATTTCTTAGGAGTTGGCAACCTGATTTCCTATGAGTTGGCAACCTCATTTCCTATGAGTTGGCAACCTGATTTCTTATGAGTTGGCAACCTGATTTCTTAGGATTTGGCAACCTGATTTTTTAGGAGTTGGTGAATCTATTTCTATTCATAGCCTAGGACCACGTGATATAGTGAGATAGCCCAGATTTTGGATTCAGTATACGCCACTGTTAAATGGGTAACTTGTTATTGTCTGTGCCGGTTTTTGAGCACACCCTGTAGACTATAGATGCAGGATGGCATGTGAGCAATATGGTAACAATCGTATAACACACATGTAACCGTCTTTCCGTTCTTTGTAGACAGTAAAAGTTGCATGCCTTATCGCTATAAAGTGTTAACATAATTATAACTCACCCTGTATATTAGAAAAATATATACCTGTTGAATTTGATAAAAGGAAGAAAACTCCCCTCCCACAAATTTGCGAAATTCTCTCACATGGCACTGAAGTCTCTATCGGTTCTGTCTCAGATCAGGCTAACGAACATGCAACGGAAATATCTCAAGAGTTGCCAACAGTGTATGGCTTTGCGACCCGAAAATGCTGCTCCGCCCTCTTTGCAAATTGTGAATTCTTCTAGCCGTGGAGGGCAGGAACCTTGCGCTTCCTACGAACGCGTTTCGGTAACTTTCCGCTGTTGGCAAAATCTCCAAAGAAGACACAGGCCCAAGACTTATATTCAGTCCCACCCAGTGGCGTGCCCAGGATTTTGGAAAGGGAGGGGTAATGCATACTTTTTCTTGGTAGTTGGCCCTCATTTTGTCATATTTTCCTATTTTTTTAAGGAATACTAGGCCAAAGGTGGGTTATAACCCCCACCAACCGCCCTCGGGCACGCCACTGCCCACCATGTATCTAATACATTTCTGTTGACTGCAGCAAAAGCTTTGAACTGATATCTCAGCACCTATCACTTCCCCTCTGCATCTCTCTTTATCTCCATCACCTTCTGCTTCTATGTCTGCTATTCTTCTCTTTTGCCTTTGATATTGATTTGGTTCGAGTTTCTACATACTCGTAATTGACTAATCACGAAGATGGGGATGAGTGATGATGTGATGAAATTGATGAATGGACATTCACAAACATCCATGTCCAGGCCGGGATTCGAACCCGGGACCCCTGTCGTCGTAGTCTTTCTCCTCTTCTTTCTGCGTCTATCTCTCTATGGCGGAGAAAGATAGCAACTTTTCTCCTGAGATTTCGGCCAGCGTATGAGACCGGTGATCACGCACCATCGTTTGATTTGTTGTTTAAAGTCCACCTTGTGTACAGAAAGGCTAATCGAGACTGGACCTACAGTTTAAAGTTGGATCCGAACCACTGTTCCTCCGCCGGGTGTCAAACCGGAACCCCTTGATTACAAGGCGACGACCCACCGTCTTGATAAAATTGGTGAGCGTAAGAGTGAGTAGCGTAACCCAGTCACGGTCATAGACACCTACTTAAATGACTAGGGGTTCGTCGTGCTGACCACACGTCATGTGAGAGTGAGGGCGGCAGTCGGTATAGGTAGGCCTTTGCCCTCAAGGGCTGTTGCGCCACAGTTGAGTAAGGTAGCCGGCGTTTGCATATTTTCGGGAACAACAAGATTTAAGTTATTGCTCCTGCCTAGTTCACTCTGACTAACAGTGTATCTAACTTATGGGCCCATAGGGTTCGAGTCCACTCAATATTTGTTGAGTTATTATCATTCAGTGGCGTATGCTGCGTCTAAGACCTGGGCTATCTCACGATGCCATCTGGTCCTAGGCTATGGAGGAAGGGAGAAGACTGGACTCATTCTTGACGTCTTCAAGGAAGCCACGTTGACATCCCAACGGTAGTCAGGTTGAAAACTTATAAAGACTCAGGTTGCCAACGCCTAAGAATTCAGGTAGCTAACTCCTAAGAATTCAGGTTGCCAACTCCTAAGAATTCAGCTTGGCAACTCCTAAGAATTCAGGTAGCCAACTCCTAAGAATTCAGGTTGCCAACTCCTAAGAATTCAGGTTGCCAACTCCAAAGAATTCAGGTAGCCAACTCCTAAGAATTCAGGTTGCCAACTCCTAAGAATTCAGGTTACCAAATCCTAAGAATTCAGGTAGCCAACTCCTAAGAATTCAGCTTGCCAACTCCTAAGAATTCAGCTTGCCAACTCCTAAGAATTCAGGTTGCCAACTCCTAAGAATTCAGGTTGCCAACTCCTAAGAATTCAGCTTGCCAACTCCTAAGAATTCAGGTTACCAAATCCTAAGAATTCAGGTAGCCAACTCCTAAGAATTCAGCTTGCCAACTCCTAAGAATTCAGGTTACCAACTCCCAAGAATTCAGCTCTGCAACTCCCAAGAATTCAGCTAGCCAACTCCCAAGAATTCAGCTTGCCAACTCCTAAGAATTCAGGTTGCCAACTCACAAGAATTCAGGTAGCCAACTCCTAAGAATTCAGGTTTCCAACTCCCAAGAATTCAGGTTTCCAACTCCTAAGAATTCAGGTTTCCAACTCCTAAGAATTCAGGTAGCCAACTCCTAAGAATTCAGGTTGCCAACTTCAGAATCGCTATTATCTTCTTTTTGAAATCAGCTTAATTCACTCAGTTTCTAAGAGATGTCTCTTCCGTATTTTGCTTTCTACGCTTGGCAGATAGAATAGCAAGCTAGCCTGGGATATACGGTCCTGTTATTCGTGGTGGATTGTTTATTGAAATAATAATAACAGTTGAAGTAAGGGTGCATTGTGGGTGTGCATTAAAATGACACATGGAAGGGAGAATTGTGTTATGATCTTATATCAAGTGTGTGAGGCCACCCAGTATTTTTCAAAAGTTGGCGCTCCTGCTGACCAATTCGCCAGGTGCCTGGGCTTGTAGCCGGACAATTGCGATGGCATTTTAAATCTTCTATAAAATTGAAGGGTGACTTAACACCCCGTACGCGTATTTACAAACCCGATAGTGCTGCAGAACCTCCAGCGATATGTGGCTTCTGATTAGCTCTCATTCCGGAAGTTAATCCAGTGTTCCCTCAAGACAACGCTAGACGGCAGAGTTGTAATTGGCAATGTTGATTTAAGAGATCCATCCCAACAAGATAAGAAAGCTCTTCAAACTGAGATTAATTTTCAGCACATTATTTTTTAAATTAAGGTTTCGAAAGACAGAAAATCAGAACTCTTCTAGAAGTTAATGGTTTTCTTATTTAGAGTCATATTAATGCCAACATTGTAACTACTTATGCATATATAATTTCTGTCACGTCCATGGTTGATTATATACAGAAATGGATTTATTTAGTATATTTCTCCTTTAATGCAGTAATCACTTCGTATAAGCTACAAGCGCTTTCAGAGAAATCAACATTATTATTCACGATGGTTTCATATTGATTTTTATCACCTGAAGACGATTCAAAAACATTTGTTTTCCATACAAATATATATTTCTTAATATAATTTCGACAATTTGATTACAAATTTTATTTCTAAATAATCACGAGTCAATACTTATCCTGTAAACAGACAAACAAGGAACGACGGACAAGGAACATAAACTCTTCCGGTGCGCACAGCCAATAAGACAGCGTTGTGTACGTCTGGTTCTGCAGCACTGTTTGTAAATACACGCCCCGTACAATACCTCTTACAAGAGAATTATATGAAATAATGATACTTTCGGCTGGGAATTTTTTGAACATGGGCTAGAGCCAACAGACACCTTTTGAAGTGAACCTTTCCTCTGTGCGAATATACTTTCCAACTCCCTCGTCGATTTTAAAGTTACGCTTCTTTCTTTTCTGACCTTCGCATGTACTTGATGTTGGTGTCTTCTGCTTGGCTCTTGAGGCAGGGCAGAACGTCATGAATTTTTGGATGCGGTCTTCCAAGCCATCTATTATTTTGTTGTTGCAACCTTCTACAGCATTATTAGTTCTGTGGCGCTTTTGGTTAGGTTAGGTCCTGATCGGCGCAATTGTCCAATAATTTTGTAATATGACCTTCACCGTCAAAATCATGCAATTGTCCATGATTTTGGCTTCATCGCAATTGTCCGCCATCGGAATTGTCCTAGATTCGCCTGGGCTTGCCTGATTTTGATTGATTTATTAAATTTGGTTAATTTTACGTCGCTTTTCGGCATCTTTTGGCTAATCGCGGCGATGGAAATGAATGGTGATACGATGAGAGGACAATCACAAACACACAACACGAGGAATATACTGGCTGTAAGTCCAGGCACCGGAGCCTCGCTAGTCTGCAAAATGCAGTCCAGGGTGTCCTACGTAGAGGGAAGTTGACATTTGGGTGTCCTTGAAAAGGGCTTCCCCGATGGCGCAGTGGTAGCGTTGCGCCTTGTAATCAAGGGATCACATAGTGCTTCGGATTCCACTTTAAACTGTAGGTCCAGTCCCGATTAGCCTTACTGTGCATAAAGTGGACTTAAAATACCAAATCAATCAATCAAATCAATCTTTGGAAAGGAACACACTTACACCCCCGGGCTTTCCTGATGTTGATGATGTCCGGAATCAACATGATGACACGGCATTGCCAAAGTTTCCCTCAAGATAGTTGGCAACACTTACATTGAGGCCAGAATCTGCCCTGAACCTAACGAAATGACAGCTACGGATGTGTTCCCACCTGGGAAGGATGCCTGGAATTCCATCTACCTGTCCTTCCTGGCAGTGGACTAGTCCTGAGATAACTCACTTGTTCTTCCATGGTGGTAGAGAGTGGAGATTTCCCCAGACTTAGGCCTTTTTGGAATGTGTCCCTCCACGTCCATACGTGACATCATCACTGCCATGACTGGACACTAGGTGTGGACGATATCGGAAATTTGATATCGCGATATACGGTCAAGACAATATCGTCACAGACTATACGATATTTTTTACGTATCTTGATATCGGAGATATATATTATGTCTACGATATGTATCGCCAAATATCGTGACGATATATGGCCGACACGATATCTATCTTGGGCATGGGCGTCCGGAAGGGGGGGCAAGGGGGGGCCGTGCCCCCCCCTGGAAAATGAAAGTCAACCAAAAATTATATATATCATACATATAATTTCATTTCAGCCACAATAATATGTGTTAATTATTGCATGAGTATGATAAGTTCAAATTTAAGCAATGTTTTTTGAGAGAACAACACTATTATTGGAAAAAATATGCCATGTTTGCCCCCCCCTGGAAAAAATATTCCTTCCTTGCCCCTCCCTGGAAAAAAAACTGCGGACGTCCATGATTTTGGGCCTTCCAGATGGCGTAGTAGTAACATCGTCGCCTTGTAATCAAGGGGTCCCGGGTTCGATATCCGGTGGAGGCACATAGTGGTTCTGATCCAACGTTAAACTGTAGGTCCAGTCCCAGTTAGCCTATGTGAGCATAAACTCAACTCAACTTTAATTTTTGTACTTGGCAACGTACCTAATTGAGAGATGGTACAGTTTTGCTTTGAAACGCTCGAACCAAGGTGTTCGATGTTGCGTCATCCATCCGGTGCGTCCCTGTTCGCGCAGCACAAGAATCTGGGAGAGAAGCACAGGTCGCTCCAGAGCTCATCCAGTTTGTTACTTTCCGACTTTTCTTATCCCCTGCGCTCGCTGCTCTTCTTGCCCGCTTGTCTTTTGTTTACGTGTCTGTTACCTGCTCGTTCCCTCTCTTCCTGTCTGCCGGCGCACCCCACCACGCCCCTCGGCCGACAGGTGGCAGCAGTGAGGTGATGCGGCAGTAGGCGGTCAGCGAGCAGCCAGGAAGGATCATCGCACACGAGAGAAGGAGGGGTCGGTCAGTCTGGTGTTCGCGACGACAAGGAGGTGGTGTTTTTTTTGCGTTCTTCCCCCTGCGACGACAAAGTATTTCTGTGGACGAACACGAGTGTTTGGTGAACAGGCTGTGTGCTACGGTGGTGTGTTTAAGTAAGGGGGTGTGATCTGTTACTTTCTTTGGGATGGTTCGAGTTGACTGCTGAACATGTGCCTTGATGCCTCTGTGCATCGTCGAATGTCAAGTGCCCTACAGGACGGAAGCTGACCTTTGACTGAACACCGCATCGAGATCCTAGAGAAATAGGTAAGTGCGGTTCCACGTGTGTAGTTGCGCAGTTCGTCTTGCGAAATGTGTACCGTTCGTTGTCTCTCGGGACGTTTAGTGTGTCGCCTTTTGGTCAAACAGTTTCCGGATTCGCTTTGCGCTAGGCTCAGATCTTGTCGAGTCCTGTCGGATGTTTGACAGAACTGGGGGTCATGTTGTACATTGGAACAACTTCGCCAGTTATGCTAGATCAGGAGTATGCACCGGGGAATTTGAACATGGCTTGGTGGATTTGTGTCAAACCCTCCAAAAACAATAAGGGAAATTATAAGTTGTTACCTAATAGCTTGTTTAGGGCACGATGCCCACCATGGGGTCCCCTGGGGGGGCCTCTACAGGGGGAGGTAAGCCCGGTATGGGCAAGATATCGCACCCCTTGTCATCTAACGGTTAACAACAGCTCCGTTACAGGGTAAACCTATTTTCTTTAGAAATTGACTGATTGATTGGGTTGTTTTACCTCTTTTCTGCCTCTTTTGGCTAATCGGAAGATGAGGATGAGTGATGCTACGACGGAATTGATGAAGAGACACAAACACAAATTCAGAGACCGGGATTCGAACCCACGATCGCTGGCGTTGTGGCGCGCTGTGCTAATCATTCTGTCACTGAGGTCTGCTAAGTCTAAACTTCTCAGGCTGTAGAATGGTTCATAGTAACGAGATATATTTTCGAGAAAGTATTTGGCGAAGGAGAACGGATGTTGTAAAGTCTGGCCGTTTAAATATATTTTCACTGTGACGGATCTTAAACCTCTATTTACGTAAACTTTGCAATTACGAAGAAATCCGATTTCACTGGTGATTTGAATCCCAATACGTTCCATTTGCGAGTGTGGCAAAATACGCCAATTATGTGTTCCCAATTTTCTACTGGGGATTAATAAAAATATTGATTTAGAGGGGGTTGCAGACTCTAACGCGAGTGGGGCCCCTGAATTCCTGTCAAAGATTTGGGTGGGCTGCATTTTCAAATAAGCATGTGCTTTGATATTCGCACTGCCGTTATGTAATCAGGGGAAGGATTTGTTATCCAATGAAAGGTAGTAAAAATGAATTATACAAATGTTGCATTCGGAATGTTTAAATTTTACCATACACGGGTTCTGAAACCAGAGACCCTGAATTCGAATCTTCTACGGTTCCTCATTATTTTTGTACACTTCTATTTTATTTTTATCAAGAATTTGCATTTTGTGAGGGTGGCGCCGCCCCCTGTTGCTGGGGTATGTTCCAATTCTTTTTTTGATTGGCTGTTTTTCTCTCCCTAAATTGCTGCTGACTGGATCAACCTATAAGAAAATTTCGTATTGCACTTGGCTAAATATAGGCTATATATTGTAACGTGAATTGCATATTCACAATGAGTAGTAGCTAATGTGTTCGATTTTATTAAAACAGAGTGCACGGCATAAATTTGCAAGGAAGGGATATGTAGAATACGCGAAAGGATGATTCAATTGCACCTTCTAAACAATTACATAGATTGAGAGTAGTGTATCCAGGAATTTAGGAACGGGCTTTATTCTGGCTAAACATTGCTGATTTATTCCCATTTTTTCAGTTACCCGACATCCCCCTTTCAAATAAGATAACCTAAACTGAAAGAGACTTTCTGTGGCGGAGTTGTTATCACTGAACGCTACGATTCTAGTTTCGGGTTCGAATCCTGACCTGGGTGTTCTTTGCGAGTGTCTTTTCACCAGTCTCATATCATAACACCGAAAAATTAAGTAAAGCCAAATAAAGTGTTTATATTTGAGCAGGTTAAGAAATCGCGAGATAGTGCGAATTATGTCATTTTTCAGAATAACACCGAATTTTGCACTTCAACGCGAAATATGCAATGTGAACTAGGGATGACACTTTCTCTGTTCAAAAAGAACTACCTGAAGCGCTATTTTATCTGTCGTTTCTAGTCTAGCTGGTGCAAGTTCGATTCAATGGAGATAGTCACGCTTCATTTATTGCAGTTTGGTGCAGAAATGACTGACAATGCTTTGAACTAGTCCTGAAATAGAATTCGCTGGAGGATCTTCCCAGAAGGGATGTTTCCTAGGAACGGGAGAAGATTCAGAACCTGTTGTGTTGCAGGGGAGGGGGTTAGGGGAACGTGTATTTGTGCGTGTAAACAAAACGGTATTGTGAGGTCGCAGAGGGATTTCCTTGGCATTGTTAGGGAAAATATAACTAAAACTTCACGTTCCTAATCATCACTCATCCTCATATTCATGATTAGCCAGGAATGGGAGAAAAGTGAAGTAAAATAAACGAAATCAACCAGCTTTCAATCCCACTGTACTACGAAGGTACAGGCAGTTCTTGTAATTGCTTGCAGCTTGTCTGTGTTGTGGTTACATTCATAGCGGTAGCACATTTTTGTAGTGAACGTTTTTCCTTACTGAACGCAGTTTCACATGTCTTTTTCAAGAGATGTAAGCCGACTTCCGTGTGGAAGTGGTTAGCACACCGCGTTACAACGTCAAAAGTCCAAGGTACGAATCCTGCCCAAGCCATGGGTGTTCTTAGCCATCACTAGGGCTCTCATAGTTATGCACTAAAAAAAGCGCAAAATATGCACTAAAAAGTGTAAAATATGCACTTTAAGAACCCGTTTAATTTATAAATGCTGTATATTGCAAACTAAGAAAGATTACATTACAGACAATGAGTATGCATTATTCTGAATACTCATTCGCTACACAGATTTTTTCAATTAATATGGTTCTGCGTTAAATGAAACCATACATTACAGATCAAGATCATGATTGGATTTGCGAACTTGAAACTCCTTCTGTTTTCAGCTAGAACAGTCTTATATTCAGAAAACACACGTTCCACTTCGCAAGGTACAAGTGGACTGTATTTTAGGGCAACAAAGCCAGACACGTCAAGTTTAGTCGATTGTTGAGGTGAGAGTGACGTACTTGCCACATTTCATACAATCCAGGAAAAAGGAAAGCAGAAAGACAGAGAAAAGATAAAGAAAAGAAAAGCGAGAAGGAAAGTAAATACAGTATATGCTGGCTGTAGTGTTGTCCACGGGACGAGACGGGACAGGCTTTTAAAAATTCGAGACGAGACGAGATTGACCATGTGTCATGAGACAAACGAATATTTTCGAGACGAGACAGCATTTCCACGAGACGAGACAGGCCAAAGTCTCGTCTCGTGGGCAACACTAGCTCGCTGTTGGTTGTGGCTACAAAAATATGCACAAATCAACTTATTTTCATACAAATATGCACCTGCATATGAAATATGCATTTTCAATTCAAAATCCTTAAATATGCATTTGCATATGCAAAATGCATAATTATCCGAGCCCTAGTCATCACTTTATCATATCACTCATCCTCATCGTTGCGATTTGCCAAAAGTGGAAGAAAAGCAGCGCTGAATAACAAAAATCAAATCAAGATATGTACATAAAGCAGTGTTGTTAAAGATTCAGGACTTCTAAATAAATTCAATTCCATCCAGGAAGATAAAATTAGGAAGCGTAAATGGTTTCTGGACCGTAAAGAACTTTTTTTTTATCATTTAAATATTTCAATTCGGTCCCGGGAACCTTTTTCTGAATCAATTCGAATACGTTCGAAGTTCAGGATTGAAATGAAACAATAAATTGGACCGAATTTAGATTATGCGAGAAAATAGATTCCGGTCCTGTTACGCAAGGGTTTAGCAACCCTCGTATAAAGACAAGACCCATGTGAAACTGCCGAAACGCAGAGTAATGAAAAACTTGATCATTACAGAGAAAAATGAATACTTCTTTTGTTTGAAGCGCTGTCAGTTCTATTGCAATGAGTAAAGGTATTTCTTCTATGAGGACAGAACCGCTGGCCTGCAGCCTATAGCGCGGTGTCGTATTTCTGCTATAAATATTATCAGAGGCCTTCCTCGAACTTTCCTCTCGTGAGTCGCATATTTCTAAGAAGCGCATCTGAACTTCATTCCTTCTCATCGATTGGGTCTTTTGCATTGTCCCGTTGTGTTGATTTAGCTACAAGTAATTCATCCACTTTGCATTGTGTTTTCATCGAACGTTCGTCACAAGTATAGAAGCTCGTTATCAATTCTTGAAGTTTTCTGGATTCATGAAGGTTTCTCGTTAATTCCAGTGGCGGTTTAGCGGCATTGGGGGCACGCGGGCCATCCAAAAGGGATGACTAAATATTGTAAAAGCAGGATGCAAAATCCTGGGTGGACGGGGCATTCCCCCTACCAACAATCTTGGCCTCAAAAATTCCCCCACCAAAAATTTCCAGGGGGATAGTTTTTGTTATAACAAACAAAAGATAAGCAATTACTTTTAATTTCAAATATACATTACTAAGAATAATATCGAAAACACACACACACACACACACACACATTTGTGAAGTTGTGAGTATTGAATGCTTTCTATCTCAAGAGATCATGAACAATATGCATAATAAAAGTTAAACGGGCCTCCCCGTTGACGCAGTGGTAGCGTCGTTGCCTTGTAATCAAGGGGTCCCGGGTTCGATACCCGGGTGGAGGCACATAGTGGTTCGGCCCAGTCCCGATTAGCCTTAACAGTGCACAAAGTGGACTTAAAACACCAAATCAAACCAATCAAATAAAAATAAAACAAAAAATCAAAATAATAAAAATCTAATTGATTTATATTAACATAAACAAAAACTTACACAAAATAAAACCACTTCAACTATTTCATAATTTATTAACATAGTTTACAGTTAGTAAAGGAATTAGTTAGCTGCTGTACAGTATCTGATATGTATAAAAGTAACAAATTAATTTCCTTTATGTAATTAATAATAATAATATATTTTTAATTGAGTAATTTATTTTTACTTTTAATAACATTAAAAATATGTATATCGTATAAGTTGACCGGTTTAACGAAAGTCCGGTTTAACTGAAATAACCTAAAGAACAGTAGAAAGTGCATTAAAACTCCGTTTATAGCAACAAAACACGTTTAATATAGTGTATTTAAAGCGCATAGGCCTCAATACACTATACAGTACAGTACAAAGTCTGCGGGAAACAGAATTTCATCAGTGGTTGACTGCCTTGCCTTTGGGAAGTTCTCTTGTTGACTTCTAGCCACATTTAAAACCTTGCATTCTGCTTTTTTTTCCCTTTTGCCTGTCCGGATTAAGCGAAGTCCGGTTTTTCGGGATCCGGATTAACGAGGTGTTACTGTACTTAAAAATAAATCAGATTGCCACTTTTGGCTAATCACGAGGATGAGTGATGATTGATCTCACAAAGATCTCCCAGGCCGGGATTCGAACCCGGGATCTAGGACAGCGTAGCGCACTGTGCTTATCACTCCGCCCCGCCACGGATGTCTGTATTTCTCTGTGATGAGCTTGCAAGTCGTGGTGTGCCGTATGAAGTGCATTGCTTTCGTCTTCTGGGCGTGCAGAACTTTCCCCATGGATTCGCATGGTGTTTGGATATCGTTTCCAGTGTCCCGTTGGCCGACCGAAGCACGTCCACACGCGACGAGTATCTGTCGCCATTGATTTTCTGAGCACGCGAAATCTGAGAGGAGCACGGCGAAAAAGCTGATCTGAATTTTTCGGAAGACTATTTACTTACTAGGCATGTTTATATTTTTATAGTTTGGGCTACCGCGTGGCCAAACAGCGCTCTCGCCTTTGGAGCGAACGGTCCCGCGTTCGATTCACGTCGGCAGTGTCGTGAGGACAATTACGAAGCTACTTGAAAAGAAGTAGCCGAAAAGCCAGAAAACAGCGGCGATGGGACTCGATGCGGCAACCACGCGTCACCCAATGATAAAGCCGCTCTTCAAGGCCCAAGTTCCTAGAGGGCTGTTGCGTCATGGGATTACAGTTTATTTTTGTAGATCGAGCAAAGCAATGTGCTCATGCTTCTTGATCTTTCTGCTGAAGAGCAGCTTTCATTTCGTTGTCAAAAAGTGCATATTTGTTAAATATGAAAAATTTTAATGGCTGTAAATAGGATGTGAGTGGGAATTGTTAACAAATATTACAATTTTTTACAAGTTTCATATTTGAACTACTTTGCATAGGCTATTTTACCCACCGAAGTTCCCGGGTTCGAACCCTGCCTGAGAGTTCTTTGCGAGTGTCCCTTTATCAGATTAGACTAATCGTCGCGATCGGCGAAAATTAATAGGAATTCGACCTAACATAACAAAAGTACAAATACACCATAACTTTGCTACATATTTAGATCCCTCAAGCAAAAGTTTTCACCTGGGCCCCCTCCCGATGTTTCCACCGTGGGCCCCATGCTTTCTTTCCACAACCCCTCAAACAGCAGAAAACGTAGGCTCTGTGCATCATGATTGATTGATTTAGTTTATTTTACTTCGCGTTTTGTGCCTCTTGGCTAATTAGCGAAGATGGGGATGAATGATGAAATTATAAAATTGATGAATGGACATTCACAAACAACCAAGCCCGAGCGGGATTCGAACCCGGGACCCTTTGCGTCGCAGCGCGTTGTGATAACCATTCGGTCACAGGGCCCGGCTTCGTGCATCGTGAGAATGTACAAAAAGACAGGGGCGAAGAAGGACACTTTCGCACCAGCTATGTATTTATTTCAATGTCGTCGGACTGGACACTGCTGATGAAAAAAGCAACACACAGGACAAGAAAGATAGTACGGTCTGTTAAAAATATGATTAATAATTATTTATAGACTCCCATATATTTCAATTTACTACGGCTAATCAAATGGATGTTTCAACTTTTCCCAATACAAAGAAAATCTTCAATCTGTCCTGTTCCCGCTGATGTATTTTTCTACACCCTCGGAAGATTGATATTCCCAAGAGAACAAGTATAATAATAGTAAATTTGCCTTGCGTCTGGTTGGATGTGGAAACTGTTTCTCTTCCCCTTGGTGGATTCGAAGTCTGCACTGGAGACAAGAATTTTCCTGCATTATTGATATTTTACATAAAATTTCTGCTTTCAATTTCAATTCTGAGTGGATTTTTCTGCGTTGAAGTAAATTCTCCTTTGTGTGGCACCAGTGATCGGGCCATCTAAATTCCTGCTTTTAGAGGTTTTCTGAGTCATTTGGCAACACTGCAAAAATGTCAAATTCGCCAATAGCTCAAAGAGTACACATGTCGGGGGCGGCATTGAAAAGGGAGATGGTTGCATGCTGCAAAAGTTTCGGAGAAAAAGGACGGATTCGATCCGAACCAAAGTTCTCGGAAACCGCATGTCACCTATGGCCGAGTCGGTGACATTGCGTCACAGTGGAAAGAGGCCGAAGTTCGACTCGCACTGGGATTGGCGTGGTCTGTGCAATGTCGCGTGCTTGTTCACAGTATCGCGGAACATTGTTTCGTCGGGCCTGGCAACTGTGCAACCTGAGCCGCCACCTTAGATAACGAGATTGAACAATGTCTTGCTTTGATCGCAGAAGAAAGGATGATTTCTGCTTGTTTAAATTCGTTCAAGCTGAAGCCTTTGTTGCATCGCGGCGGCGTCCCTTTGTGGTGGTTATCGAAATTTCGTCATGACCGAGAGGTGGTCACGTGACCCAGTTCGCGTGGGTGGACCTAAGCGCCTGGCTCCTCGCGAGAAATTGGTGCAGTAATGGAGGGATGGCAATAAATGGAATCTCTGGTATTTTTGAACAGTTTTTCTACTCATTGGGTCAATCGCGACGTTGAGGATGAGCGAGACATGTTGGGACAAACTTAATGAAGCACCCACGCCTTGCCTAGGGTTCGAATCTGGGGTCTGTGACTTCTTAGCACGTTACGCTGAACGCTATAGAGGCAACGAAGATAATGTTTTTTTAATAATTGTTGTTGTTGTTTATATATTTTTTTCTTTTACGTCTGCTTTTCGTCACTTATGTTCCGATAGGCTAATCGAGACTGGACCTATATTCTAAGGGGAGGGGGAGAGAGAGAGAAGGAGAGAGAGAGGGGGGATTCTTTCTCTCTCTCTTTCAATGAAAGAAAGAAGAAGAGGAAGGAGAATTTTTTTTCTCTCTCTCTCTCTCTACTTATTCCTTTCTTTCCTTCTTTATTTCTCCTTTCATTTATTTCCTTTTTCTTTCTCTTTCTCTACTTATACCTTTCCTTATTTCTTCCTCTCATTTCTTTCCTTTTGCTTTCTTTCTTTTTCTCTCCTTTCTATTTCTCTCTCTCTTTTTCTCTCTCTCTTGAAATAAAGAAGGAAAGAAAGAGAAAACCCCAAAGAAGGAAGGAAGAAAGAAAGACAAATAAAGAAGGAGAGAGAGAGAGAGAAAAGGGAAAGAGGGGAAGAAAGAGAGAAGCCTCTCTCTATCTCTTTTCTTTCTATTTCTCTCTCATTCTTTCCTTTTTTCCTTCTTCCTTTCCTTCTTCCAAAGTGGGATCTCTGTATATTCAGAGACACTATAAAGACTCGTCTCCATAGATCACTTCCCTGCAGGCAAGGCATGTGCGGGGGGGTGATGTGGATGTGATGTAATCAGCACCACGCTCCGGACGTCTTTACTCCCCAAGGTTGCCCCAGGCACCCATTTATTAGATGCTGGGTGAACCCCAGAGCCGCTTCGCTCAGGAAATGCTGGAGGTATTTCTATCTGAAATCAACCACCCCCTTGAATCATGGCCGTCGATAGAAATTTTTGTAGGACAGGTGAAATTCTAATCTCCGCTAAGAAATATTAATAATAATAAACCATTCTTTTATTATTACTTTATTATGATGATAATTATTATTTCATCTTTCGAGGGGATGTACTCAATACACCAGATATCGGCACAACTTTTGATTAACTTTAATGCATTGCTTAGTATTGTTTTAAACTTTTATACACACCTAGTTCATGAAAAAATCTAGTCGTGACATTTAGTTATGTGACCTTTCGCATACAAAAGCGATTTTTTTTAAATACTTGGAAGTATTTAATCTTTGGATTAATTGATACAACGTGAAAATTTGAACTGCTTAGTTCTGCAATTTATACTAAAATTTTCGAGCTATATTTTCCCTCTGTGGCGGAGTGGTTAACAGCGCACACGGAATCTGGATTCGTATCCCGACCTAGGTGTTTTTTGTGTGTTTCCCTTGAATATCATCATATCACTTATTCTCATCGTCGCGATTAGTCAAAAGCGCCAGAAAAGCGAAGCTAGATAACAAATCAAACTTTCCCTTTGGTTATTCTGATGGAATGTAAATTGATTTTCCATTGATGATGAAAGTAATATTATTTTTCATAGCGTGAAATGCACGATACCAATTTCCAGGGGTTCGCGTCCTATCCCGGATCTTCCTTCCGGCTGGACCACTGTGTCTCATCCATGCCGAGTATATTCAGTTTCTCGTCTTCTGAAGCAGACAAGGAAACTAATGTTGGAAGAGGTTTTCAGCCGTAAGAGAAGAAGAGGTGCTAGAGCAAGATAACCGTGGGACGCAGAGGGAGGAGATATCATCAAACCTGAAAACTCGCACGCCTTGGAGGAAAACAACATTCGAGATTACCTTCGGTAGTGTTTTGTTTGCGTTTGAAAAAACGTTACATTGATATCCCCCCGCCACCATCCCTGTAGAGGCAATTTCGTCTTCCTCACTTTCGACACTAATCTCCCGCCTGTTACGCAATCTGTCCGCAGATGCCATCCGAGCGCCTCCGAACACGTGGCATCGCTGGTCGAGGCGAGGATCCCGTGACAAGATGCGCCAGTGTTGCCAGGCAGGGGGTAAATTACCGTGCGGTAGAGTCAATTTGAGCGCGGCGTGCTCTAACTCCGCTGAAGCTGGTCTTCTGTATGGATTCTGAAACGGAAATGACGTAACAGCATGCCAAAAGGTTAGCTCAAAATATCAAAACGTATAAGGACGTATTGTTCAGCTTCTAAAAGGGATAAGCAACAAAAATTAACAACGTTCTTGAAGTCAGTAATCCTGACGAAAATGTGCCACAGGGACGTCATATTACCCATAAAACTGTATGTTAAAATGCCATTTAAACGTTTACAATTAGGCTTTTACAAATTTAGGTCACTTTAACATCAGTTTCTTGAAAGAAACGAGGCAATGCACTTAGAAGTAACAGTTTCTGCTTCCAGTAACTGTTACTGAGCAACTGAGCCGCTAATTATCATCAATTCACAATACAGTTGGTCGACGAAATATATCCAGGTATATCCCTTCGGTGCACATGGCTACCAAAATTCTTTTTCTCTAATTTTTTCTTTTTTCCTCTGTTTCAATGTCTTTCTCTTCTTCCAATTTTGTTTCTTTCGTTGGTTCTCTGTTTGTATCTTTTTCTTCATTTCTTCTGTTCTTTTCCTTTACCTGCGTCTTCCTTTCTTTACTTACTTTCTCACTTTCTACACGTTTTTACCCATTTCTTTCTTTTTCTTTTCTCTGCTTCTCTATTTCTCTTCTTTTCCATTTGTTTCTCTCTTCTTTTTCCATTTCTCCTTTTCCCCTTTGTTTTTCACATTTTTACTTTTGTCTCTCTCCTTTTGCCATTTGTTTCGCTCTCCTCTTTCCATTTGTTTCTCCTTTTTCCATTGTTTCTCTCCTATTTCCATTTGTTTCTCTCATTTTTCCATTTGTTTCTCTCTTTTTCACCTTTGTCTCTCTCCTTTTTCCATTTGTTTCTCTCTCCTTTTTTCCATTTGTTCTCTCCTTTTTTCCATTTGTTCTCTCCTTTTTCCCTTTGTTTCTCTCCTTTTTCCATTTGTTTCTCTTTTTTTTAGCTTTGTCTCTCGTTTTTCCATTTGTTTCTCTCTTTTTCACCTTTGTCTCTCTCGTTTTTCCATTTTTTCTCTCTCCTTTTTACCTTTGTTTCTCTCTCCTTTTTACCTTTGTTTCTATCCGTTTTACCTTTGTTTCTATCCTTTTACCTTTGTTTCTAACCTTTTTACCTTTGTTTTTCTCCTTTTCCATTTGTTTCTCTCCTTTTTCCATTTGTTTCTCTCCTTTTTCTATTTGTTTCTCTCTTTTTTACCTTTGTCTCTCGTTTTTCCATTTGTTTCTATCCTTTTACCTTTGTTTTTCTCCTTTTCCCTTTGTTTCTCTCCTTTTTCCATTTGTTTCTCTCCTTTTTCCATTTGTTTCTCTCCTTTTTCTATTTGTTTCTCTCTTTTTTACCTTTGTCTCTCGTTTTTCAATTTGTTTCTCTTTTTTTACCTTTGTCTCTCGTTTTTCCATTTGTTTCTCTCTCCTTTTTCCATTTGTTTCTCTTTCATTTTTCCATTTGTTTCTCTCTCCTTTTTACCTTTGTGTGTAGTCTGAACGATTCCGAAAATGCATCATGTAGGCTCTCTCGTGTGTTTTAAAGTCCACTTCATGCACATGTAGGTTAAGTGGTGGAGCAGCCACAGGCTGAACTTCGCCCATGAATAACTAATTTCTAATTCTAATCGGGACTGGGCCTACAGTTTAAAGTGGCATCCAAAGCACACCGTGTCTCCACCCGGTATCGAACCCAGGACCCGTTGATTAAAAGGAGACTACGTCAAGAATTTTTATGTTTACACTCTCAGCTAGTTCGCACCCCAAACTCTTGGTACCCTGTCTATTCTGCGTTTGTTTTTCTGGTAACTATATGTAACGATTTCGAAAAACCATTGCTGCAATAGAACCAATGCCTAGAATAACCACCTCTCCGATGATGTAGTGGTTTCGCCTTGTACACAAAGGTTCCCGGTTTCGACACCCGGTAGAGTTAGGCCTACATAGTGATTCGGGTCCTACTTTAAACTGTAGGCCCAGTTCTGAATAGCCTTTCTGTTCATAAAGTGGACTTGAAAGAACAAACCCCGTCTTAGCATAACGCTAAATTGCGCAGAAAGCAGTGTCTGAAAAGATTGCACAGAAAAACGTAAGTTTTATGAACGCTACCACATATTTCTTGCTGTTTGCACGATATGCTATTCAGTTTGCAACATAAAACTGATGCTGGATGGTGACGTAGCGTTGCAAAGGCGAGACAGATATCACCTGTCACGTCCTAACAATAACGTGTCGTGATTGGTAGCTGGGCGACAACCCGAAAAGAGTCGTTCGCGAAAGCAGAGGAGATTCTCGACGCTGTCCCTGGCAACCCTGCTCGGAGTGGAGACGGATGTCCTTGCCGTGCCCCTCCGTGGGAAGATGAGTCTCCGCTGGACCGTGCGCGGAGGCTGTGAAGAGTGAAATGTTAGCGCTATTGTTCCGAGGAGTTTTTTTTTCTCTTCCCCTCCCCCGTTTCGTGTATGTTTGGAAGATAAAAGCGCCGAGGGGATGTGAAGTGACTTGTTCACAGACGAACAACTCGTTCTGCTTTGTGTCGCGCGTGCGTCCCTCTGTGTTGAGCTGTCGCTTCACACGTTGACTGGTTTCGTCTCTTTCTGTCAATCCCATTCCAATACCAACTCGCCTCTTCTGTTTGCACACATTACATTCCAATACAGACATCTTCCAATAACTTCACAGTTATTTCTATGCTTTAGTTAAATTTTTCCAAGTGACTGCAAACAAACTGCATTCCAATATGTGCATTACCTTCTTACGTCTGTTCCGTAATTGCGTTCCAATAACCAGTCTTATTTCATCCATTAAATAAATTGCGTTCCAATAACCCCTTGTTTTCTTTCACAAATTCCATACATTGTCTTGCAGTAATCACCGTCTTATTTCACAAATTGCATTTCAATAACTACTGCCTTCTTTCATACATTCCACAAATTGCATTCCAATAACTACTGCCTTCTTTCATAAATTCTACAAATTGAATTCTAGTAACTACTGCCTTCTTCCATAAATTACATTCCAATAGTTAATGTATTCTTTCGTAAATTCCACACATTGCGTTCCAATAACTATTGTCTTCTTTCATAAATTCAATAAATTGCATTCTAGTAACTACTGCCTTCTTCCATAAATTGTATTATTTCGTAACTTTCACAAATTGCGTTCCAATAACTACTGATGACTTATTTCATCAATTCCATTCCAATAATGATTGTATTCTCTTCGTAAATTCCATAAATTGCGTTCCAATAATTACTGTCTTCTTTCATCCGTTAAGTCAATTGCGTTCCATTTACTGCCTTCTTTCATAAATTGCGTTCCAATAACCGCTTTCTTTCATGAAACCCCTGCCGATAGCTACTGCCTTTAGCAAATAATGTTTCATACAACTTCTTTCATTCGTTCCGTAAATTGCGTTCCGGTAACTACAGTGTTTTGTCTGTTCAGTACATTGTGTGCCAATAGCAAGTATCTGTTTCATCTGTTGCATGAATTACATTCCAATAACTAATGTCTATTTTCTATCCCTGACAGAAATTCCGTTCCAAGATACTTCAGCTCCTTTCTCCTTGCTGTTTGTCTTTTTTTTTTGTAGCTGTTAGTAAAACTATCCATTGCTTCAGAATAATCTATCATCCAAGCGTCACTCGGTAGGACAAAGAAACAGTGAACTCCTGAGTTGCGAGTTCTCCCCAAAACCCCTCCCTCCCTGATCCCTAATAACTGACTTCCTGCCCTTTTCCTTACTAATTGAAGGTAGCCGTTTGTGTTTTGTTCCTCTCTTGAACCTGACGTCAGAAGCCCGTTGATCTTTCCCTGCCACCTTGTCGGATGCTGTAGTAGCATCTGCGAGAGGTCTCATCCGCGGCCATTGTTGGCGGATGACGCAGCCCTCCGCGTTCACTTCCGGCGGCGCAGGGGCTTCTGATGCCCCCGGGGGACTTGGCAGTACCTGTGACCTCAGGGTCAACAAACCAGCCAGGTGTCTCTGGATCTCCCTCTCGCCTAATGCATTTTTCATCGGGCGCCAAAGGTGGAAAAGGCAATATTGACCGTTTTTAATGCAGTGCCGATTCGTCACGGACCGCGTGAGGCCCTCCGATGCACCGTGGGACCACTCTGGGGCCGCGATAATGTTGCAGTTGCATTCACTTCCCTCTTTGTTATTGATATGCTTTGCATACCTCCTGCTCATATTTCTTCATTGTTTATTGTCTCGGCGTGTCGTGATCACATTTCTGTTTTCCGTGCCTTGACGGATTCACTTTTTTGCTTCCCTATACTACCTCGCAACTGTAAATTATCCATTGCTGAATTCATTCGCTTTGTTTAACACAATTCAAGCTTCGTCGATTGCGGGAAAGCTTCAGGACAACGTCCAGTCCAACTTACCAGACGTCCTGTTTTACTCGGACATGCCCTCTTTTTCGTGTCCTAAAAATGGTCCGGGCGGGTTTTTAGGGAAATGTCCTCTTTTTTGGGGCATAGACAACTGCTTTAACTTCAAGATTCGTAACAAAATTTTACATTTCTAAATAATTGTTTACATTGGCTCAGTGTTCAATTTCAAAGTAAGGAATACAACACGCTCAGTTGCAAGCGCAAGGACAAGAAACTTTTCTTCCAACAAAGAATGGATATAGTTTTTGCACTTTATTATTATGTAATAATATTCTAAGTTCTTTATTTTCAAAGAATCTCAATTTATGTTCTTCTTTTAAACTTAGTGACCAAGTTTCACAACCGTAACAGCCTATTACTAGTTGTACTGAAACGGTGTAAAATTATTTTACAGGGGTGTGTGATCTGCAAGCTCACCAAAACAGTAGTAAACACAAAATGCAAAATGCAAAAAAATAAACTTCAGAATAAAGAGTATGTCACCTCGTAATCCTAGTCGAACTGAAGTGTAACTCCATCCCTTAGCAATAGAGACGGGGTGAGGGGGGGGGGGTAGAAAATATAACGATTAAAAATGGACAATATACTTGCAATTACATTGGTCGCAAGCTGTTGCCCAGAAAAGCTGGTAGCTACTCTTTTTGGCGTGTCCTGTGGATGAGATTGTTGAAATATGAGGTGGATCCTTTCTCACGCCACTTAAAAGTTAACCTCCAAGGTCGAGGAATTTTAAATAAATTCAATTCCGGTCAACCAGTGGCGTATCCTGAGTAAAATATCTGGGCTATCTCACTACGTCACGTGAAATATGTTTACAAACTTCTAAGAAATCAGGTTGCCAACTCATAAGAAATCAGGTTGCCAACTCACAAGAAATCAGGTTGCCAACTCACAAGAAATCAGGTTGCCAACTCACAAGAAATCAGGTTGCCAACTCACAAGAAATCAGGTTGCCAACTCACAAGAAATTAGGTTGCCAACTCACAAGAAATTAGGTTGCCAACTCACAAGAAATCAGGTTGCCAACTCCAGAATCATCATCATCATTTCACTGATATGAATAATTTTATTTACAATTTCTGATAGATATCCCTCCTATATTTTATTCTCTAGACTAGAGGCTTCGCAGCCTAGCTAACCTAGAATATACGCTCCTGCGGTCCAGGAGAGAAAATCAGAGTAAATGGGTTTTGGACCTTAATAAAAAACCTTCTTATCTGTAAAGTATTTCAATTCGGTCCAGGAACCTTTTTTCGGGTGAAATGAAACAATACGCAAGTTGGACCGAATTTAAATTGTGCGACAAATAAGGTTCCGGTCCCATTAGAATGTATGGGCTCCTTTAACAACCCTGCATCCACGTTGTACGCCCTGGACTGTATTTTGCAGGCTAGCGAGGCTCTGGCGTCTGAATTCACCGCCCGTGTAATCCTCCGTGGGGCTCGTGTTGTCGTCCCTTCATTCATCTTACCATCATCTTCGCGATTAGCCAAAAGTGGCAGAAAAGCGAGGTAAAATAAACAAAATCAATCTCTTCGCATCATCCTCCTCGTCGCGATTAGCTAAAACCGGCAGAAAAGCGAAGTAAAACAAGCCAAATCAATGGTTCTAATCGTCCTTGCAGAGGTCGTGGCGCAGAGATGAGCCAACACGTGGTCACTTCTCTCCCGGCCGACCACCTGTTGCACTTGCTCCGACTGGGCGAAGGCCAACGTCCTGTCCTTTCCTCCTGGATTTGTTTTGGTCAGTGGCTTGACCCCTCACCCGACCCTTTGTGAATGTCCCCGCTGACCACTCGTCACATATCTCACGTGCGGCGAATAACGGGAGTGTTGCCAACTTCGCCAGCTGGTGTTTTGTTTGTCTGCTTGCTTAGCCCCGGGTCTCGCAGATTAGCCCCGGGTCTCGCAGATGACGTAGTGATAACGTCGTTGCCTTGTATTCAAGGGGTCCCGAGTTTGATACCCAGTGAAGGCACATCTCGTTTGTTCCCAGTGTAACTACATACACAAGTTATAAACAACACAACAAAGCTTGCTTCGTCCTGGTAAACACATCCTGCAGTTCTGAATTCACCAAGGTTACACTTACCATTGTAATTTCGTTAACGCGTCAATTGCGGTACAACCCAACTATGGTTAGAATCAAGGATAAGGCGCAGATATTGAGCTACAATCCGTATCCATTTCAGAAATAACACCTTGGACGTTGCTGCGATGACATGTGTGGCATATGGAAGTAGGGCGCCACACATTCACATGTCGGCCATATGTGGAGGTGTGGTCAGCACCACCTTTTGTTCGCCTTTACCTCCAGGGTTACACCTGGTACCGGTTTTTTAGAGGCTGATATCACACCTAGGAATCGAACCTGGGTCTGTCGCGTGGCGGTCAGACTTCCGACCGTTTGAACCGGCGCGGCTCTCTAATGCACTAAATACAATACTGAAGTAAAATTCCATTTCGTTTTTGATATATTTTGTTACGGGATCCGAACCACTATGTGCCTCCATCGGATAACGAACCCGGAAACCTTTGATTACAAGGCTTCGATCTTACCACTACGCCATCGGGAAGGCTCAGGACATAGATTCTCTTTTATTTCCCCGACTGTCAACGCTTTTCGTCGCCGGTCCTTCAGTTCTCGCAAGAACGTCCCCACTTCTTGCAACGTTTCTATCATCTTCTTGTCCATCTGCCATTTCTATCACTTCCATCCCTGTTACGTTGCTAATTTCCCATCTTTTGTCTCGATTTTGTACCGAAAGGATACCCTCATCGCAGTAGATTAGCTTTTTTGAGCACTGAACCAATTCTTAGCTTACTATCTGTCCCAGAAGTTTCAAGGCCGCGCCGCCATATTACAACTTGATTAAGAAAAGCGACCACAAGGCTAGAACCCACGGCTTGCGCCCGTTTTGAGCGTAAAACTGGCTTCTGTTCTTGCAAGTTTCACTTCGTACAACTTACTTGGCTACGCGGTGGTAAACCTTGTGCAAAGGAAGGAACAGAAGAAATGCGATAAGGAGTAAGGACACTGCATGGTTGCTGATACGGTTTCCAAGAAGCGAGGCCGCAGTGGCGCTATCTATATATAAAAAAAACCCATTGGGTGGATTGAACTGGAAGATTTGTTTTATGATTTTAAGCAGTAATACCCGGGTGATCCGTTTGAAATGTCAGAAAAGTAAACCGTTGTGTACAATAGGTTAATGTATCTCTGAGCAGTTTGTTGTAATATGCAGAAAGGATGTAAGTTTTGAGTGTGTGTACGTTTACAGACTTCAGCTACGTTCATGGTAGCACAATGTATCGTATGTATGACGTTTTTCAAGCACTCTAGGCGTAATATACGAATATTACACGCCACATTGCTTCGGTAAAACACAAACGCAACCTGGGATAAAGAAATAAGAAACAACTTACAATTTTTCGATTTCGGGCTTCAGCCATCTTATTTCAGTAGTGGTAGTGATAATTTTTCACCTCATTCTTTATTGATATTTTTTCTTTACAGAATCGAATACAAGTTGACATAATTTCTACAACGTTTTATATTAACAAATATGAATAGTTTTTTACAATATTATCTGATTTTAACTTGTTACTGTAATTTGAAATATAATAGGTTTAAAAAATCGCTACTATGTTGGGATATGGTTTGGTATGGTGAACAATAGATGGCTCTGAACTTATGAGTATTTTTCTAACATTTTTCTTTATTCTTTCTGAATGCTTTACTGTGATGGAAATGAGTCAATATCTTGATCTTTTTTTACAGAATTTAGAATTTTATTTGAAATTGAGAAGATGAATCACATGTAGGAAGATAACAAAGTTTAATTTCTAATTGCCAAATGGTTCCCATATTATCATTTGCTATATTGTATGGGATGTGAAATTTTCACTCAAAAGTTATTTTCTTTCTGTGTATACTACAACAAACTGCTCAGAGATACACAACGGTTTACTTTTCTGGCATCTCAAACGGACCACCCGGTATATGCCATAAGAAGGCTGTTTCCTCCTTCGCTAAAAAAAAAAATAGGCTTTTATGTTTAAAAACCATTTCAGGCCATTTTTGAGAGGAATACATGGATTTTATAGTGGCTATTTTTGCCTTCTTTTTTGTTATAAGTGTCTATTTTGCAGACAACTGCTTTTCAGTACCTAATCAGAGAAAATGGCAACATATCTGTCGGTGCCTATCAATGCTAGTGCTCGCTTTGTATTTGTCTGTGCTTTTTGTGCCTTTTGGGCTCAGGCTGCGGGACGCGCGCAGTGTTGCCACATGAAGGGAAATTTCCCTTTTGCAGGGAATTTCAATGAAAAATATCACAATTTCAGGGGAAATTTTAAGACTTCTGATCTTACATTATTACAGTTTATGTTAAGTTCCAGTTTCATATTAACATTTTTATTTTTCTCTGATCCTTCTTATTTCTGCTCCCTTGAATATAAGCCCGCATCTATTTATATTTCTCTTAAGTTTATTGTACTTCGCTTTTTTGTATCTTCGGATAATTGTAACGAGAATTAACGATTTAATGGATTCCTGACCATGATTTAAACCTGGGACATCTGACCAGAAAGCGATTCATACGAACGTGGATCAACGGAAATTTTACTACCACTATTACTGCTAATATTAATAATAATAATAATAATAATTATTATTATTATTATTATTATTATATTTGTTTAGGTGAAGGGAAAAAATAGTCCAAAACGGGAAATTTTGCCCCTTGGAAAGGGAAATTGTGCCCTCAGATTGTGGCAACACTGGACGCGCGTAGGTTCGAGTCTCCTGGGGGAAGCTTGACAACTTTTCTCCAGAGATTTCGGCTCGAGCCCCACAGCCCATATAAGATGGCGCCACTGTACGAGGAAAACTATTCCGAGTATTAAGACGAAGAAAGACGCCGCGATAAGGCTCCAAGGCCAGAATGAGGAGCAGCGAAAAGGCATATAAATCCGGTTTTCCAAGCAAGGACGTGGAAACGCAGATTTCGACATGAGAACAGGACGGTAAGTTATCTATGGGTAGAGCAAAGTACGTAAACAATTGCCCTAATTGCCTCCGGTGGCAGGAGGCCTTGAGGGGCGTTCGGCGTGGATATGTTGCCGTTGCTGTCGCAGAGCCAGGGGTTCCGGGTTCGAATCCCGGAATGGGTGTTCTTTGCGAGTGCCGCTTCATCGATTTCATCATATCATTCTCAACCTCATCTTCGTTATTAACCAAAAGTGGACGAAAAGTAACCAGCTCAAACATTTAAAGAAAGAAGCAGATGCATATAAGTTGAGTGTTCAGCAATTGTTGCTCTTGTGGGTTTCACTTGTCGCACATCTGATTGAACTACTTTGTTGTTCGGTTTAGATATGTCAGCATAAATAATACCTTTTTTTGTGAAGCTCCGAAATATTGCAGTGTATTTGTTCCAAGGCTAGCTTTAGACGAAAGCATTTCGTGTAACATTTTTGCTAGCATAAATGCTTCCAAAAATCTTACAGCAGGCAGTACTTTACACGGGAGCATTTCATGTGTTTACAATGTATAATATATACAGCATGAAAAGCATGTTGAGTTACACCATCTATGCTGAGTGCAGGTTGTTTGCAATTGAAATAACTAAAACATTCTTCCATACGTGTACAGTAAACGTTGTAAAGTATGTATTTAAGCAGTGCCATTGCTTTTGTATCTAATAACGGTTTACACGAAACGTTATTCCTCTCGGTTGAATAGTTATCGGCTTTTAAAAATGTGAAGTGATACATTGTTTACATCTCACGCGGCCGCCATTACAGCTGCACTCGTCTCGTGACCTAGAGGTCGCTTCTGATTGGTTATGCTACGGAAACTGGACGGATCCTATTCTTGAGAAATGCCCTGAAATATGCCATGGCATCTGAAATGCTATGAAATATTTAATTTTGCATGGTAGCATTTTGGTCATGGCATAAATGTTGAGAAAAATGCTTTCGTCTAGAGCGGGCCATAAGAGAACTAAACGTAGCAGGCCTAAACAAACAACGAAGGAGCTCAATCGGGTGTGCGACAAGGGAGATCCTGCGATAATAAGTACTACAGTCGGTCCGCGATAAGAAGCGGTGTGCAATCAGAACGCAGAACGGCAGAACGTGACCAAATTCTGTCTCCTCGTTGGCTGCCATGTGGCTGGGGGTTTTCTGCGTTGCCACGTTCGCACAAACAGGCGGACAGGCTAATCAGCTGTTGGCAAGCTCGGGAATAAATAAATTCACACGAAATTAAGCACGTACGTATCAGTATGCTAATATATGTTATTTCCGTCGTAAAGTGATAAATTAAAGAATCTAGACGTTTGAATCTGAAGTTTCCTGTGGAATTTTACTTTCTGGCAAGCATGAAACATTTTCTCTTCCTGCTCTACACACCAACCGAAAATCTTCACTGAAAGAACCTTTGTTGTGTTTTTATTATGGTACATTGCAAGCATCAGCTACCGGCATCTTTTTACTTGTGTTGTATCGTATCACAATTACCTACAAAAGAAAATGCGTCTTGTGTTATGAACAACTGTGGCAAATCGTTCTCCTTTGATTGCATGCCGCCTCTCTTTGCCTTCCTTGTCACGCCGCGATTGTTGAAGCTTCAGAACGTACAAATGAAATGTATTTCTTGAAAATTAGGGCGAATTACGTATAAACAAATTACTTACAAGTTCGTTTCGTTAACACGTTTTTAAAATATATTTTGCGGAACGTGCAAAAATTCACCTCTCAAACAATTTCACAGAACTGAGTTACTGTATTACGGAGAAGAATTTATCAAGAACAAATCAATTGTGTGTGTACCTGGCAGTAATCACGTTAGGCTTTTTAGAGTAATTCTCACTTAAACCATTTCATGTCGTAGGGATATTTATCGTGTGCTTCCATGGCAGCTTGACAGAGCTTTGTTTTAACCGAATATCAGTGTGAGCAGATCTTAACGACAAAGTATCAACATTGTAAGACGAGTGGAGTTCTTGTTTCGTGCAGTTTCTCTTGTCGTGGAAAAGAATCTCTTCTTGCACGAGCTCCGTAATTGAATAATGACGCCTGTTAATAATTTGCACTGATTATACCCACCACATAATATACGTTTGTTTATTATCTGCCAATTGTCCTGGTCTAGTTGTTATATTATGCATATAGATATTGTATAATTGACGTAGGAAACTGGAATATTATAACCTACAAGCTTGGTTGCGAAATTGTATATATTTAAGATTGAGATATTTCTTAGTATATATTTTAAGCGTGTACAGTGGGATGCATAAGTATTTCCCGTGACTATTTTCATGTATTCTGGCGAAGAGGTTGTCAGTAGCATGTTTGGAGCTCTCATTGGGTTAAACAAAGAGAATACACATGGTGATGGATACTTTTCTTGGTAATACTTATGCATTCCAGTGTGCAGTCAGCACAGTACATTCATATTAGCTTTTGTGTGGTGTTGTTAAGTTAGGCGTAATTGATTTCGACGCTAAGTAGATGGCAGATACCCATTAATGTTTTATATAGTCTATGGATTTTGATTTGATGTTTGAAGTCCTCTTTATGCACAGTAAGGCTAATCGGGACTGGAAACTCAGAACGAGACGAGCTTGTGTAAAATCGAGTTGAAGACTTTGCTATGATATTTGATTGATTTAGGTTATTTTTAGGTTGCTGTAAGGATGAGCGATGTTCTGATGAAATTGATGAAAGGCACTCACAAAGAATAAGGTCAAACTTTTCGAAGCGTCGATACTTATTTCATATACACATTTTTACATAACAGCCTTCAAAAACGTGCCTGATTTTCAAAAGTGTCTGTGTGGCTTGTTAAGTTATTATATTGGTTGGGTAGTCTTTGGAACAGGGAACGCTGGATGATACATATTCTTGGCTTCTGACAAGCAAAAAGTTGGGTGGTATGAGGTGGCACTGAAAAGTAAATTTCCTGATGAAGGCGGCCATTTCTGATGTTCCCATTGGCTATTTTATTCATGGTCTGCATGCCCGTAGCCGGAATTTTATTTCTAGGGGGAGCCCTCGCCCCTTATCAGCAGCGGCCATCTAAAGTGAAAAAGTGAGGGGTAGAATTTCTCAGTGTATTGCAATTTATACGAGATGTTCAAGCCTGCGATTAACACTGTACACTATTTAAACTAGATATTTGTAGGATTTCGTAGGGGGATTTAGCACTCCAAGCCCTCCCCCTGGCTACGTGCCTGATGGTATTCCAGTTTGTGTCTCTCGTGAGGAGTATATATTTAACATTTTCAGAAGGATGGAGTTTTGAGGTGTTTTGTGGATGGAGTTGTTTAGCATCGATAAGTGGGCACTAACGAACATCCACACCTAATCCGGGGCTCGAACCAGGAACATTTTGTAGCGTCTCTGCTTCCCAAGCTGGTTTTCAGCAACGTGTTGGAAGAATGGGCGCAGATGCTTCCGTGTCCATAACGTCCAAATCTCACCTGAATACCTCCAACAGACTTCCTAGTCCCCTCCGTTGGTCTCCCCAGATCGAATTTTAAATATCATCTGACCCCGGTAGTGGACCAGCCAACAGATGCGTTTTCTGAAGAAGGTTCTACGTTTCCCCGTCCACGGTGGACGTTGGTTCTTTTTTCGACGTCTTCCTGGGATGAACGGCAGACCTGTTCCGGATGGACCCCTGGCAGGGTTTTTCCTCCATTGTCCTCTCCAGAAGGTAAAAAAAAAGGTAAGGGAAAGGGAGGAAGAGAGGGCGCCGGGAGACTTTGATCCCTGAGGCCGTAACCTGAATATCTTCTCCTCCCCTGGAGACGGTTGCTGCCGCTTCAAGGCCGGATGGCGTCTCCTGATCTCATAAGGAGAGGAGATGGCATCTTGATGGCTCGTTCCCATCCTTGATGGTTTCGTGTGAAGGAGAAATTCTCGCGTCAGGATCCAGAGGACAGGTAGAGGTCAGTACACACTGCTTGGTGTCGGATGGCTCTTGGGGTTTTGCTCGCGGGAGGGTGGCTGGCGATTGCAGACTCCGGATTGGCACGGCGGTGTGGTTGTTGATGCTGTGGCGATGCTGGAAAACCCTCTAGAGGATCCTGGTTCGAGAGTGTTGATGGTTTCCGGTTCGTTCTCTTGAGAGAGATGCATCCGGATTCTCCTGACTTGTTCCTGACTCCTGGTGAGTGGAAATTCCAAAGGATTTTGCTTGTATTACGACCACTTTATGCTAATCGGGAAAGGTTTATCCATCTTGTGGGTGTATGCTGGTTTTTAAGAGGCGTAATGCTAAATTTAGAGCCAAGCTGACAAAGATTTGGTCATTGTGAAAAAATTTAGGAAACGTTGATGAGATTTTGAGTTTGTTAAAGAAATCGAGACAGAGCCTACAGTTTAAAGTGGAGACTAAACTACTGCTGAATCGAACCCAAGACCTGTATGAGAGGAAAAGTTAGGGGTTTTCTCTCCAGGTACGGCGATGTCACAGATTACAACCCGACTACTCTTGGGGAAGCTGCTAGAAGCTTATGGAGAATTATTAGGTATTGTTGCTCTAAACACATGGGACTTGATTAGTCAAAACGTGTTTCTCTCTCCGTAAGAAATCCACGGAGATCTGACCGCATTTATTGAGCGTATATTTAAAGGCCCGTCTTCAAATAATTGACCTCCATGTACGCTTGGAACGTGAAAAGAACTAAGTTTCTGCAATTCCTGTTTCTGTTTTTTAAAAAATCAAACAGATTTACGGTATTGTAAAGAAATATGTATCTTATGTAAAACTGTATTTACCTGTTCTATACTAAACGTTCCATTACGGCCGATATCGAGAACGTAAGGATCTTTCTCAATGAGCCTTCATGGCATGGAGCATTTCACGGTTGCATAACTTCTTACTTTTAGGGGCTATTCGAGGTCTTGTTATTTGTTAGGAAAATCACAATTTCATTCAAATGAACATTGCTTTTTTGTATATTGATAATTCTGACAAATGTTTGTAGATTCGAAACGTTTGTAGTAGTGTCTTCAATTTTGGTTTCAACTAACTAGGCCAATCGGTACTAGACCTACAGTTTAAAGTAGGTGCAATGTGCCTCCACCGGGTATCGAACCCGGGACCTGTTGATTACAAGGGGGAGGCCCTGCATTAGTGTCATTCTGGATGGGGAGGTAACTACAGACTTCTTTGTGGTCAGCGTCAACTGGCGGTTACTGGATTTGCCGAAGATACTGGGAGTTTGAACATGCTTTAAAAAAACTGCAAACGCACCAATGGTGCAAAAACTGCACTGAATGGAACCCTCACTTGCACCCCAACGATTCCGGCGAGCAAGGTGAGAACGGCCAAGACGCACGCATCGGCAGATTGCACCGCAGAACAGGATCTCAAGATGGTCCACATTGACGTTCGATTACATCACAGATCTGTCGTTCTTTTGAAAAAAACTCTTTCGAGAGGGACACTTCCTGCATCCCCAACCGACCCTCCTCCGCTCGAGGCTTCCTCCCTTCTGGGGGTAAGGGTTGCCTTTCCTTTTCTGTTCCTGGGGGATGAAAAACCTCATTCTTTCACTCTCGCCCCATTCTGCGGAAAAAATGCTCTTTGTTGGGTTTCCCTTCTTCCGACCAATCCTGAGTCGGTTTTTGCCTTTCTTCATCCATCCCCTTCTTTGGTTTTCTCTCTCTACAGGTTTTGCCCTTGATCGATTCAATAACGCTGCCGCAGAAACATTTGACGTGGGAAAAACCGGTTTTTCCTTTTGCTGAAAATCGCTTCTGGTTCCTATAGCTTGCAGGAACACACCTAGAAAGAAGCTGCCAGTTTTTTTCCTCTCTTTCAACCTTCTAAACTTGGGATGGAGGAATCTTGGATAAAAATGAAATCGCCGACGGGGCAAGGTGCATGCGTTCCTCTTCTTGGCTCGAGAGGAATAACAGAAGAAAAACTTTTGCGTGTGGACTTGGAATTCCTCTCTCTTTGGTTCGTGTTCGGGAACTCTGTTGAGATGGAGCTAAGGAGACTGAAAAGATTTTCTTCACGGTTATCAGTTCCTTAGCATCACCGGTCTATGCTTGGGAAGGAATGCTGCCTAAGGTTGGGATGCTTTGTAGAAGTATAGACAATGACGAGGCCATCTTACTTTCAAGCGTATGTTGGTGGGTTACAATGCATAAACTTCTAATCAAGATCGCTCTTCAAATGTTTGGAACATTCATGTCCACCTGCGCCACACAAGGGCGAAACCAGAAGTAATCCGGTAGCTCAGTTGGTAGAGCGATGGCGGAGGCACTTGTGTTCAAGTCCTGATTGAGTTTCCATACAGAAGCAACGCAGTCGAAATAGCATTGACTCTGGAAATTTCTGGCAAGCAGCAGAATTCCTTTTCCTTTTCAACAATATCTTCCAGTCAATTGAAACAATTAAAAAGTGCATAACTTTGCAGTAAATCATATTTATCTAAGGACAAAATGGCTGACAATCAGGCCCGTAGCCAGAATTTTATGTCGGGGGCGGGCTCATCCCTTATCAGAGGGGCTCAGGCCATAGATAAAACTTGATTAGTACACATAATAATGACAATAATATTGTTATTTTAAAATAATAACTATTATAAGTTATGAACACTATACAAATTTCAATACCAATGTATTGTTATTATTACATAAATAGAGAGAATTGGCTACTCGATCCACCGTATCAGTGAACATCTAACACAATTGCTGTGCATTATTTTTCTTATATTTTGTACAGTTAGGGTACTGAAAGTCATAGTTATTGTATTTTGTTATTAACTTTTACACAATCGTTCAAAAAAACGCTTTAACAATTAGTGGTAAATTTTACTCAAAGTTTATATTCTGTGAGCTCTCGCAAAGAAAACTATAAGTTTTGGAAGCTGTGGATTCATTCTGTTATTAAGAATAACAATCAGGAGCGTATATTCTAGGGTAGCTGGGCTCTCTGCGAAACCTGAAGTCTAGAGAATAAAATACAGGAGGAAAATCAATCAGAAATTGTAAATATTATTATTCGTATCAGTAAAATGATGGTGATTCTGGAGCTGGCAACCTGATTTCTTGTGAGCTGGCAACCTGATTTCTTGTGAGTTGGCAACCTGTTTTCCTGAGAGTTGGCAACCTGTTTTCCTGAAAGTTGGCAACCTGATTTCCTGAGAGTTGGCAACCTGATTTCCTATGAGTGGGGTAAAAGCCCTGAAGATCAATTTCTCAGAATATTACACCTTATTATACAAGATGTATAATTCTGTCAAAGAAGTAAAATTAATTACCACTGTACACTAAGGGCTCCCGCGTAGCGCTCTCGTCTTTGGTGCGAGTAGTCCTGGGTTCGATTCCCGGTGCGTGCTCCCAAAATTTCGGCGTTGGTCAAGCGTCGTGAGGACAATTGGGAAGCTACTTCAACAAGTAGTGGGCTCCATCCACGAAAACTAGAAAACAGTGGCGATGGGATCCGATGCGCTGACCACGTGTCACCCAATGAAAAACCGCTCTGGTAGGCCCTGGCCCTTCAAGGGCTGTTGCGCAACGGAGTTTAGTTTAGTACACTATTTAAATTATATATTTGTAGGATTTCGGATGGGGCTTCAGCCCCCGAGCCCTCTCCCTGGCTACGTGCCTGGGGGAGGATATTTGCTCAAACCTTGAGGATAACTGTAGTTTTAATGAGTCGGCTGGGGGATGCTTTGAGACGCAGATTCAATCAAGATTCCTAGGGCCTCCCGATGGTGCAGTGGTAGCGTCGTCGCGGGTTCGATACCTAGTGGAGGCACATAGTGGTTCGGATTCCACTTTAAACTGTAGGTCCAGTCCCGATTAGCCTCGCTGTGCACAAAGTGGACTTAAAACCAACTCAATCAAGAATGCATCATTTCCGATCTTTGTGTGGGAACGCTGAGGTAATGTCTTCCATTGCATGTTCTTGGCAGTATGTACTTCGGAGCTTCTTTCTGGGTTCACAAAATGGCGTTGTGGGTCTTCACTTATCTCCACTAATGGCATTATAACTTCTGTTGGTTCTTCCGAGCCGATCGACGGATGCGCCGGGAGATTCCTCCAGCAACACACGCGAGGAGACGCCTGTCTGTGGGCATGGCCCCCGGCGCCCCTCTGGAATTAACGACCAGCTCCTCTCTCCTTCCTCTCCCGACATTTCGAAACTCATCTCTCGGCCTTTTTTCTTCTCCCAGAAGATCCAGCACGGATGTTTTCGTGGTGACTGTAGGGAAGATTCGGGGGGAGGGAGAAGACGGTGGAGGGACGAAATACCTGGAAAGGGTCGGTGGGGTTGAAATCTCCTGAGAGGCCGAGCAGTGTTTCCTCTTCAGGCCTTGGGAAAGTTAACAGTCACCGTGATTAGTTACTCTGTAAAACACCAGTTTAGATTTGTGTACAATTGTGCAAAGATCTCGATAGCTTCATCTTATTTTCCGTCGAAAAATTCAGGCAGTGATGATTTTTGTATCTCTTTGGTCATGTTTCAATCTATATTACACTATATCCCATGCACTGATTGAACGATTTTGTTTATTTTACGTCGCTTTTCAGCCACGCTTGGCAAATCACGAACATGAGGATGAGTGACTTTGAGGTTTAAGTCCACTTTATGCACAGTGAGGATAATCGGGACTGGACGTACAGTTTCAAGTGGGATCCGAAGCACCGAGTATCGAACCCGGGACACCTTGATTACAAGGCGACAACACAGGATGAGTGATGATATGAAATTGATGAATGGGCACTCACAAAGAACACACATGCCCGGGGCGGAATTCGAATCAGGAATTCCTGGCGTAGTAGCACGCTGTGCTAACCACTCTGTCACGGAGGCCATTGAGGAGGAAATATATAATATACCTTCAAATATGTACAATGTACCTGGCCTCCCCCATGGCGCAGTGGTAGCGTCATTGCCTTGTAATCAAGGGGTCCCGGTGGAGGCACAAGTGGTTCGGATCCCACTTTAAACTGTAGGTCCAGTCCCGATTAGCCTTACTGTGCATAAAGTGGACTTAAAACACCAAGTCGTTAACTCGTTGTACAATGTACATCAAAATAGGTGACACGAAATTTATATGTATCGTCCCTAAGCGTGTAATATGGCGATGTTTGTGATTTATGCTCGGCTACACACAAACGAGCATAAAAATCGGTCGCTATTGACGATGCTGTTGTAAGTCATAAGCAGAAATAATCTGGTAACGACAATAAAGTACCCAGGCAGCACGTGCCCGACCCTGTGGCCGAGTGGTTAGCACATCGCGCTGCGACGCCAAGGGTCCCGGGTTCGAATCCTGGTCGGGCTTGGTTGTTTGTGAATGTCCATTCATCAATTTCATCATTTCATCACTCATCCCCATCTTCGCAAATTAGCCAAGAGGCACAAAACGCGAAGTAAAATAAATTAAATCAATCAATCAATCAAACCAGGCAGCACGTTTTAAAGTCCACTTTATGCACAGAAAGACTAATCGGGACGGCATCTATAGTTTAAAGCTCACTCTGCGTCCACCGGGTATCGAACTCAGGATCAATTGATTACAGGTAACGATATTGATGTATTATATGCATCATGTCTCTCCCTCCAATATTTCAAAGGGGACGACGCTTATGTCCGACACACACAGACTGTGCCTTTCGAAATAACGGTGATATTCAGCGATTGGTGTTTCCAGTAGGTACGCGGACCAAGCCTCAGATTATCCGGAAGAAAGCAGTTTCGCAGTCGCACTTTCCAGCAAACGCCGCTCGGCCTGAAAGGGTTATTAAGAAACTCCGCTGATCTGGCCACACTGGAGAACCGGATGCCGCAGCTTCTTGCGTGTCTCCATCCTTCGGGCCCGGAGGCTGCGTCGGCCAATCATGAATGGAGCCATGAATGAACGAAGCACGTTCGCCGTAAAACCGAAGAAGCGCCCGCGGCGTCCTCTTCTGGTGAAGGCTCGGAGCTTTCGTGTTGCTTGCGTCTGCACGTACGTGCTTCCCGCGTTGCCCCCGGGGGGCGTTCTCCTCTCGAAGGCGAAGAAGGAGTCGTAGTCAATCTCGCCCGAAATTACGTCGTTATCTCTTTGAACTGTGGACAGAATTTCAGGAGCTAATTGCTCCAAAGTGAATCACGAAGATGCTCTGACAATTTCTGGACGTCTTGGCCTTCTTTCGGAGGACATTCGTTGCCTAATTCACCCGTCTCCAAAATGGCATTCGTTGGTTAATTCACCGCACCCCAAAACGATATTCGTTTCTTTCGCTGGTTAATTCACTACACTCCAAAACAACGTTCATTTCTTCGTTGGTTAATTCACCGTACTCCAAAACGATATTCGTTTCTTTCGCTGGTTAATTCACTACACTCCAAAACAACGTTCATTTCTTCGTTGGTTAATTCACCACACTCCGAAACGGCATTCGTTGGTTAATTCACACTCCAAAATAAAATTCGTTTCTTCGTTGCGTCGTCGCCTTGTAATCAAGGGGTCCCGGGTTCGATACCCGGTGGAGGCACATGATGGTTCGGATCCCACTTTAAACTGTAGGCCCAGTCCCGATTTGCCTTACTGTGCACAAAGTGTACTTGAAACACAACTCAATCGTTTCTTCGTTGGTTAATTCACCACACTCCGAAACGGCATTCGTTTTTCGTTGGCTGATTCACTGACACACCCGAAAATTTCCTCTACACCTTCCTGGAATTTTTCAGATGGACACAATTTAGGGTCAATTTGGCTCTAAATTTACCCTTACACCCCCATAAACCCTACTCCAGATGACTTTAGTTTCTTCGTTGTTTAATTCGTCTATATCGAAACTTCATTCTTTGGATAAATTATTTTTTCAAAATGACATTCGTTGGTTTATTCACCTCTCTCCAACTGTATTATGTTTCCTTGTTGGTTAAAGTAATTCATTTCTGTAACATTTCTGTGTTTCCGGGAGGTGTTAAAATTTTCAGCCCTCGTTTTTGGCGCAAACTCGCATCAAAGTAAACGGCGATGAAAAGTCCGTTCCTCTTAAAGAACTCCTATCGTCACGGAATTGAGTTTTTCGAATTGGCTACACTCCAGTAGGCACACTTCTTCGTCGAGGTGAAAGCGAGGACCTTGTTCTATCCGTCGGACGGCTGAGGGAGTTACGGGGCAAAACATATCGTCACACTTTTGGTATTAAAGGACAAACGTTGACTCTCAGGGGTGCGTCGCTGATGTCTCTTGAGGGAATATTCTAGATACTAAAGCCGCTTGACAGTCGGCTACGGGACGCGCGCTGGTTGGCGTCTTCTCGGGTGAAGCATAACTGTTCTCTTGAGATTTCGAATTGTGTATGGGACCGGTGGCCACCCACCACTGTGAGGAAATAGGTGAGCTACAGGAATGAGTAGCGTTACGTGGTCATGGAAACCTAGAACAATGAAGTGCTAACCACACGTCACCCCGTAACTTGGTAGGCAGGCCTTGGGGCTGTTGGCGCCACGGGTCGTTGTTATTATTACATATCTAACACCTCTCGTACATCCGTACGTGTTTACGACCTAGGAAGTACACGCGCAGAGACATGTTGACGAGAGTACACAAGTACAAAAAAAGAGAAGGGTCGTTGTCTCATGGTTTCCATGGAAACCAGTTTAAAAGCATCTTGTGGGTCTGGCAGCAAAAAAACATCTCCAAATAGCCAGGTCTTCTTCCCCCTCCGCCTGGAGAGGCTTCGAGAGAGGGAGGGGGAGCAGGTGGGATCCGCCGTGAGGCTGCGTCCACAAATACCAAGGCTACGTGACCGATCTCCCAACAGCTTCTGGTGAAGAATTTCCTCCCACTTCTGTCCATTGGGCAGCGGGGGGATAATGGTGAGGGCCTCGCAGGTAGAGGAATGTCCCGTTAGGGTTTGCACAAAGGCTACCGGCTTCAAATCCCAAAGGGGCCACCGAATGTACAATGGTGAGACGAGACTGGAAATCCCATCCGACCCTCTGGACTGAACAAAGATCATCTTGTGCTGGAAGCTCAAAGCAGTGTTGCTACATGAAGGGAAATTTCCCTCGGCGTAGGGAAGTGTGAAATATTTACTTTCTTTCGTCCCGTACTTTGTTCCCCAAACCAGTGTTGCCACATGAAGGGAAATTTCCCTTTTGCAATGGAAATTCGGACCGAAATTTTAGCCAAAAGGGAATTTCGATGAAAACTATCACAATTTCAGGAAAATTTTAAGGCTATCACATTTTTATTTATTTCTGATCCTTCATATTTCTCCTCCCTTGAATATAAGCCTGTATCTATTTATATTTCTCAAACGTTTATTGTACAGTCACGGACACTGCCGGCTTGTAATGATTCCATTGAAAGTCAATGCATTCATTACAAGCCGGCAGTGTCCGTACGTCGCCTTTCTGTATATTCGGATAATTATAACGATTACAATTAACGATTCAATGGATTCCTGACCATGATTTAAACCTGGGACATCTGACCAGAAAGCGATGAAGCTTACATGTATGTGAAAAATTTGTGCAATTATTATTATTATTCTTATTGTATGATTTGCTTAGGTGAAGGGAAAAATGGTCCAAAAAGGGAAATTTTGCCCCTTGGAGAGGGAAATTGTGCCCTCAGATTGTGGCAACACTGCCCCAAACTTTCTAGCTTTCTTAAACCCGAAGGTTTATGGCTGCAGCAACACAAGCCTTCCATCTGTCCCTCCTCTGGGCAAGATCAATGCAATATTTTCCATCGTTAATCTATTTAATTTAAAGTATTCTGGAGAATAGTGTACTGCAAGATCGTATTGTTATTGCTTCTCAAAACATTGATCAGACTATGTTCGGGTCCGTCCTTCCCTTCCAAGTTCAGGAACAACTCCCTTGAAAATTGTCAAAATTACCAAATTTACTGAAGCTGCCATACATGCTCAACAAAGGAATCTCGGCCAATTTAAATCAGTTTCTATCATGCATAAAAGATGTTAAAAATCAATTACTGTTGGGGCAGCTTCCCCTCTGACGGTCAAGACCTGCCGAGTGGCTTTTCGTTGGTGACACGTGGTCATGGTTCATTCTCGTTGCCACTTTTTGCCCTGCACCGAGTCCCTCATTTCTTATTCACGTAACCCCCAGTTGCCCCCTCGGCTCTAGGTCAGCAACGAAAAAGCAGGGGGGGCCCGGAAATACAAAAGGCGCATACGGAACATTTGAGAGTGGTTACTTCCGTAAGGTTCTTGGTGTTCGGTTCACCAGCTTGAGGAAAGTCCGTGGCAAGAGTGGTGGATGTAGAAAGCAATTCCTGATTGGGTTATTTAAAATAACTCTATGACGCAATGGCATTATAAGGACCATAGCCTGCCTAGCAGTTCTTGTTCCTTTGGCGGACTCGTGGTTAGCGCTTCGAGTCCCATTGCCGCTGTTTTCTGCCTTTCGAGACAGAGCCTGCTACTTTTGCTTTTCAAGCAGCTCCGTATATGTCGTGAAGACGCTGGTCAACGCCGACATTTTGGAGGCTCCGCCGTGAATCGAACCAGGACCGCTTGCACCACTAGCCTTTTCACAATATTTTCCACTCGTCTTCATATTAACTTTCGTATTTGTTCGGTTTGTCGACGGTGGGAATCGAAGCTACTATACGCATTTGGCAGTGACGTATACTGAGTCCAAAATCTGGCTATCTCACTATGTTTACAAACTCCTAAGAAATCAGGTTGCCAACTCATAGGAAATCAGGTTGTCAACTCACAAGAAATCAGGTTGCCAACTCACAAGAAATCAGGTTGCCAACTCACAAGAAATCAGGTTGCCAACTCATAGGAAATCAGGTTGCCAACTCATAGGAAATCAGGTTGCCAACTCATAGGAAATCAGGTTGCCAACTCATAGGAAATCAGGTTGCCAACTCATAGGAAATCAGGTTGCCAACTCATAGGAAATCAGGTTGCCAACTCATAGGAAATCAGGTTGCCAACTCACAAGAAATCAGGTTGCCAACTCACAAGAAATCAGGTTGCCAACTCCAGAATCACCATCATTATTTCACTGATATGAATAATTTTATTTACAATTTCTGATAGATTTTTCTCCTTAATTTTATTCTCTAGACTTCAGGCTTCGCAGATAGCCTAGATATTCTAGAATATACGCTCCTGGCATTTGGAATGCTAATGATCCAGTGCGCTACTACTCAACCACAGATGGGCCTTCACCATGCCGTACTGGTAACGTCGTCGCCTTGTAACCAAGGGGTCCCGGGCTCGATTCCCGGTGGAGGCACATTGTGGTTCGGATGCCACTTTAAACTGTAGGTGCAGTCCCGATTAGCCTATCTGTGCATAAAGCGGAGTTAAAACACAAACCCAACCAATAATCCAATCAAACCAACCGCTGAGAAGATACGGCCAAGTTCAGAGATGTGTGTTCGTAAATTTAAATATGAAACCGATACATAGTTCAAAAATCGATATGAGAATGACCGATGCTTTGATATGATTGAAAAATGTAGTTAAAATAAATTAACTGTACCGTGCGACTTCTTCGGACAAATACAAATCTGGATGATTGATTTGCTTTATTTTACTTCGCTTTTTCTGCCACTTTTTGGCTAACTTGCGAAAATGGGGATGAGTGATGGCATGACGAAATTGATGAATGGACACTTACAAACATCCATGCCCAGGCCGGGTTTCGAACCCGGGACCTCTGGCGTCGTAGCGCGATGTGCTAACCATTCTGCCGCGGGAGCCGGCACATATCTGGACGAATCATAGCTATATTTGTTGACAGTAATTGTGTTGCGTGGTCAGGTCCTTAGCCTGAATTTTGTTTCGGGGGCTTATGTCTTCTCAGCACCCGCCAAATAAAGACAAGAAAAGTGTCAGCTGAAGATTAATTTGTCAGTATATTACAACTTATTATACATTTTTTTTAATCCTGCAAAGGAAGTAATATTAATTACCACTGTACACTATTTTAATTAGATTTTTGTAGGATTTCGGAGCCTGTGCGTGGTTTTGTAACGTTCATACGAGGCGTCAGTCATTTCAAAGTCTTTGTAAGTCCATGTTTGGGGTGTGTAAGGACAAATTTAGAGCGAGCGAGAATGACCATAAATTAGGTCTTTGTGAAATGAAAGTTTGAGCAGTGGCATGGTAAATATGTTGTTTATGCCATATATTTCTAGACCAGTACAGTTCATAAATCGACACACCGAAAACGAGACGAGAAATCGATAAGTCTCGGCAGCCATCACCTCAAAACCTTACCGGTCTAGCATATAAGATCTAGGTTTAACTGTGGCCCTAGGAACTCGAGGTTATATGACGTATGAATCTTCTTTCTCCATAAAGCACGACACCCATCCGCTGTTTCCATACATCCAGCGCCTTTCCCACGACTGTTGTCGACTTGCAATGAATAATCCTTTTTCTGGGCATTGTTCCAGTGGCGGAGGGAATCGAAAAGTCACCCGTCAGACAATAAAGAATAAGCGTTTATAGCTGGAATCCCTCCGCGCCAGAGGCTTGTTGTTTATACTTTCTCGACGTCCATGGGAAGACGTCCCCGATGTATGTTTACGAAGTGCGAAGGGAAGCGGTCGGCAGTTTTCACTCACGCATCGTTACCCTTAACTTCCGTGCAACACTGCCTTCTTTTACAGGGAATTAGTTCCGACTACTGCCTGCAATGATCCTTGGACTTTTATTGGCCCTCTGGGCAATTAGGCTGACCTCTTGTTTGGACAGACCATGGGACAACGTTTTCTCTTCTCTTCCTTCAATGTTGACACGAGGTACCTTTTGTGTCCTCCACTTTCTCCTGTCATCAATCCATCGACTTCGGTAACGCCTGATTTCTGGCTAAAAGCCCTTTTTCTAGCGATGAGGGCCAATTTTGCCCGCAGCGTATTAAGATCCAGTGAAAGTTTCGTCTCGAGAATTTTTCCCAGGGCGCTCCCAGTTAGGGATCATCTGTGGAAGATATATGGCGAGGATTTCGGTGGCGACAGCCCCCTGATCTGACAGGGATGTTGAAAGGAAGGGCGGATAAGATTGGGGGCTGAAGGTCGCTGCCCCCGATCCTCCATTGCAGAAGATAGCAATAAAGTCGCGGGGAAAATCAGGGACGACCCGAAATAGCTCCAAAGATGTTTCCAGAGTTCGATGACACTTCCCAAGGCTGGGAACTGTGTCTTGAAAGGAGCCTGGACAAGAATAGCAATAAAATAAAAAACTGGCACAAATAGCTTCTGTCCTATACTGGAGAAGGACCATAAATTAACAACGTGACAAGAGTGAAATAGGAGATTTTTGAAACACCTCCCATGGCTGAAGAGTCGTTGCCAAGCATCCAAACCTTGAGGGAATATAGCTGTCAATGACTTGTGTTCGAGGGGTTCCATGATTCATTTTTGTAAGCGAGAACGATGATCCTTTTTCAACTTCAGTCCCATCTTTCTCCATTTCCCATTCATTGGAAGATCGCTAATTATCGTGAGAGTAAGTGGGGATCGCCTCTATATCGCATCTAATTTTAAGTTATACCCCCAGGCGTCAGTTTACATGCGAGTAATTGGCGATCACCCCCATCTACATCTGAAGTAAGTGTTAACCATTCTTGATATTTCGGAACGGGTGTACTAAAATTAAATCGTTGATTAACGGAAGACTTCAAACACCCACTAGAATAAATTATTCCGTCCCTGTAGCTTACAGAAGAATAAAGTGTATATAGTAAAGACAGAAACGTAGTAAGAAAGAGAAGGGATGGATAAAATAAGAGAACAGAAAGAAAGGGAAAACAAGATGGAAGAGAGAAAAAGAGAGGGAAGTAAGAAAGAAACACAGATATATAGAGGAAAATATAGAAAGGGATAGAGATGGAAACAGAGAGAAGAAGGGAGAGAAGGTTAGAAACAGATAGAGAGGAGAGAGTGGTTAAGAGAAGGGTAGAAACAGAGGTAAAAGGAGGGAGAGGAGAACAGAAACAGAGAGGGTGAGGAAAATAGAAACAGAGGAGAGCAGGATAGAAACAGAGGGGGAGAGAATAGAAACAGAGCGGGAGAGGATAGAAACAGAGGGGGAGGAGAGGAGGATAGAAACACAGAGGGAGAGGAGAATAGAAACAGACAGAGAGAGGGAGAGGAGAATAGAAACAGACAGAGAGAGGGAGAGGAGAATAGAAACAGACAGAGAGGGAGAGGAGAATAGAAACAGACAGAGAGAGGGAGAGGAGAATAGAAACAGACAGAGAGATGGAGTGGAGAATAGAAACAGACAGAGATGGAGTGGAGAATAGAAACAGACAGAGATGGAGTGGAGAATAGAAACAGACAGAGATGGAGAGGAGAATAGAAACAGACAGAGGGAGGGGAGAATAGAAACAGACAGAGAGAGGGAGAGGAGAATAGAAACGGACAGAGAGGTAGAGGAGAATAGAAACGGACACAGAGAGAGAAGGATATAAACAGACAGAGAGAGAGAGAGGGGAAAGCTAGTGAGAAACAGACAGAAGGGTAGAAAAGGACAGAGGAGGGAAAGAAAATAGCGAGAAAAAGGAAAGGATTGAGAGAGAGAACATAGAGGAAGTGAGTAAGAAAGAGAGAAGGCGACAGGAAGAAAGAAAGAGAGATAGAGCACAAGAGATAATCTTTACCACCAAGGCATGGACCAGCTGAACATACGTCGCCCACCCTTGAGTCCTGAAGTAAATTCTCTCACGATACCACCGAGAAGAATTAACATTAAATAAATATTAATCATTTTGCAGTAACTGTTCTTGTAGAGATTGTGAAATTCAGAACGTCTTCAAGGTTGCCACAGAATTGAAAAAAGTCAGTGCGTACAATCTAGCGCAGCCACTTTCTATCGGATTTCCTGAAGGCCGCTAATATTGTTTGATGCACATCATGGTCAAATCGATGGAAGAATTTATTCCAGATATCGGTGCGTTTTCTCTTCTTGGCGAACGCTAATGAAATCAGCCTTCGTCGTATCCGGGGAAATTAATGAGGCTTCTGTGGATTGCAAAAGTGGCCTTTGTCAATAGGACGATGTGGATTAGTAAATAAATCGTGTGGGGTAAACGTGTGCAGGTTCCAATCAAGCCTCGTAATGTCTTAACGATTGTGTAAATGTCACGTCGCATACTTCCTTGTTTCTTGGAATTTTTGTTCCGTGAAATAATCACTTGTTTTTATCTTTTTTTCTCTTAGTCACGCGTACTCGCTACTGAAAAGAAAGAACTGCCACTATTTATGTCACCAAAGTGGTTATTATAATTATGTATATCTGTACCAGGGCGCGAAATCATGGGGGGGACGGGGGGAGATTCCCCCCTGTTCTAAAAAAGATCACCCCGCCAAAAAATTCCGGAGGAAAGTTTTTGTTGTGGGAACGAAGTTAAGCTGTTGGTTTTAACTTGAAATGTACTTTACTAGGAAATAATAAAAAAAAAGCATACAACGAAGGTAATGTCTGTCTGAGTGTGTGTCTCTTTCAAGAGGCCATTAACAGACCTACACCAATAACATAATATATGCACAATAAAAGTACAACACGAATGCAATACAATAATAAAAGTATGAAATTATATTGATTGATTTATATTTATATTAATAATAATAATTAAAGGAAAACTTTAACATAATTTAAACTATTTAGCAATTTATTGACTTTTTGTACTATTTGGTAAAAGAATTACATTATCGGATATATATAAAAGTTACAAATGAATTCCTCTCTATATATTTAATAATAGTGTATATATATATATATATATATATATATATATATATATATATATATATAAAAATTTATATATTTAGTAATTAACTGTTATAATTAACAACTTTATATAATATATATATATATATATATATAAATATATAAAGTTGTTAATTATATATGATTTCGCGTCCTGCTTTGCACTATTATAAAAGTTACCTTGAGATTTATAATATTCTATAGCTAAAACTTAGCCCTCTGCCTGTTAATTCAAATTTAACTGTTTTGTCGTGCATAAATATAAATAATATTATTATAAATTGCAGTTGCGTATATTTAAAAAAAAACGAATCATTGAAATTACATTAATTAAAGTAAGTTATGTAGCCTATCTAAGCATAACGTGAAATAACCTTTTTGACCAGACACGTTTCAATTTGAAGATTGATTATATCTTATCCCTGTTTGTGTGGTTCTAAAAATAGTATAATTCGATTTTATTATTCAATATAGTTGCCTTTGAGGGCGATACAACGATTATAGCGGTCATACAATTTTTCGATGCCATTTTTATAGTACGATTTCTCTTTAGCCTCAAAATAGGCCTCAGTTTCGGCGATTACCTCTTCATCAGTGCTAAATTTCTTTCCAGCGAGCATTCTTTTAAGGTCTGCAAACAGGAAAAAGTCACTGGGGGCCAGATCTGGAGAATATGGTGGATGGGGAAGCAATTCGTAGTCGAATTCATATAATTTTGCCATCGTTTTCATTGATTTGTGACACGGTGCATTGTCTTGATGAAACAGCACTTTTTTCTTCTTCAAATGGGGCCGTTTTTTCGTGATTTCATCCTTTAAACGCTCCAACAACGCTATGTAATAATCTCAGCTATCTCGATTAACTTCACTTTACGATCATTTAAAATTATTTTGTGGACTTTTTTGATGTTTTCGTCGGTAACAGCCTCTTTGGGGCGTCCACTGCGTGCATCGTCTTCGATGCTCATTTCGCCTCGTTTAAATTTAGCAAACCACTTCTCAACGGTTGATTTTCCTGGTGCAGAGTCCGAATAATGTTTATCAAGCCAAGCCTTGGCTTCAACAGTATTTTTTTTCGCCAAAAAGCAATGCTTTATTAACACACGAAATTCTTTTTTATCCATTTTTTCACAATAACAAAAGCTGCTATATCTCACGAACTAATTATCCGGCAGCTGTGAAATTTATACACGTATCTTTTGAAGGTTAGTACTAAGTAAAAATCACATGGATTTAATTCTAGTAACGCCATCTATGAGTCAGCCTACGAACTTTTCAGCCCAACTGTTATACGTTTCCCGTATGCTCCAGTTTAGGTTTGGCGTTTCAGTTCACTATTTGCACAGATCGGCTAATCGTGACTGGAAAACCAATCTGTGCCTCCGTCGAATATTGAACGTAGGACTGCTTGATTGCAACGTGACAAAGTAGGGGAGGTCCTACTATTTTTGTTTGTTCGATTCGTTGATGAATGCTTTGGTTTATCTTACTTCTCTCTTCTGCTGCTTTGTCTAATCGAGAAGATGAGGATGAGTGAGGATTTTTGATGAATGGACACTCGCAAACATCCACGCCAGGCCGAGATTCGAACCCAGACCCCTTTGCGTCGTAGCGCGCTGTGCTAACCACTCCGCCGCAAAGGTCGGCTACTACTAGTTTTTGGCGTCTCGCTTTTGGCTATTAAAGCGCACTTTGGCGACTAAGCCGCCAACGTTGGCGCCTAAATGGTATGCATTAGTCGCCAAAGTATAGTTTCAATGCTTTGCAGCAAATGTGGAATACGGTTTGCATGCCTGTTAACAATTGAATATATTACTCCACACTCGTGACCAAGGCGGAAACCTTTTGTTTTGTTGCGAAGAAGGAATCCGACATCTGCTCCTTCCGGCGCCCAGCACTTCGTATGCAAGGAAAAACGCTCGTAAAGAAACTCATGTCATACTTGGTGGAAATTGCCATGATGGCATGAGGATACGAAGAATGCTGGATCTCTCTCTTAATCTGCATGTTGAAGGACGCTGTAGAAAAGAGAAACCTCTAAGCGAGAGATAACGGAAGGAATTACCAGTGAGAAGGCCAAAAAGACAGAGAAATTAGAGCGCCCTGTTTTTTTTTCCTATGCTCGCTCCGAGACATGCAACCTTCGGCAAGGCGATTTGCTCTCCCTTGTCCTTTTATCAGAATATCTCGTTATTTTATCTAAGCTCCATATGTCGCTGCTGCTCACCTTAAAGACAGCAGGCAGGTTACCCCCCCTTCCCCCCTCTCAGAGTACAAGGACGTGTCTTTCAGCAAATTTAGGCCAGAATGTGTGTCTACAATTTGCTCATGAAATGAGTTACATTTTGACCGTATTTGTTCGTCGTTCTGCTGACTGTTTGAAATCTTCAGGGTCTCCCTTATCGCACAACACTTCTGCAACCGTGTGTTCTGACGTCAGACGAGGAATGTTAGGTTAGGTCTGTTGAGTTTGGTTATATTAGCAGAAATACACCGCAAATTTATTATTTATGCTAATGAACAAGACCTAACAACCTTGGGAATTGCCAACCCATAGGAAATCAGGGTGCAAACTCATAAGAAATCAGGTTGCCAACTCATAGGAAATCAGGTTGCCAACTCATAGGAAATCAGGTTGCCAACTCATAAGAAATCAGGTTGGCAACTCATAAGAAATCAGGTTGCCAACTCATAGGATATCAGGTTGCCAACTCATGAGAAATCAGGTTGCCAACTCATGAGAAATCAGGTTGTCAACTCATGAGAAATCAGGTTGCCAACTCATGAGAAATCAGGTTGCCAACTCATGAGAAATCAGGTTGCCAACTCATGAGAAATCAGGTTGCCAACTCATAAGAAATCAGGTTGCCAACTCCAGAATCAGCGTCATTATCTCACTGATACAAATACTATTATTTACAATTTCTGATCGATTTTTTCTCCTGTATTTTATTTTATAGATTTCAGGCTTCGCATACAGCCTAACTAGCCTAGAATATACGCTCCTGGTGTGAGTGTCCTTTCATCATTCTCATCGTTGCGATTAATGGCGCAGTAGTAGCGTCGTTGCCGTGTAATGAAGGGGTCTCGGGTTCGATACCCGGTGGAGAGACATAGTGGTTCGGATCCCACTTTAAACTGTTGGTCCAGTCCCGATTAGCCCTTACTGTGCATAAAGTGGACTTAAAACACTAAATCAATAAATCATCGTTGCGATTAGCCACGAGAAGAAAAGTGACGTTAAATAACAAAAGTAAAACTGAAGTGTGTGGCGGCGAATAGTGGGGTATTGGGAGCAGTGCCCCCTGAGTATGGCTAAGCCTTGCACCTCCTTAGTTCTTGCACCCAATCACCAATGGTGCACGAAACGGTAAAATATAGCGCTTATGGCTAAAAACGCACACCGAGACAGGACATGATTGTCAATTGTTATTACTAAGCTTTTATTTCACTGCATTGAAGGACGTATGGCCATAATGTTTGTAAATAGTGCCGCATCATGTGTAACACAAGGATAGTTTCTGATTGGTTGAGTGAATAGAGAAAAGGAAACTGTACGAGGTTGCATTTATGTGCAGTTCTCGCGTCTCAAGTGCATATGTTTATTGCTGCATACTTTACTTTCCTCATTTTTTGATGAATTCCATAATGGGACTTGTGCTTCCTGAGTGTAAGGAAGCTTTCAGACTGAAACGCGCCACTGTTATAGTAGCACATGCGCGGTGAATGCTTCCTTATAAACTGAAGGGGCTTCGGTCTGAAATATCCTTAAAAAGAAGGAAATTGATAGAGCCTTTACAACTGGGAAAGATTGTTTTCCCGACATCCGTGGTTGTGTACATTTGCAGCTTGGGAGCGATTCACACCTCCCGGAGCCAACAAATCAGCAAGCGAGCCTCTGACGTCATCTCAACCCGGCACCTATCGCGCTCTACGCCGTTGGTAGGCTCGCTGGCTAGCCAATCTGAAAGTATCTTTCACTGAAGTTGATTGGCTGTTTGACTCACGCGGACGCTATGACGTCGAAACTTTTGGCGGGAAGACAACAAAGGCATAGGTCTCGAACTACACAGAGCACGTGCAAACGAGATTTGCATATTAATCTGCTGCTATTTTTTTATTGTAAATGATTGTTAAATTTTGCTTTCGGAACTGATTTAGCACTGGTATTATTATTACTTATATTTGTCTTATTTATTCTTTGCAGGTACGTCAACCCCCTTCCAGCATGTTTTCATTAGTAAATATAGGAGTTCAATGCTAAGTAAGTACAGTCCTTTACAGTATAAATGTATTAATATAGTGGGGGAAGGATACAGTGGAGTTCACATGAATTTCGTAAAGGTTGTAGGGTAGCACTTTTTAAATTTAGTAGTGATTCTAAATATTCTAATATTTGTAATGCATTATAGGTTTTTTTTTTAGGAAAGAGGGGCCTAAAAAGAGGGGTTATATCCTTTTTAGTCACGTCACTTTGATTGCACTGTCTAGTTCACTTAATTTTCTAGTTTCACCCTATTGTATCCGGTGCGGTGGGTCATAATAGTCTTTTCTATTGCATAAGTGTCGTTAATGATTTCAGTACGCGGTGCTTACGAATTAATGATTATTATATATTGATTTATAACGATTATTTATTGACAAAGTAATACATTTAGCTGGTAATTACGTTAATTCAACATTTATTGTTACGTCATCGTATAACATCCATGACAACTTGCCTTCAAGCAGGAATTGTAAGGGAACACATTGTTAGAAGGTAAATGGGTTATTTTTCTCTGCATTCCCAGAAGTTCAGCAAAAAGAGATTAGCACCGTCCTCTCGGTCACGAAACATTTGACCAAGCGCAAAGGCATCGTTGGCCGAGTCTTGTCCCAAATGAGGAGATGGCAATTTGTCCCCTTCCGTGAAGCTCCTAACGATGCTTTCCCATCGAGTGGGATTCCCGATGAGACGCTCTGCCAGGTGTCGCAATGGTGAATGTGCGTCTCTATACGATGAAGGTCGATGCAGGATGGGGACGTTGAATTTAGGCTCCTTGGTTCTTACGTTTCTTTTCGAACTTCATCCCTTATGCGGTTATTATTTTCACGTTTGCTTTTACCCTGGTCGTTTCAGGGTTGAAATTTGCCTTCGCACTTAATACCCAACCTGTTATACCATACTTTTTTCCACGCTTCTTATGCGCTGGTTCTGTTGTCATGTAGTTCATTTTGCTATTATTATTGTGTCATAGAATTCACTTCCCACTCAATGCGGTGTTACACAATTTATTTTGTGTCTGTCGATGTTACAGAATGCAATTAGTGCCTATTTCGGTGTTGGATAATGCATTTGGGCTTCTTTCGACGTTATAAAATCCTTTCGCGCTTATTCCGGTGTTACAGAATTCCTTTCGTATTTATTCCGGTGTCACAGAATTCATTTAGTACTTATTCCGATGCTACAGAATTCCTTTAATATTTAATCCGATGTCACAGAATTCCTTTCGTACTTATTCTGGTGTCACAGAATACCTTTCTTACTTATTCCGGTGGTACATAATTCCTTTCGTACTTATTCCGCTGTTACAAAATTCTTTTCGTACTTATTCCGCTGTTACAGAATTTGTTCAGGTTTAGTGGGACGTGTAGCACGCCAGTGAAGCAGCGTGTAAAGTTGGCAACACTGCGTCAAGACAGTCAGTCGGCAACAGAGGAACATTCTATCAAGACGTGCGTGTGTGTTGCGGGAACACAATCTAGTTGTACTTGTTAGTTTGTGTATGTAATCATGTGTATTCTTCAAATATAGCATTTACAAGAAATAACGTCTACTGCATTCGTACAGAAATCAGTATGGTGAAGCAGTTACGGCAATCGCAAACAGAATTCCTTTCGTACTTATTCCGGTGTTACATAATTCCTTTCGTACTTATCCTGGTGTCACAGAGTTCCTTTCTTACTTATTCCAGTGGTACAGAATTCCTTTCGTACTTATTCCGGTTGTACAGAATTCCTTTCGTACTTATTCTGGTGTCACAGAATACCTTTCTTACTTATTCCGGTGGTGCAGAATTCCTTTCTTACTTATTCCGCTGTTACAGAATTCCTTTCGTACTTATTCCGCTGTTACAGAATTCTTTTCGTACTTATTCCGGTGTTACATAATTCCTTTCGTACTTATTCTGGTGTCACAGAGTTCCTTTCTTACTTATTCCAGTGGTGCAGAATTCCTTTCGTACTTATTCCGGTGGTACAGAATTTCTTTCGTACTTATTCCGGTGGTACAGGATTCCTTTCGTACTTATTCCGGTGGTACAGAATTCATTTCGTACTTATTCCGGTGTTACAGAATTCATTTCGTATTTATTCCGGTGTTACAGAATTCCTTTCGTACTTATTCCGGTGGTACAGAAGTTTTTTCGTACTTATTTCTGTGTTACAGAATTCATTTAGCGGTATTCCGTTGTTGCAGGATTGCGCATTGTTTGGGCACCAGCTTCTGTTCCTAGTTTCCCCCTTTCAGTTCTTCCACTGAAACAGATTCATGATCACGATAGCGCCATTCTCTTGTAATCGAAGGGTCCCAAGCTCAGTTCTCGGTTTGGAAACCATATTAAGCTGTAGTTCTAGCCCCGAGTGGTCCATCCATAGAAAACTTGAATTGTGGAAGCGAACACATGACTCCAATCGGGTCATGTAAGATGGTAACTTCTCCTCACGGCCGCTTGACAAATGACTGTCGTGAAAAAAACACACCGGTCGCCTCCGGCAGGGTTTGACAATCACGTCCACTTGTGGGTGGGTTCGAGTCAGGCTTCGTGGTGGAACGTCACCGGTCACTTCCCTGTCCACACAGCGGAGTGCGTGTGTGTGTGCGTTCGGGGAAGTGCGAGAGGAGGCTTTTGCAGTCCAGCCGCGTCCGGCGTCGTTGGGGGTCAACGTGACCGGCAGGTGCGAAGCTGTCCGGCTTCTTCAGGGGTCAGCGTTTAACAAGCAGGTATGAAAGGACGCGTCAGTTGGATCTTCAAATAGCGAAATGTGGCTGACTGGAAAGGTCCATTTGTAAGTTGTTTATTTCACTTCGCTTTTCTGCCACTTTTGGCTAACCGCGAAGATGAGGATAAAGAGATAATCACACACGGACACAACACAAGGCGCAATGCAAACAGTAAACAATGGGCTATTTAACTTCAGATGCGAAGTAGTAGCAGGGCCTCCCCGATGGCGCAGTGGTAGCGTCGTCGCCTTGTAATCAAGGGATTCCGGGTTCGATACCCGGTGGAGGCGCATAGTGGATCGGATCCCACTTTTAAGGTGTACGTTCAGCCTTACTGTGCATAAAGTAGACTTAAAACACCAACTCACGAGATGCGAGCAATTGCACACAGAGAACTAAATGCATCATATCGATTGATGCACTAAAGTGTTATTTGAAGTTTCTTCAAAGAATCAGATTCACATTTGATGCATTTTTGTATGTCGTGAAAGAAACACCAAAGTGCATGATTTGATTCAAGTGAGGATTTATTTCAGTCGAGATGCAGTTCAATGCATCAGTTGGTGTTCCTTGATGCACGTTCCTGCATCCTTTTGGATGATGTACTTAAACGTTTGGTTTGAGCTATAGACTTTATGTAGGTCAGACGAAACGTTTAAGTGCATCATCAAAAAGGGTGCATGCTGGTGCATCAAAATGCATCAGCTGATGCATTAAAGTGCATGTCGACTGAAATAAATCCTTACTTGAATCAAATGATACACTTTGGTGTTTCTTTCACGACATACAAAAATTCACCAAAATGCATCAAATGTGAATATGAATCTTTGAAGAAACTACGAGAAACACTTTAGTGCATCAATCGATGCATTATGGTGCATCAATCGATATGATGCATTTAGTTCTCTATGTTAAATAACTATTCTCCCGAATGATATTTGAATTGCTTATTCCACAGTTAAGAAATGGTGCTTTCAATTGCCTTTGGGGGAGGGGAGTGTTTTTTTTCTTCTGCTGGGGATGAACATTTTTGTGGGGGGAAATCCCCGACACCCCCCCCCCGTTAATTTGCACACTGCTCACTGTGATCGAACCCTGGACCGCTTTCATAAAAGACTAACGCGACAACAATCAGACAGATGAAAGAAAGGAACAATGGGACAACAATGCTGGAAGAAAAGCGCAACGCCGTTAGATCGGACGGAGCATACGAGCACGGGATTAGTCGCATACCATATGCACGGATGAAAAAACCGAAGTGTCTCCTCCGAAACCGCATCCTTCGAAAGTGGGTGGAACAATGCGGCTGTTCTGGGTGGATGGGGGCCTCCGCCACCTGGCATCGTCCCTTCTTGGATGCGGGCTACGGAGGCTGGGCACGAGACGAGAATTACACCTGGGAGGAGCCAGGTGGCGGGCAGCTGTCGCCATCTTGTCCACAAGATGTTCCTCCGCCTTCCAGCCTCACCTGGCCGCCTGGAACGGTGGCTAATCCGTTATTCTGGGAGGATAAGGAAAGGTGTTGCCTTGTCTGGAATGAGGCATCCTCTAGGAAAGGGTTGGGAGACTGTTAGACGGACCGCGATACCGCTCTTTTGGTCGCGTGCACCAACGCCGATTATTTCGAAGTTCAGATGAACGAGATCAATTTTAATCCACTCTAAATGAACTTTGTTTAAAGATTTGCATTGCACCAACGAAAAACGACGTTCAGGAGATTCCGTTCAACTGATCCGAGATTAATTTGTAAGGCTATACCTGATCGGTTGGCTAAAACAAATGACAATCAAGAACCCCATAGAGTAATGTGATGTGTTAAAGTATCGGGCTGCAAACTTCTCTGAATTTGAGAGATGTACTAATCAACCTTGTAAATATGTACAAGAATGTAATGGAGTGTAAAAAATAATAATATTAGAAAAAGAACTGACGGCACAGCAGAAAGGAGAAGGAGAAAGCATGGAACCTTCTTCTACGGGACTTTAATGCCTTACCTCGCCTGCTCATAGCTTACATAGTTCTCGAATTATCAGCATTGTACATCCAACATCTGTAGCGTTTGCACGCCCTCGATATCACTTTCCGCTCTTTTTATATTCAAAAACAACTGCCTGCAGTCGAAGCGTCAGTATCGTGAACCAGGATCAGACACCAAAACGGTGTCGAATGGCCGATCAGAAGATAAACTCGTTTTGATGTTCCTAGATCGCGATCAAGTGTTGAACCGTCTTCGTGCAATGGAATTTTCCAGTGATCCTTTCCCGATCCGAGTTTAAAATTTTATCTTCGTTCGTGAACACGGCCATGTATCAGGCACGTATGTTTCCGGAGGGGGATCCCAACGAAGTATCTCAAAATAATAATAATGTTTAAACTAAAATAATTATATTAAATTAATATATTCGCATAACAATATTGATATAACAGTGCGTATTCGTTATCTAGCTTATGTGTAGTTAAGGTCGGCAAAATTTTAAAAAAGAAAAAATCTGGCGAGAAAATTAATGTCAAATAGATGGACGGCGACTGCGGGACGGCATGGGTTCGATACCGGGTTCAGTCTCCGGCTTGTGTATAGGACCGGTGGCAACCCACCATCGTGAGGAAATTGGGGAGCTAGGAGTGAGTAGCGTAACACGGTCTCGGATATCTCCTACAACGACTGGAGGTTCGACGTGCTAACCACACGTCACCCCATTACCGGTATTGTGGGAGGGAGACTAGCAGTCTGGAGATAGGCCCAGGCCCATTCGAGGGCTGTCGAGCCATGGGTTATTATTATTATTATTATTATTATGTTGATCCAGTTTAGAAAAGCAAAGTTTTTGGTTATATTTTATGAATGTTACGTTATGAGTAGCAATAAGTCTTTTGTGGTACTATTAGTCAAAGTCGTATGATCACAATATAATCCTTGCCTTCCAACGAGTTTGGCTGAAATAACCCTCATTTAAAGAACAGTATATTTTCATTATTTAATTTCAGTTATTTTATTATTACATTACTTTCATTATTTAATTTTTGTACTTTCGGGTGGGGGCTCTGGACCCCCTAAATATGTTCTTGCTCTTTATATAAACGAGAGCAGCCCCTTCGAGACCAATCTACGTATATGTGTCGCCGATCCCCGTGGCAAAGTGCTTAGAGCAACGCGCTACGCCGCCAGAGATCCTGGGTTTGAATCTCGGCATGCGCATAGGTGTTCGTCAATGTCATTATCATTCTCATCTTCGCGATTACTCAGAAGTGGCAGAAAAGCAAAGTGAAATTACGTTGATTGGACGTATCTTGCGTAGAGATACCTAAACCTATAGTGGATGTTGAAGAAATACGTCAGACCGAAGCGGCAAGCCGTACATTTACTGCACATGCGCAAATAACAGGCCCAGGCGACACGATACACTGTATTGAGAAAACGGCCCAATCCAAGCGACACGCAGGCGACGAACGACACGTGCAGCTTGTCGTGTCTCTTCTGTTCGAAAGTTTACGTTTGTTACTGAAGATTCGCTTGCAAGCGACACGTGTCGCTTATCGCCTGTCGCTTGTGTCTGGAATTTCCCTGAGAGAGATCACGGCGGACATTTCTTGAAGTGAACATCCATCGTCTGATTGATACGCACGAGATGTTCATATTTTGAATTGATATGCTTTGAATTTATATGTAGATATTTCAGCAAAAAATTCCAGGACTCGAACCCGGATACGCAGCGACAAATCAAGCCACCGGCTCGGTAGCTCAGTGGTTTTCCAGAGATCCAGGTTCGAGCCTGCATTTTCGCTTAAATATCTACATAGAACATCTCCTGTGTGTGCCTAATCTGTAATTTGAATTTATAACCTCGTGTTGACCGAGACGGACCCGTGCCTCCAGCCCCCATGATACGATGGCACCTCCTTGCTTTTGTAAATGTTCTATAGGTTCCCAGGAAGCCGAGTGGTTATGCGCGTGGACATGCAGATGAGTCTTAATCGCTCTTCAGATGTTCTCACCCACGACACTCCCGTCTCCCAAAGTGTGAGGCCATAAGATCCCGAAGCCGGATAAGCACGTCACGTACTTGTATACCGTTCGTACAACCCAAGTTCCGCAGCGGCCTGCGAAATGAGCCTTCGAACGCATTCACAAATAAATAAGATCGTCTGATTCACACGGAACGGTGAGAAGCCCTGGACGGAGATTTTGTTATATTTGCGCATCGGAGCTGAAACATATAATTTGGCCCATGCATGAGAGTACTCACGCATGTTTCTTACGCATTCCTTTGTGTAAACATAAGGGAACTCATACGCGGCGGGGAATTAACATAACTGTGACTTACCTGTATCGGAGGACCTGCTTAATTTATCTAGAATACAGCAATATGTACGATAAGCGATCCTATACTCCCTGAGTCTTTGAAACTCTTTGTTCGTACATGGCTTTGAATGATATTCTCATTGTTCAAGTTAGAGGTGTGGCACGATCATATATGTAAACTAGCGTAAATCTAATTGATTTATATTAACATAATGCACAAACTAAACAAAAACTTATATAAAATCACTTCAACTATTTCATAATTTATTAACATCTTTAACCGTTTAGTAAAGGAAGCTGCTTTACACTGTCTGATATGTATAAAAGTAACAAATTAATTTCCTTTATGTAATTAATAATCATAATAATAATATATTTTTAATTGAGTTAATTTATTTTTATTTTTAATAAAATTACAAATATGTATATCGTATAATTTACACAGCTATGTTTGTGGGGGAGAGGGATTTGTAGAATAAGAACTTTCTCCCCCCCACTAGTTTTCAATGATTTCCCACCCTGGCTGGTCCCATCAATCAACCACGTGCTGAGATTTTGTCTCCATACTTACGAGTCACCCTGTAAATATGGACTTTTATACACGTTGTTGATATTCAGCAAGGATTCTCGCGATTCTAACGATTTCTTCCGAAGTTTCGAAAAGAAAAAGATGGAAAAAGAGCTCTACTGGAGAAGTGAAATCGCACCCACGACGGCTGCCAATAATAAATTCGCGTCAATTTCGAGAAAGTACGCCGCACCGCACCGCACCGCATCGCATCGCCAGTCAAGTCTCGCGTTCTTTCCGTTCCGACACGTATGTGTAACACATCGGAGGATAGCGATGAGGCAAACCTGTCGCTTTTTCCTCGGATGCCCAAGATCGGTCCTCCCCTTGTCGGCGGCGTATCAAGAGAGAGAAAGGGGTGAGGGGGGGGGACGCTGCTTCGCCCTGATTACCCTGAAAATGACCTTCGTGAATCAGTTGGCTTCTCGCAGAATTTACATAACTTCGTGCTCCCGCGCTGAGCGGCAAAAAAATCGACGCGGCGGAATATTCTATTCCATCTGAGAGAAACCTCTTCTCTCACTCTGTTGGCTTATGACTTCCTGTATCCTGCAGATGCGCGTTGTTGAGCTGCAAAGCGGAACTTTCTAAATTTCTTGGACGTTATTTTTATGCGTGCCTTTTTAAAACAATTCGGATATTTAACAGGAATGCTGCCTATACTTGCCCAGTTATTGTATGCAGATTTTGATGCATGATAGATTAATTACCTGCCTTTGATTTACTTCGCTCCTACAGTCACAATATTAATTTCAAGTTTCGTACGTCGCAATGAGTCAACAAACATAGTAAGACTTTTCAACTTGGTGTACCAGGGTGCGAAATCCTGGGGTGGACCGGGAGATTTACCCCCACCAACAATCTTGGCCTCAAAAATCTACCCCACCAAAACTTTCCGAGGTCGAGAGTTTTTGTTATAACAGCAAAGATACTCAATTAGTTTTGACTGCAAATATACTTTACTAAGGATAATATTGAAAAACAACACAAAGTAGTGTGGTTGTGAGCGTTGAATGCTTTCTCATTCCCTCTCTTCCAAGAGATCATTAACAGATCTGCACCAACAACAATAGCCTATATGGACAATGAAAATGAAACGAGAATTGATTCAATTGATTTATATTAATACAAAGCAAAAACTAAAAAACACATAATAAAACTTTTTCAACTATGTTTGTAATTTATTGAGATCTTTAACCAGTCAGTTAAGGAATTATAAATATCTTATGTGTAAAAAGTATCAAATTAATTCCTTAATATTTGATATATACATAATAGGCCTAATATATTTTTCAATATTTAAGTAATTTACTTTATTTAATAACATTATAAATATGTATCATAATTTTCACCCATACCCAGCCACACGCACTCTATATATAAAATGTGTGTGTAGATTACGATTTTCCTCCCCCCCCACCAGTCTTCAATGATTTCGCACTCTGGACTGTACCCCAATATCCACGTGTATCATATTTACAACAGTACCATCTGCGTCGAGGCGCTAGATCACACTGCATTCAGAGTGTACCACGTACAAGACAGGTTGAGATTTGAGAGTTTTGGAAAGTCTCACCGTACACCCCAAAGGGCCGAAAATACCGGGTGTCCCAGAAGTCTTTCCCTGATTACAAACTTTATTCATATCCGCTATATGCAAGGTAGAGATGTGAAAGTGGTGCCAAAATGTTGGAAAACTAACCAAGTTTTTTTGTTGCAGGTTTGAGTAACGTGGCTGTAGTGTAGCAGTGTCAGTGCCCAGAAAACCGGAAATGTTCACAAATCAGGAAAAAGCTCAGCATGTCCTCTGGTATCACGAGACCCGGTCACCAGTAACAGTGCAGAGGAACTTTAAAATGTACAGAATTCTTTCGTCTAGAATATCTGCCATCAATAAGTTGGTATTTAAAAAATGGAATTTATCTTCATTCCCAAATCCTGTCAAGTCCAAGAAACATTGTATGGAAAGATGCCACCCGATGTCAAGAGCATTAATTCCGGATTCCTTGGCACTGACACTGCTACACTACAGCCACATTACTGAAACCTGCAACAAAAAAACTTGGTTAGTTTTCCAACATTTTGGCACCACTTTCACATCTCTACATTGCATATAGAGGATATGAATAAAGTTTGTAATCAGGGAAAGACTTCTGTGACACCCGGTATAGCTCTCACTGCGCGGACTGAAGATTGGGCATAGGTGTGCCTTCATCACTTTAATTAAAAGCATCAATCCTCATCGTCGCGATTAGCCTAGACAGGTAAAACATTAATATAATGTAAGATATATGCTGGGCAGATGCCAGACCAGTTGTATTCCAATGTTCTTTCCAAAATCTGTCTAGTCATGAATTTGCTAAGTCTACTCCTGTTAATCCTCCTATTGTAAATAGGAAAGTAAATCCTAAAGCTCATAGTATGGATGGATAGTAGTTGATTTGTGTTCCGTGTAGTGTGGCGATTCATCTGAATACTTTAATTCCTGTTGGTACAGTGAAAAATTACACGTGCTTAGAATTGCTTCTAGAGCGTTGTCTTGAAGCTTCATGTAGCCTAGTTTTCTTTTGCTATTGTCTAGATATTTGCAATATCTTGGAGGTTACGACTAATGCAAATATCTATTCAACAGTGAAAGGAGCAAACCACATGAATTAGAGCCCCAGACTTTATGTGCTATAAAACTTTAAAATATGTATGTAATTATGTTATAAAAATGGAAAAATATGTCAGGAAAAATTAAAAATATGTCAGAAAAGCCAAAAATATGCACAACAGTACTTTCGAATGCCTCATTATACGGGATGTCAGTATCTTCCAGGGAAGTTGGACTACGATTGGGGCGGGGTATTAAATAAAGTCAGAATCCCTTTAACCATATAATGTAGTGGGAAAATACTGACAATATATTGTGAGGTTCACTGCAATTATCCAAAATGTTATTTGCTATTATGTCAGATTTACACCTTTGTGGAAAGTAAAGCATAATTGGCAGCTCGGTATAAAAAAGGGGGTATTTTTGTTCTGTGCTAGTTGGTAAGAAGATGACATCTGCTTTAATTTCTTCGTTCGTAATTTCTTTATCCTGCCATCGATAATATGAACGATCCGTTGCGCTAAAGGTATGAATTATAAAGTAAAAATTAATAAATTTTAAAATAACCAAATTTATGCAAGACAATTACGAAATTATATAGAAATATGTCTTATTACGAGAAAATTGAAGAAATATGTTGTAAAAACACGAAATTGGTAAAATATGTCTTCTCAAGTTTGTCTATTTCGACTGATTTTCATCAGATATGTAAAGATCTCACCCCAGTATCCGATCCGATGCCAAATAAAAAATATGTTATAACATAAAGTGTTGGTGGACTTCTCTGTAGCGTTTACCCTGGCCGAGTTCGCTCTCCGTGGTGGAACGTTTTGCTGTTTTGCTCATTCGCGTCCACACACGAGAGTTGACCGTACGTCCCTTCTGATATTCCCGTCTCTTTTTTCTTTTTAAACCAGGAAAAAAACTGCGTCCACCACATTCCTCAACCGTTCCGGTCGCGTCGCCAAGGTGCCCACCTGTATCTCTCCGTCGCCCGCCCCTTCCGAGGAAAGGGACCCCCCTCCTCTCCCCCGTGGTCAGCGGCGAAGAGAGAGAGCATCGCTGGAGACCGTTGCAATGTTGCGTGAGATTGTGATCATCTGGGCCGGGCGAGAGTCCATGCGGATGGCGAGTTTCGTGAGAAGATTTCCAGATGGCAGCACAGGTAACGAGGAAAGACGTCATCGCGGCCTCCTGCTAATTGGGCATCAGCGAGAAGTCTGGTGTACCGGAAGCCTCGTCGGAGAGAGCGGCTGGCGACCGGTCGACTGTGACGGGCGGACAACCCTGGGCCTCTTCTTCCACGGCGCTTTCAAAGATATTGGCCCTGTTGCTGTTGCAGACAGGAAGTGCCCAAAGGGCCTCCCCGATGGAGCAGTGGTAGCGTCGTCGCCTTGTCATCAAGGGGTCCTCGGTTCGATAAAGATTGAAATGTCATACCACTATAAGATTTACCAACTAAATATAGTTATCCCAGTAGAAATTCACAATAAAATAAATACAGCAATACCTCGTTAATCCGGACAGGCAAAAGCCCCCCCCCAAAAAAGAGCAGAATGCAAGGTTTTAAATGTGGCTAGAAGTCAACAAGAGAACTTCCCAAAGAAAAGGCAGTCAACCACTGATGAAATTCTGTTTCCCGCAGACTTTGTTCTGTACTGTATAGTGCATTTAGGCATATGCCCTTTAAATACACCATAATTAACGTGTTTTGTTGCTATAAACGGAGTTTTAATGCACTTTCTACTGTTCTTTAGGGTTTTTCAGTTAATCCAGACTTCCGTTAAATCGGTCAACTTATCCCCTCATTAGTACGGATTAACGAGGTTTTACTGTACTACCAAATTAAAAAAAATATATTCTTATTTTAAATTAAAATCCATGGCCGAATGGTTACTAAAGCGCGCAACGGCAAGGGTCCTTATTCGAATCCCAGCTTTGGCATAGTGGAGGTCATATGCCAACTTTCCCTCTAAGGGAACTGGATGCGCTGGCAGTTTTAGTCCTCAGTGGCGTAGTGTGCGACGTAGTTTATTGGTATTTTCATTAGTGTGCACCGCTCCAAATGAAAAAAATAGTGCACACTGTTAATATGACAGTCAGAAGTGAGTGAGATTACTTTCGTAACATCTCTGGTTGTTTTGCATTACTAGCTTTGGAGCGAGTCATAAGTCCTGGAGCAGCCAATCAACAAACGAACCGCTTGCGTCATCTCTATCCAGCACCTATCGCTATCCCTGTTACTCGCGCTCTGGACTGTTGGTAGGCTCACTAACTGGTCTCGCGCGGCAGCTGGAGTTGTTATGAAAATAATCTGACTCAACTAAAGTCATTGCTTTCACGTGTCATTTACTCAGGTTGAAAGATTTGGTCCGGAAAACCAAATCTTTTGGCATTTTCGCAATTTAATAAATTGGATTAGCTAATTATTTTCTTCTGATTATAGTATTGCACACGTAGACCCATTTTTCATGCAACGTTGAAATAAATAGGGAACATTTTCTTACGGGGCAACGTAAGCGAAAGCAAAAAAGAGAATGCTCGTGAAAGAAATTGTAGCGTAGTCAAGGGGTCCCGGTTCGATACCCGGAGGAGGCACATTGCACAGTGGTTCGGATCCCACTTTAAACTGTAGGTCCAGTCCCGATTAGCCTCTCTGTTTAATGTGGACTTATCACAACAAATGAAATCAGAATCAAACCGATGCTTATTTATTTCCATTGAAGTTACTGGAAGGCAATGGTTTTGAAGGGCAGTGCCAAAGAAGATTTTTGCTGTACTACTAATGAAAAATATGCATTAAATATTAATCCCGAACTTTACTTGTCGTCAACTGGATCTAACATCCGTTTTTGTTATTCAATAAATATTCAAGTCCTTATCTATTTGACATTAATATGCTTCCTTTGCTTTCATACAAATTTTGCTGATCTTGAATACACGCTGTTATATCTATCTCAATTCTTATACCGTTTTTTTACCTATTGGTGCAATAATGACAACACAATATTAATTAATTTAATACTTTAATTTAAGCATTATTATTATTTATGAGACATTGGTTTGGACCCCCTCCGCAATATACTTCTAGATACGTGCCTGCGTGCTACAATGATTAGCAAGATGCGAAAGTGCGTATGTGGCTCGTCGCCCCAGCTGGACCAGAAGGACGTACCTGGAACCAGGAAAACACCTGGAATGTTTGGAATGTTGGCCGTGGCATTCATCTTCCTGACGGGCAGACGATGGAAGGGGAAGAAGTGCATTGCATTCTGTGCTCTCTCCGAGTGCGTGGACTTTGGCCAAGCGGATGGCGATTGTAACACGAGAAGAGAATGCGAAGATGTTGGCATTTTTGCAGACGGAATAGAGGATCATCGGCTGCGATCGGAATGCTTACGCAATGGACCTCTGAAACGTAGCTCCTTCCCTCCCCCCCACACACAATTTGTCTCCTTGCAATTTGTTAACAGTTGAAGTCAGGGTGCGAAATCTTAAAAAGGAATTAATTTCTTACTTTTATACATATCACTGCAGGGCTAGAATTTTCATGATTTAGCTTATTTTCTTTGGTAAGGGTGACTGATGTTTTCCCAAAATATATAGAAATCAGGACCGTATATTCTAAGCTTGATAGACTATCTGCGAAGCCTGAAGCTAGGGAATAAAATACAGGAGAAAAATCGATCAGAAATTGTAAGCAATATTATTCATATCGGTGAGATGGTGATGCTGATTCTGGAGTTGGCAACCTGATTTCTTAGGAGTTGGCAACCTGATTTCTTAGGAGTTGGTAAATTTATTTCTATTCATATCCTAGGACCACGTGACATTGTGAGATAGCCCAGATGTTGGACTCATACTGTGAAGAAACTAATTGAATTAAGGAGCTACTTAAGGGCATGTTCACTTGAGGGTTTTTTTGTACTGCAGCAAAATCTTTCTAATTTTTATTTGAAAATTACAGAAAGTATTCATTGTGCATTGGAACTCAGGGCCCATAAAGTGAACCAAAAATAGTACGTATGAGAAAATATTTCAGCATTTAAATATCGATGTTTGAAACAGTCCAGTTAGAAGGGCATATTTTTCAAATTATAGTGCATATTTTGTAAAATTTTAGGTCATAAGAGCAAGTGGCGTATACTGATTCCAAGGTCTGGGCTACCTCACTATGTCACATGGTCCTAGGCTATGAATAGAAATAAGTTTACAGACTCCTAAGAAATCAGGGTGCCAACTCATAATAAATCAGGTTGCCAACTCATAGCAAATCAGGTTGCTAACTCATAATAAATCAGGTTGCCAACTCATAATAAATGAGGTTGCCAACTCATAAGAAATCAGGTTGCCAACTCATAAGAAATCAGGTTGCCAACTCATAGCAAATCAGGTTGCTAACTCATAATAAATCAGGTTGTCAACTCATAATAAATGAGGTTGCCACCTCATAAGAAATCAGGTTGCTAACTCATAGGAAATCAGGTTGCCAACTCACAGGAAATCAGGTTACCAACTCCAGAATCACCATCATCATCTCCCTGATATGAATAATTTTATTTACAATTAAAATCCTAGCCCTATCAGATATTTATAAAGTAACAAACTAGTTTCGTGATCCGCGGTGGCCTAGTCGGCAGGGCGTCTGACTGCCACTCGGGAGACTCGGGTTCGATTCCCGGGATGGGTGATGACCTAAGGTCGGAATTTTTCCGGCCTTGTCCCGGGAGGTAAAGGCGGACTGAGCGTGGTGCTGGTCACATCACCTCTATAATGGCAGAGATCGAGAATTTTGGGGGCCCTCCCGACAAATTCCCTAAAAGTATGATACGGTGCTACATGCACGGGAAACTTGAACACACACGCACACACACACAGACGTATTTATAATGTTATTAAATATAAAAGTAATTAAGTTTCTTGCATCTTTTACTTTTATTGTGCTGTGTATATTGTTATTGGTTGGTTGATTTGGTGTTTCAAGTCCACTTTATGCACAGTAAGGCTAATCGGGACTGGACCTACAGTTTAAAGTGGGATCCGAACCACTTGTGCCTCTACCGGGTATCGAACCCGGGACTCTATTGTTATTGGTGTAGACGTGTTAATGATCTTTAAAGAAAGCGTTCAACACTCGCAACCACACTACTTTGTGTTTTTTAGAGATTATTCTTAGTAAAGAATATTTGATTGCTTATCTTATGCTGTTTTAACCAGGGTTGTTAAAGGTTCAGAAATTTTAAATCGATTCAATTCCGGTCCAGGAGAGAAAATCAGGAAGCGTAAATGGGTTCTGGACCGTAAAGAACCTTTTTTATCTGTGAAGTATTTCAGTTCGGTCCAGGAACCTTTTTCAATGAAGCAAATTGTGCGAGAGAAAAGGATCCAATTATGCAGCGGTTCAGGAACTTCAACAACCCTGGTTTTAACAAAAACTCTCCCCACCGGACATTTGGGGGGGGAGGGGGGAGTTGGAACCATGGCATTGGAATTGACTGACCTCTATCGGAAAACAGACGAATGATTACCTTAAAAGATACGACGGTCACTATTTATATTTTGAGCCTTGGCAACACTGATTGAAGTTAGGCGCGATTTGACGTTTGCACGGAATCGTCTGCAATTATTGACCGTAACGTACTTCAAATGTTTTGTCAATAGCTTCATTTGTGTTGTTTATGTTGCCTTCGAGATTGCGCGACAACAATAAAATGGAATTAACTCGTGAACATTTTCGTGCGATGATTTTTTACGATTTTCGACGTGGATTATCAAGACAAGAGTGATCAACTTACTTCCACATTTGGCGATGAAGCCCCATCCTTTGCCACTGTGAAACGCTAGTATAACGAATTTAATCGTGGCCGCCATTCGCTCACCGACGAGATTCGCGAAGGTCGTCCAAAATCAGTTGTTCAAGAAAACATTGATGCTGTGCAAAACCTAATACTGCAAGATCGTCATGTGACATACTGTGAGATTGAGGCAACCGTAGGCATTAGTTCCACCAGCATATATACAATATTACGTGATCATTTAGCTGTGAGAAAGGTATGTTCTCGTTGGATCCCACACAATTTGACAAAAACTCAAAAAGACGCTCGCGTCAATTGGTGCAAACAAATGCTCAATAAATACAATCGTGGTGCTTCAAAAGACGTATATAAGATTGTAACAGGTGACGAATCATGGATATATGCAGGTGAGCCGGAACGTAGACAGCAGTCGACTGTATGGGTGTTTCAAGATGAACCCAATCCAACAAAAGTTGTTCGCGCTCGAAGCACATCGAAACAAATGGTCGCCTGTTTTTTCGGGAAAACTGGTCATGTGGCAACTGTGCCTTTAGAGGAACGTAGAACGGTCAACTCTGAATGGTACACAACAATTTGTTTGCCAGAGGTCTTCGGTCAAATACGGAAAAAAAACAAACGCCGTCGGATCATTCTTCATGAAGACAATGCCAGCTGTCACACATGCGTCTAACAACCGACTTTATGAACAGTCAAAAAATCGAATTGATGGGTCATCCGCCGTACGGTCCTGATTTGGCATCCAATGACTTCTTCTTGTTCCCGAATGTCAAGAATAAATTGCGTGGACAACGATTTTCGTCGGCGGAAGATGCCGTTGATGCGTTCAAAAACCATATTATGGAGGTGTCTCAAGAAGATTGGAAAAACTGCTTTGACAAATGGTTCGAACGAATGCAAAAGTGTATTGACCATAAAGGAGAATACTTCGAAAAACATTAAAGCAGTTTTCAATGCCAAATTCCTGTTTTTTTATTGTTAGCCGCAAAATATAAATAGTGACAGTCGTATGTAACTTTTTTCAACATACGATAACTTTTTACTTGCGAATAATACGTTATTGCACTACAAACAGTAACCAATCGTGACCAGTAGGAGATGTAGCGCGACTGTCAGCGTGATTTCATCCGAGCCTTCCTAACGAACCACCTTCTGTATAATTAGCCCTTGTGCGCGACCGTGGCGCCATCTGAAGATGCTGCCCCACAAACGCACGTCAGGCGTGACGTCAGCAATTAGTTATGTAGAAAGTCGAGAAGGGGGGAACATATTAAATCACGCAACGCCCTTTTAAAAAAAAATTACACATCGTCAACTTGAGATTTCTCTGCGGAAGAAGTATTGTTCAATATGCGATGAAAGCAAGGTCGTACGCGGTGCGCGAGGGGCTTCAAAGACAATCGTATCCGTTATTTCCTCTTTTTCCAGGTCGTTGGTGCGTTTTAGCTACCCATGGGTGAGGTTAAATAATGCCTGGAGCTTCACAAGGTATAAACGGAGCAACTAATCGAAATTTACGTTCCGTCAACTTGTTCGGTCTTACTGTAAACAAAATTACATATTTGTAGCTGCACCTTTTCCAAAGGATGAACTTACATGTATATGTTTGGTAGATGGAATTCGGTGGCGTACATAGGATTTTTTCGGGGGGGCTGGAATTGTAAAGTTGGCTAGTACATAGCTGCTTTCTAGAGGAACCGCATACACAATAAGATTTAGAATTTTCCACTCTCAAAAAATACACTCAGAGAACTAAATGCATCATATCGATTGATGCACCAGAATGCATCGACTGATGCACTAAAGTGTGTTTTATGGCTTCTTCAAATAATCAGATTCACATTTGATGCATTTGGGTGCATTTTTGTATGTCGTGAAAGAAACACCAAAGTGCATCATTTGATTCAAGTGAGGATTTATTTCAGTCGAGATGCACTTCAATGCATCCGATGATGCGTTTTGATGCTCCAGAATGCATCTTTTTTGATGATGCACTAAAACGTTTCTACATAAACTCTGTAGCTCAGACCAAACGTTTAAGTGCATCATCCAAAAAGATGCATTCTGGAGCATCAAAACGCATCATCGGATGCATTGAAGTGCATCTCGACTGAAATAGATCCTCACTTGAATAAAATGATGTACTTTTGGTGTTTCTTTCACGACATACAAAAATGCACCCAAATGCATCAAATCTGAATCTGATTCTTTGAAGAAACCATAAAATACACTTTAGTGCATCAATCGATATGATGCATTTAGTTTTCTGTGTGTAGGAAACGGAGCTCATTTTAAGTGGGTGTTCGCATTCACCACTGTTTTTCCCCACCGAATGTTGATTTTCTCAATTTCGGAGGGGGCTGTAGCCCCATCAGCCCCCTCTGCGTACGCCAGTGGTGGTGAACAATGGCAAAGAGGAAATTTAGATCGAAATTTAGTTTGTTTGAGATAGATGCCATGGACCAGATAAGAAAGCAGTATTAAATTTTAGGTAAAACGAAAGATTCGTAAAGAAAAGTGCTGAGAGCAGAGAGGTTGTTTACTTCAGTAAAACGACAGAGCAGTCCAGACACGTATGTAGAACTATATTTCGGGGGGGGGGGGGGTATCCGAACCAAGTGTCACATATGAAAGTCACCTGCTAGATTGTTCCAGAACTACTTTCTAATAGTCTGGAGGGGAGTATTTTTGTGTATATACGTATAAATCGTCCTGTTGTGTACCTGGTTACATTTGTACTTGGTGCAGAGTCTGAAGAAGACCTTGCTAGAAGGTTGAAACGTTACGTTTAGTTTATGTTTTATAATAAAATAAATTTCTGCCTTGGTCAGCATATTGAGTTTTTTATGAAATAATAATATTCCATTATAATTATAAAGCTCCTGGAAATTTTCACCTGGGTCCTGAATTTTGAAATTTAGTTCTAATTTTTTCTCTCAATATTTTGAGTTCGGCAACGGAAATTTCCACTACTTTTTTTAAAAAAAACGAATAGAGTATGTTTTTTGTATGTTTCTATCACGTGCAAGGTGAATTGATTGGGACTACGTACAGAAGGCTGTGGGTAGATGTGCCTGCCAGTGAAGGTCACTCTCAAGAACTACCCATTTAGTTTATACTAGCGTTTCCTCCTTTTCCTGCGCAAGACACCCCCCCCCCCCTTCTTTTTAATTCTCACGAAAGCGCGATTTCCCTGCTCCCCTACTTCCTCGGGCAGTAACGGACGCCTTCCTCCAGAGAAGAGGAAACCGAGCGAAAACTTGGCTTGCATATTCATCGGAGATGTTTTCGCGTATAGGAAGAAGATCAGTGGAAAATATGCAAGAATCTGCTTGCTTGCTTCCTTCTGACTAGACGCATTCCACTATCTCCCGAAGGACTGCGATTAATGGCATTGCGTCAGATCTCCTCTGTTGCAAGCACAGGCATCAGCTATCGGACCGGAAACCGTTGTCATTTTAGCAACTAAATATGCTAAGAGAGAAATCGGAATTATGGAAAGATCATCTACCATTTCCATCCTTTTTTATAGGACGGTATCGCATTGAGGCAAAGTCGTCTTATTTTCTTCCTGGTTCTCGACCATTCTTCTGGGTCCGCTTTTATCCTTGCCTTTTCTCTTGTTTCCAATCCCTTTCCTGTTGTTTCCACTACTTTCCTTTTGTTTCCACCCCCTTTATTCTTGTTTCCACCCCCCTTTCCTCTTGTTTCCACTATTTTCCTCTCGTTTCCACAATTTTTTCCTTCTCGTTTCCACTATTTTTTCTTCTCGTTTCCACTATTTTTTCTTCTCGTTTCCACTATTTTTTCTTCTCGTTTCCACTATTTTTTCTTCTCGTTTCCACTATTTTTTCTTCTCGTTTCCACTATTTTTTCCTCTCGTTTCCACTATTTTTTCCTCTCGTTTCCACTATTTTTTCCTCTCGTTTCCACTATTTTTTTCCTCTGGTTTCCACTATTTTTTCCTCTCGTTTCCACTATTTTTTCCTCTGGTTTCCACTATTTTTTCCTCTGGTTTCCACTATTTTTTCCTCTCGTTTCCACTATTTTTTCCTCACGTTTCCACTATTTTTTCCTCTCGTTTCCACTATTTTTCCCTCTCGCTTCCACAATTTTTTCCCTCTCGCTTCCACAATTTTTTCCCTCTCGCTTCCACTATTTTTTCCTCGTGTTTCCACCCCTTTTTCCTCTTTATTTTCTTTCATCTTGTTTTTATTATATTTTCTGTTTTTATTCACCTTCTCCTGTTTCCACCCTCTCGTCTTGTTTTCACCCCTGTTTGTCTTTTTTCCACCCTTTTCCCTCTTGTTTTCACCCTCTTTTCCTCTTTCTCTCACCCCCTTCAATTTGTTTTATTGCTTTCCTTTCATTTTCATTGCTTTACTCTTGTCTCCATCCCCTTTCCTCTTGCTACCATCCACTTTTCCTCATTACCCAACCCCTTTCCTGTTGTTTCCACGGTATTTCTCCTGTTTCCAAAAAAAGAGATGCGATGCAAGAATTCTCCCGCACGCTCTACAAATTCCACTCTCGTCCTAAAAGAAACCTCATTTCCATCTATGCATCTTTCCTTAATCTATCTTCTTCATTATCCAAGCTTCTGTACCATATTTTACATTAAACCCTAACCTGTAAGTAATCTGAATTTCGTTTCTCGTAATGTTTTCATCCGCCAATAGTCTTGAGAGGTGGCAAATTCCCTCCGCTAAACAAACAGCTTTCACAAGTCGAAACCTGCTTCCTCTTTCTAAACTTATCTCCTTGTTTTCCCCTGCCCAGGAAAAGGAATCTTTCACAAGATATTTCGAGATGGGTTTTCTGACACCTTTGGGTCCAGCCATAGACTTGCCGATGCCACCACGATAAGGAGAAAAGATGCCACGAAGTCGAATCCTGTGCACAGCGTGGGAACAAAATATGTATTTTCTCCTGCCTGCCCTAGAAACTATTTCTGTCGGTCGTGTTATGCCTTTCAATTCTCTTCTCCCGTTCTTGGGCCCCCCTTGTGCCCCTCCATTTCTCGGTTCAGAGTTTTCTCGGAAAGCCGAGGGGCGGGTTGATAAATCTTTCGCAAAGGCATGCAGTACTAATAGCGGCAAAGTTTTCCGCGGTTGCTAGGCAACCAAGCAAGTGCCTGGTTTGTCCGGCAATCACACGCGGGGTTTATCTTTTTTGCCGCTAGCGGAGCAGTGTTTCCATACCCGTCGTGCTTTCACCAAGCCCTGCTGTTTTTGACGTTCCCGGATTGGGTGCTTTCTTGTCAATCGTGAGGGGCAGAAAAGTGACGTGTGCTCAGTCCCATCGTCGCTGTCATCTGACTTTTTGGTCAGTAGTTCGCTACTTCCTAGTGGATCTCTCTTTGATTTAGTAGCTTACGCTGTCACCTTGTTGTCAAGGGATCTCAGGTTCGATAACCGGTAGATTTATTTATTTATTTGTCTCTTATTTATTTGTGGCGGAGATTAAGGCTCATGCCTTCTCTTACACTCAACCACATACAAAAGTTCATAATATAGAAGATATTCATAAATTGATTCATATATAAACATTGAAAATAACGATCACACACATATACCTTTCATGTCAAACCAACAGCGGTAAAAATATGTAATTCAAAGAAATACATAAAACATATATATATATGTACACACACTCATACATAGGTTTATATACATAACAGGCCACTACAAATATTTATTAAACATGTATTAATTACTTGACAAAAACAAAAAGAATGGAACCAGGAACAAGAGTATAGCTATAGCATCACTCCACACAGTGATACCAATAATTCTCTGAATGTTACTGACAATGGTTCGCAATGTTTATTGTACAGTCACCGGTAAAAAAAAATTGGGAAACCTAAATACTCGCTCCTCTATAAGGCGTCATGTGTGTTGCATATCTCTACGGGAATAAGTAGATCTTAATAGCAATTTTCGATTGCTTGATTGATTGATTTGGTGTTTTAAGTCCACTTTATGAACAGTAAGGCTAATCGGGACTGAACCTACAGTTTAAAGTGGGATCCGAATCACTATGTACCTCCACCGGGTATCGAACCCTGGACCCCTTGATTACAAGGCGAAGACACTAGCACTGCGCCATCGGGGAGGCCCCAATTTTCGATTGCAACTTCTACCATCGCTGTAGAGTTAGGCAACACGCATAACACCTTATAGAGGAGTGAGTATTTAGGTGTCCCATTTTTATTGCGGGTGACTGTACATTATCCATTTTCTAGTGCTTTAAACTTTTATTAATCAACACTACGTTTCGAGAGAGCGCCTCTTCTCTCGTCTAACACTACATACGTAGAGTAAGTATAGTTAAAGGCACTAGGCAATGGATAATATTCAATTAACACTACATGCTAACAGTGGTTGTACTTTAATCTGGAGGTTCAGTCCTGAGTAGCTTACCTGAGTACAAATGGAACTTGCGACCTCACTTTGGGTGCAATCCTCTAGATTATACCACGGCTAAATATCTTCAGGGGATAGGGTTATTTTTTGAGACCAAGAATTGTTATACCCAAATTTTTATGGGTACTTTGACTTCTTTAAACTTCGTATCTATTTACATATGAGTACCTGCTTCATTTCACAAGTATTTTTATTAAGTTATTATCTTTATATATTTTCTTTACTATCTTGTACTGTATTCTATCGTTGTTCATCTTCCTAATTTACTTTGGCGCTTATTTACACTGTCCTTCGTGTACATTATAGAAATCTTCTGACTTGCACGTCTTGTGCTGCCATCTCTGTTTAACATTCGTAATCACTCACGCGCATCAGACCTATTGGGTACGTAACAGAATTTTAGTAAAAATGCTTCTTTTCTTTAAGCAAATCCCCAAACTCCGGCCGGGAATCGAACCCGTGATATCTGTTGCCTCAAGGATAACGGTATTGAGCCAATCCATGAACAGTGAAAGAGTTGAACGCCTTTAAACGTTATCAAACTGTGTGGATCCAATGAGTTAATTGTTTCACTTCTGTTTTTATCATGTCTATTTGGTATTGAACTTGAATTTGTAGGTTAGTAACATGAGTTTCTTCTTATTTTAATATTGATTTTAATAATATTTTGAAAGTTAAAACATTGAGGATTTACTTGGTTCTTTACACACTCATTCACGGTCCATATGTTTTTATTTAAATCTTTCCACCTGCAAAGAAGGTTCACAAATTTGGCAACACTTGTCACAGAATATTTCCATCACTTTCTCTAACAAGCTTTTATTTTAGTTCATGTGAGTTTGGTTGCAGGAAGTTGTTGTTGCACTATTTTCGTTTCTGTTACAGTAAAAAGAATAGAAGGAGAATGATTGATTGATTTGCTTTATTATACTTCGCTTTTTGTGCCACTTTTGGCTAATTTGCGAAGATGAGGGTGAGTGATGATATGATGAAATTGATGAATGGACACTTACGAACATCCATGCCCAGGCCGCGATTTGAACTTGGTACCTCTTGCGTCGTAGCGCTATGTGCTAACGACTCCGCCACTGCTAACCACTCTACTGTCAGTTGATCCGTCGTGATTAACCGGGTCTGGTGCGGGACACATCTAGCTTAAGCCAAAACTAAGTGCTAAGATGTGTAAGCCCTGTCCCTCCTAACCAGGCAAATATCCAATTTTAATAGTGTATAGTGGCAATATATTTTACTTAGCAGGATTAACATCTCGTATAATATGTTGTAATGTACTGAGAAAATAAGCTTCAGGTTTTCTACCCCCAACTTTTTTTGCCTTTAGATGGCGGCTGCTGATAAGGGATGAATTCCTCCCGAAATAAAATCTCGCTATGGTCCTGCTCCTAACCTAACAATTCCTAACCTACAGTTAGGCTTAGGTTTAGTAATGCATGTGTGGTTAGGTTATCACTAGGGCCCGGGACTTTGTTATAACATATTTTTCATTTGGCTTCGGATCTATTATTGGGGTGAGATCTTTACATATCTGATGAAAATCAGCCGAAATAGACAAACTTGACAATGCATATTTTGACATATTTCACAAATTTCGCGTTTTTACAACATATTTCTTCAATTTTGTTGTAATAAGACATATTTCTGTATAATTTCGTAATTCTCTCGCCCATAAACGGTTATTTCATAATTTTTCCTTCTTAGCTTTAGCACAACGGATAGTTCATACTGTCGATGGCAGGAAGAAATGTGCCGTCTTTTGTTAGTACAGAACAATAATACCCCACCTTTTTATCCCGCCGACAATTGATAGCCATGCAAACATTATTGAGGAAAAATGTTCTCTCATTGTTGCACGGGAAGTAAAAAAGTTTCGTTCTCATTTCTTTGCCTTTTTCGCTTTTCACAAAAATGAGTCAAAAGTAAAAATAACATTCGGTACATTACAGCCCCTACTCTACTCTATCGGGTATGGGAGAAATTCGAGAGTACTGTTGTGCATATTTTTGGCTTTACTGGGAATATTTCTGCATTTTTCTGACAAATTTGTAATTTTTCATGATATATTTTCCAATTTATATGACATAATTATAAAAAAAATTGCAGTTTTATAGGACATAAAGTCCCTGGCCCTACGACTGTGTCTGATTTAGATCTCTTAGCATTTAGTTTTGGCATTAGGTGGAAGCTGCATGTGCCTCGCACCAGACCCACGATTAACCTGGATGAGCATAAGTAACGTGGCATCAGGTTCGATCCTTGGGGGATCTCTTCTGTTTCAACAGCTCGTTCTTTGCCCCCTCGTCGCTGCAGTCTTCAGTTGTTTCCCCGAAAAAGCCTCAGTCGTTTCGTTGGTCACGCGAAGATGCTAATGTACCAGCTCGCTTCGCGGAATCGCCGGCGACAACCTGCAAACATCAATAAAAAATGAAAGAAAAATGCTGGATGCGGCAACACTGGCCTCCTCTGCAGTCTGTCATTCCACCCACCCGGCTGCGTGGTGGAAACGGTGCCAGGTTTTGTGTATAGATGCAGAGGCGCCGTTGCCATAGCGACGGGCAACCCGGGCGAGAGAGAGAGAGGAGGCGATTTGTCACACGCCATAAATAATTCCCTGCGCAACGCACGCCTCCCCAGCTAGTGCGCGAGTGCGTATACGCACAAACAAGATGCGAAACGCCATTGTTATTGTTATTACCTCTGTGGCGGAGTTGTTAGCACGGCGCTCTGTCCTGGTTCGAATCCCGTCATTGGTGTTCTCGGGCTCGGACCAGGGCGCCGTTGAGTAGCATCTAAGGTTTGGTTTGATTTTTAAGTCCATTTTATGCACACTTAAGCTAATCTGAACTGGACCTACAGTTTAAAGTGGGAGCATAACCACTGCAATGTGCCTCCACCGGGTATCGAAACTGGACTCCTTGATTACGTTACCATTACGCCATCGGGAAGGCCTCTAGCATCAATGCCTTATGTCTGATTACATAAGTGAAGCTATTTGTTTTTAAAATAGTTGGATTTGTGTAGACAAGAATTAAATGAAGGTGCTGCATAACATAAGTGTATTGCTAAATTGTGTAACAATTAAGCTAAGGGATTACTGTAATTTTGATATCTACAATAAATGCGTTGTTTAACAGTAAGAAAGTATTACAAAAATACGGCTGTTATTTTCCGTTATTAAGACTGGAAATATATAACAAAGTAAGGGGGCGCCAAAAATTCACCTCGTCCGGGTGAAAAGTTTATTTTGAGCCCCCCTTGGTGTCCATGGGCGTCAGCAGGGAGGATCGAACCGGTTGGTCGACCCCCCTGGAAATTTCCATCTACTATTTTTTTTTAATTTGGGGCAATTTATAAACGAATCACTTTATTTCACGTCATTGTTTAAAAATAGTCTTGAGATATCGAATTTGGTACGAAACATTCATAATTTGCAACACTGATACTCTGTTAATTTGTAACTTTCACACGTTCCGAAGCTTCTCATACTACTGCGTTTGCTGCTGCTGCTAATAATAATGTTAGAAGTAACTATTATGTAATCTTGGTTATAACAAGTACTATATTATTCATATAATAAAGTTATTGGATGCTAAAATAAACTAAAACTGCTATTACTGCTGCTACTAGTACTAGTAGTAGTAGTATTAATAATAATAATAACAATTTAAAAACCGATAATGCAATAATTCTAAAAATGAACCCCCCGTTGACAAACTTCTGCATATGCCACTGGTCTGTATCACAATATTTTTAAGGGGAGGGGGTGTCGACCCCCCCTAGGAAAATTTCTGGCGACGCCCATGTTGGTGTCCCTTCATCTATTTCATCGTATCATCACACATCCTCATCTTCGCGATTAGACATAGTGGCAGAAAAGCGAAGTAAAATAAAACATCAATCAATGAACCATTGTGGTTATATTGTTGCAAAATTCTCACAACCTCCTCGCTACGACGGTCGCGTTCTGGTACTGTCGCGGGTGCCAATTTTGTCTTATCGTTGCGAGTGTTCCAAATAGCCAGGAAGGCGGCGTAAAGCAAGACAAATACAAATATTCACTCGTTGTCTTGGCAGAGCCACTCCGATAGCACAGATATTCCAAGTAGTCAAGATGTCCTATTTCTATTCCCGGCAGGTGCATATTTCAGTATGGTTGAGGCCAGCGTAAGCACTGAGAAGTCTCAGGTTCAAGCCTTGGATGAGGCATAGATATATCATTGTGGTTGTCGCATCATTCATTTTATCAGGTCCTCATCCTTTATCATCGTCGCGATAAACCCAGCAGGCAGAAAATAGAAGTTAATATATCTGCATGGCGAGACTTGAATTTCGGTCCACGGCCTCTCAGTAGTTCCAGATGTCGGATAAACCGCGTAATGAAAATTTCGGTCATTCCTAGTGGAAAACCGACCTAAAGGAACCGAAATGAGAAGAGAGGAATACAGGTACCGAGATGTTAGACCTCGTATATATATCTTTATTGAAGCTGACTTCGGTGGCGATCACAGCACGCTGCAACTCTTGGGGTCCCGGGTTCGAATCCGTGACTAGGCTTTGGTGTTCCTTGTGAGTGTCCTTTCATCAATTTCACCATACCATCACTCATCCTCATCTTCGCGATTGGCCCAAGGTGACAGAAGAGCCAAGTAAATTAAACCAAATCCATTATTTTGTCCATACCTACTTAGATTAACAAGGTAGGAGGAATAGCGTGATGCCAAGTTATATTGGTAAGTGTGCAAGGGGAAAGAATGTTCCTGTTGTTTTGTGATGCAATCCAATATTGTGTCCCGTTCGTTCCACGAGAACGCGCAGTCACATCCTGTGCGCGCTGCGCTGGGCGGGTTTGTGTACCTGGATGCGGGCCCTGTCTCCATGGCAACGCCGATACGCCGCCACACAAACAGACGCCTCCCCGAACAATGTGCGGGAGATTCCCTAATGGAGGGACTCACGCCACGCGGAGCTCCGCTGACTGATCCATAAACGCCGGCGCTGGATGGATGTGACCCCCCCCCCTCCCTCCTCGCCTCTAATGACGCGTTGCTGTGGCACAATCCCACTCGGGGAAACTGGTCTTTAGCGCCGGGACACGTGCGTGTCTTGGAGGACGTTGGGAATGAACGGGTTAAGTCTGCGTTTACAAGTACACAGATTGAAATCAAATGTATTAACAGAAGCTGATTATATTGTCTGGAGAGATCATTTCTGTATTGCTTACATCCCCTTTCACATTATTCGATTTAAACTCAATCCGGTTATATACGGAAAGCAATATAATCCTGCTGGTTTGCAGCAAGTTTGCATCAGATTTGCAGCAAGTTTGCATCAAATTTGCAGCAAGTTTGCATCAAATTTGCAGCAAGTTTGCATCAAATTTGCAGCAAGTTTGCATCAAATTTGCAGCAAGTTTGCATCAAATTTGCAGCAAGTTTGCATCAAATTTGCAGCAAGTTTTCATCAAAGTTTCCTCCGTGGAAACCAGTGTTGCCACAATCGGACGGCACAATTTCCCCCTTTTCTCCCACAGTTTTCCCTTCATCTACATTCATTGCTTTATTTTACTTCGCTTTTCTAACGCTTCTGGTTAATCGCGAAGATGAGGAGTGATGATTTGATGAAAGAGCACCCGTACCGGGATTCGAACCAAGGACTCCTGCCATCGTAGAGCGCTGTGCTAACCACTTCGTCACCGTGTTCGGTTTCCTTCATCTGAAGAACTCGTATATGATGATAATAAAGAGGTATGCCGCCCGACCCTGTGGCCGAGTGGTTAGCACATCGCGCTGCTACGCCAAGGGTCCCGGGTTCGAATCCCGGTCGGGCTTGGTTGTTTGTGAATGTCCATTCATCAATTTCATCATTTCATCACTCATCCCCATCTTCGCAAATTAGCCAAGAGGCACAAAACGCGAAGTAAAATAAACTAAATCAATCAATCAATCAATAAAGAGGTATGCCAATAGTAGGATTTTCGAAGGTCGATGTGTGAAAAATGTTAACAAAATAGGCATATATATGGTTATAGCCAGCCCCCTTGCTACCGAGCCAGGTTTTCCAGGTTCGAACTCTGTCTGGCATGACTGTACATTTGTGTAAGTTCATAAGTTGGCAGCACTGCCATTCACAAGTGTAAAACATTTCTCTGCATCCAGACCACAAGGTCAAAGTTTAAGTCCAATGATGTTTATTGGGACTGGTCCTACAGTGTTAAAAGTGAGATCTGAACCACTATGTGCATACACCGGGAATCGAACACGGGAACACTTGATTGAAAGGCGACATCGTTACCACTACGCCATCGAAGAGTCCCAGTTTATCAGAACGAAGAAAACAACCAATCAGAGTGATTGCTTTCATGTAACATCGCGTTTGCTGTTGTAGTTACATAGACACTAGAGTACTGCATTGAACCACTTTCGCTCGAAAATACTCGATCGAATCTCCCACGCTCGAGCGCAATTCGCTCGAATATATAAGATATCAAATATATTTTAATGGGATAATAATGAGTAAAAATCCGTCCTGGTAGTTTCAGCCCATAATCATCTATTCATTTTCATACATTGCTATGTGTTGTAAAGATGGACTAAATTACATTTTAACATTGGGATTGTGACTATGTTCACTTCAGATTCAATTTTACTGCGTCTTTCACTTCACGATCCATGTTTGAAGGGCTAATACTACAGAAAAATTACGGTTACACGTGAACTATTGGGTTTCGAGCGTATACTGATCGTTTTGCCTGTTCGAGCGAAATTTGCTCGTGTGTCAGTTCCTAACGCTATCTAGCGTCGTCCGTGCGAACTATTTGCCGGTCGAGCAAAAAACGCTCATTGCAGCACTCTAATAGGCACATAAATAATATTACGCCTGATAAGCACCTATACGCACGGCCATGAAAATAGGCGGCTGGGTAAAATTGCGCTGGTGCCACATATGGGAAAAGCAAAGCGAGGGCGGGACAAATGTCGCTGGTTCCCGCGCACTGTGTGGCAACGTCGACCGGGCTGCGTTGCCTAGTTCGAGCGTCAGACAGACTTCTCTCCGGGGAACTTTTGTACCATCCCTGACCTTTCGAGCAAATACTGTCAGTTTGTATCGCGTGGATTACAAAGACCAACTCTACAAAGACATATTTCATTCTCTTAAACCTCTGAACACACGGGGTTTTCCTCCGACGTGGCAACAGCGCGAACTTCTGCCACCAGCCTAATTTCATGGCAGTGCTTTTAGGAGTATAAGCTGGCTCGCATCTGAACTGACCCGTTTGCGATTACGACAGATTCTACGGAAACGGTGGAACATCAATACTTTGTGGTCGATATCCTCACATGACTTGTTCACTCCTCTACGCGGCCGTGTGTTCCTTTTTCATGTGTTTTGTTTATCTCCTGGCTGGAGAAGAGAAGCTACACGCCAAGCCCCCATTATAGAAAGAGCTGTTGGGACATTCCCCGTGCTTGATTTATCGGGGAGTTAAGCTGCTGCAAAGCTAATAGCATCAGAGACGCTCTTTTATAGGCGAATTTCCTGCGCAACACTGGTGTATAATTGTGAAGATTATCGTGATATAACAGTGGAGATTATTGCGCTAATGGTTCAAGAATTGCAACAATTTGAAGTTATTAGATTGTTGTGGATCTTTCAGGGTGCAACATTGTCATGCTTTTTCCTTTCTATTGGAGCATTCCAGCGTTACGTGTGTGACATTTGACACAAAATTGAAGGTTCTAGACATGAGATTGGATTAAAATGTTTCGGAACGGACTGATATAGAATTGATTGATTGATTTGGTGTTTTAAGTCCACTTTATGCACGTAAGGCTGATCAGGACTGGACCTACAGTTTAAAGTGGGATCCGAACCACTATGTGTCTCCATGATATAGAATTATAAAGTAATTTGTCGCTAACACGGGGGGGATTGAGTATGATGGGAACCTGAATGCATGAAATTAACGAAAGCATGCCATGTGTGATACGCCTAGCTTATTTTCAACATGAATATGTTTCATTTCTTTTCTGTTGATGTCAAAATTATAGTTTCTGGATTTATATGTGATTAAAGTGATAACGGAAGCGGAATTCATTTCCGGTTTCTAGACATTTGTACAACTGTCTCATCTTTTATTGAATCCGTTGCCAAGATAACGAAATGTCGGAAGATTGAACGTTGTTCGATTCAGGAGATAATGTGAAATTTGTAAAAGAAAAACGTTGTTATAAAAGGAAAAGCCGCATCTTATTATAATGTGATTGTATTTGTAAGTATAGTTGTGTTTTTTTCAAGTGAATGTTTAAAAGTTAAAAGATTTTATTAAACTTATACAATGGCAAGAAGCTACTTATTTTTCAAATTGCACGTCTTGAGGAGGCTGTGTAGCAATAACGTACAGGAGAGTCTCATAACTCCGCCGCACAGGGAGATTGGGTACAACATGCACAGGTACCATTTCCGATATCCTTATCTACACTAATATCTGAACCTCGCACTGTAGTTATTTGGATTCTTTATAGTTTCGCTAGAAAACATAGGTTTACTATTTAAACAACCACGATGATTCATTCACACTACAATTTAAATTAATAACCTCGCAAAACTGTTATACCATAAGAACAGGAAGACATTAGTGTTTTGAAGAAAGTGAATGATATTCAACAACAGTTTGGAACATAGATATTAACAGTAGAACCTGAACTCGGCAACTTTGGCTAGAAACTGCAAACGCGGTGTGAGCCATAAAATAAAGAAGAAGAAGAAGAGATTGGGTATCTATACCGTGACGTAGTAATCCAGTGGCGAACACCCAAAAAGAACGTGACGTGTGTGACGCTTTAATAATGGAGTAAAGTTGACTTCATTTGTCTGTGAAGCATGTAGGCTTCAGATGATAGTAATTTTTGTTGGTGAAATATGTAAATTATATGCATAAACCTTAATTCAATTATAAACAATAATAATTAATTTACTTCTTTACATGGAGTAGGACCACTTTTCGTGTAACGCCTCCTATTTCTATTATTTTACGTAGCTTTTCGAATTGTCTGAATCGTGAAGAGAGAATATTTGCCATCAGATTGATTTGGCTTACGTCGCTTTTCTGTCACTTTTTGCTAATCGCGAAGATGATGAATGACGATATGATAAAATTGATGAGAAGATACTCGCAAAGAACATCCATGCCTAGGTGGGCTGTACTAACTACTACTCAACCGATGTTGGCTACTGTTTGTCAAAGCGGTGAGCTTTTGATCTGTATCCAAGCATTCTGGGCGGAATTCTTTATCATGAACATGAAATTTATTCTTGGAAGTAATTCGTAATGGCATTAGTCACTACCTAATCTGCAAAGTTATAGCAATCACTTTCCTTGATACGTGTTCAGCGTTTCTAAACTGTTATTCTAATCGTAAAGAATGAACGATACGTTATAAGTAGGTAAGAAGATCAATTCCGGTGAAGACAAGGCCATTATTTGCTTACTATGCTGTGACGATGCTTCCAAGGTGATAGAATACAGCATCCTCGGATGAGTTCACTGATATTATCCCAGCTTATCAGCGTCGATAAGATGACGGCAACCGTACACACACGCTGTGGGAAGCAGTTGCCTTTCGCATGAGTTCCGATACGTGCAAGTTCTCTGACGATTTCAACGAAATTATCTAATTCAATGGCGACATCAAGAGCATAATCGCTGATCTGTTTTGAGGTAAGAGAATTTGTAGTTACGAGCTTCACAGTGTTGCTAGCGCTGTGGCATTTCTTGTAATTGTAATGTGACGCTTTTCTTAAAAGGTTTGGAAATGTTCTGTTCACAACTCAGCGTTGCCAACCGCACGGTAATTTCAGGTTTCGTACGAATGTAAGGCCCTGAAGAGAATTTAGATATATTGAAAAGATTTAACAATGATATGTGGCGATATTAAACTTCAACATCAAAGTTCGGTTTTTGCTATTGTAACGTCGTCGCCTGGTAATCGAGGGGTCCCGGGTTCGATACTCGGTGGAGGAACATAGTGGATTGGATCTCGGTCCAGTCCCGATTAGCCTATCCGTGCATAAAGTGGATTTTTATAGCAGCAACTCAAGTACAAGTACAAGAATCATACAATCCGCCAACTTCAAATAAGTGTCACAAGTAAAGTTCTTTGAACACAAAATATTAACTTAAAAAGTTAATAAAACTATTCCTAAGGTAAAAAAACAATTGTCGGCTTTCACACCAATACAAGCAGCAACAATCGGAAAATACAACAAAGGGTTTAAAATAATTTGAACCATACATTCTTATCTCTTTAAAAGTTAATCGTTGACTGAAGGTAATTGAAAGTTTAACAGTGCAGTTGGCAACCAGATTTACATTTTTGCAAAATATGTTCCATATTTTGACGCGATGAGAGGTTGGCAACACTGGTTCACATACTATCTCAAATATAGTGAACGTAAAAGGGACACAACGATAATAGGTCTGTAAAGCTGGCATTTGCATTGTTAGTGTACATTGTTTTCATTAAAAATATATTGTGGTTTTTGGGAATAATATAATATATATCAGTCGATTCTTCTAAATTGTGGAAAAATTAATGCGTATTAATGCAATATAAGGAATAAGATATTTAAGGGTCGATTTTAGGTTCTGTTGATATGGTTTTCGTGATTTTGAAAGTTGATTTAGCCCGGACAAGTTTTGTTATCTCCCGTAATGACGTGATTTATTATTATTATAGTTTATATTTTCCTTTGGTATGCATTTGCCGAGCGAAGAAAGGTGTTATTACAAACCGAACAAGTAAACTTCACAATATTATTTCGAAGAATCGTGAAAAGTGAGTCATTGTTTAAGTGGAAGGGTTGATTGATTGAGTTGGGAGTTTTTAAGTTCACTTTATGCACAGTAAGGGTAATCGGGACTGGACCTACAGTTTAAGTGGGAGGAGGACGAAGTAAAAACTTTATTGTTGCGTCAAAGTCTCGGGAGCACCTCTTTATTTCCTTCTGCCAAATTTTGCTTAATTATATAGATTTGTTTCGCAGTATGTTACAATGCACTGCAATGTTCATGTTGTTGTCATGGTCAATTCGGAGTCGCGAAAAAGAAAATAGAGTATTGCTTACTTAGCTATTTGTTTACTTGCAAATTGTTGTTGCTAGATTGTTTTCGTCAGATGATTCAATTTTGTATTCACAGCAGCAAGACCACAAACGGATAACAATCAGGACATAACATTTTAATCTAACGAGTTTGAATCTCCAGGAATTTTATTCTTAAAGTTGGCAAATCTAGTCACAAACCATCACCTATAGCTTTTTAATTTATCAATAGTTACGAGGTGAAAATTGTCAAGTTCGTTCCTGACATACAAACGTTGATAAATCGGAGAATTGCAGACATTCAGGACATATAGCTACCACATAATCCCGTAAAGTTGTGGTTCAACAATTGACAGTCTTGATTGACAGCATAAACAAAGTCATTTCTGAGATTTCTGTATTCGTAGAACCTCACACGTAGTAAACCTTTCTTTCCAAGAACAATTGACCGATAAGATAATTACTCGATGATCTAACGCCTTTTATTTTAGTATGTACAAGGGGAAAAATGAACTTTCTTGTTCTTTTGTTATCTGTCTAGGAATCTTGTCATTTCTTTGGAATTTCTATTGTGTTTTGCTATTCTCACCGTTGTGTTTGTACCAGGTTTAAGATTTCCGTGGTCTACGAGTAATTGTTTATTTACATGCCATTAAACTGCAAACAGGAATATGACGTAAAATTTCATTTTGATGTCGCTGACTGTGCTTCTACTTTTCCTGACCACTAAAAACAAAAGTTTTACATAACTTAAAAGGGTTGAGATTTCTTATTAATATTCTATTACTCGAGTAGATGTGCTCATTTTCATAATGGAATATTCACTTTCAGTGGTTATGGTACACTTGTCTTTCTCTTACAGTCATGTACTCATTGTTGAGTCCACGCGTATTAATGTAATACCTTTGGCAATATGTTTCCTTGAAAATGCAGTCACCTGATAAATATTTGCGATAAGGGTTTTCTCATGTTCTGTTTGTCAGATTTTCATGACAAATGATAACTGGAAATCGCATCATTGTTTTTCAGTTCCATCTGCTTCTGTTTATTTGAAATACATAATCTTTGATACAGGATGAAATTTCCTGTCGAGGACACGTGAAGAACATTCAATGTTTTTCCTCTAGTTCAGGGGTGTCCAAACTTTTTCATATGTAGGGCCGGTGAGGTCAATTAAACAATTCGTCGCGAGCCATATTGGGGCATTCCAGCCTTACGTGCGTGATATTTTACATACAAAATTTAAAGTTCTTGACATGAGATTGGATTAAAATATTCATAATCAACTGATTTCGTAGAATTATAAGGCACTTTGGCGTCTAGGATAACAAATGAAAAAGGCTTTAGTATGATTGCAAAGGCTGAATACTTGAAAAGCATTAACAAAACTGCGTTACGTGTGTGACGCTTTAAAAATGTAGCAAATTTTGACTTTATTTGTCTGTGAAACATATAGGCTGCAGATGTAGTAACTTTTATTGGTGAAATGTGTAACTTATATGCATTCACAAACATCTAAACTTTAATGCAATTAAAAACAATAATTTCCATATTAATTCATTTTGTTATTAACATGGAGTAGGAAGACTTTACGTGAAATGTCTCGATTACGTTTTACTTATACTAAAGATGACGCCTCATAATTAGATACGTAGGTTTTATAAGTAATCAGGCAGGCAACATACAACACTTTAGAGGGTCTGATGTAGCCCCCTTTTATATTTCTTCATCTAAGATTGCTCGTATCAGAATAGTGGTGAAACGAGTAACATCTCAAAAGTGAAGAAGACTCATCGCTAAGATGATGATGATGAATGACGATATGATTGATGAAGGGACACTCACAAATACCCAGGCCGGGTCGCGAAATTTTTTTTTCCAGTCAACTTGTGAATGCGGGTTCATTTCTTGCTCTCTGATTGGCTGTTGGAAAGTTACGGTGCGCTGATTGTGAGAATATCTTATTTCCTATTTTCAGCGCAAATTTGCTGCTTTCTAACCTAACCTAACGTACAGTGCAAAGAAGATATTCTCACAATCAGAGCACCGTAACTTTCCAACAGCCAATCAGAGAGCAAGAAATGAACCCGCATTCACAAGTTGACTGGAAAAAGAAAAAAGCGCATTCGGGACCCCTGGTGTCGTAGCGCGCTGTGCTAACCACTCCACCACGGAGGCCGGCTGAAAACTTATGTTCTGTTATATGGGTAGGTAAACCCCTGAAGTCTTCTCAATAATTCTTGCAGTGACAAACCTGATTAAGTGCACTTAACCTAAAATGTGACACCTTAGGAAGGAAGTGAAACATTTTCAATTTTAAGTCTGTCGGATCAAAGTCTTTTGATGACCAGCATCCACCCGGAAGTGTTTGAAACCGAGGAAGTTCCAATGACCACCAACCGAAGTCTTACGATTCCCAGATAAATGTGGGCGTCAACCGTGATTACGATTAAAAAAAAGAAAAAGCAGCTGCTTTGTCATGAGAGACAAGACAGCCTCATCTCAAAGAGTCGAGGAAGAATCTTCCGATAAGATAAGCGCCGTAGGTTGGTGGCTGTTTGATGGCGGGATAAGGAAATAACGCTCGAGTTTCTTGAAGGACCGTTGCGCGCCGTGAACTAAAAAGGACTCTTCCCTGCGAGTACGGAGGTGGTCAATGTGCTTTTAACTCCTTGTCGTTCTGGTGGATGAGGACCGCTAATGATGGGATGGGACGGCGCCAAGTTAGGCGTATCGAATAACCCCAGAAACAGCGTCCAACCGTACCGTATCATTTCATCTGTAATATAGCACATGCGTTTGGTGAACATTGCAGTACCCTTACTTAAGGGACCTTAGAGAAGAAGTCCGTTACGGGAAAAGGTAATGGAGCTGTGACGTCGCTGCGGGTATAATGTCCTCGTCGTGGTCGCTTCTCATCGGCAGAAAAAGAGTTGACGATCACTCAAGATCGTATTTGTGTGGATGTGGCTGTTGATGTACGAGCTGGACATGACGGACGGGCCTGTATTCGGCCACATCCAACTCCTAACCCGTCGCGAAGATCGGTTGCTGTCCTCCTAACCTAACAATGCAGGCATTGTTAGAATTGTAATTGTGATTTAGTTTATTTTACGTTGCTTTTTCTGTCGCATTTGGCTGCTCGCGACGATGAGGCTGGATGATGATGTGATACTTATTAATTTATTATTACCTTCAACAAGTGCCGTCGCACTATGCTAAACCTTATCTACAAAGGGAAATATGTTTTGGCACCTTGCCCCCCCCCCCAATTTCTGAACCCAATCGCCGCCACTGCCTTCAACAGAGGTATATCCTCCAATGACAGAAGGCGTACATAATAATAATACTAATAATAATGAATAGTAATTACAAAATTACAGAATTATAATACAACTACAATTACAATAGATACATATGCAATCCTGTCACAAATCGTATTCATTACATAAGACATACAGCACGGTTTATAAATAAAATAAAGAAAATCATAATAATATAATCTTGAGTATAAACACAATTATTATGTATTAACTATCACATATTCGTACTTTCAGAATTGACTCTAATGTTTTCTTGTAAGTCAAGAACGGAATTGAAAAATCTATGGAATGGTTATTAATCATAATTTCATTATACATATCACAAATTATATTAATCGGCAGCTCTTAAATTTTTGGGTTTTTGGAATTTTAGGGATGAAAATATTTCTACAACGTAAATTATTCGTTGGTTGTTTGTCACTTCCACCAAAACCATGCTTCAAGTACGTACTTCGTACCTTTCGGACAGCCATATTGTGCACAATCCGGCCATGCACTGGTCCTAAGCCACTGCACTAGCTACGAAGCAAGAATGAGTACTGTACAGGTGGGATAGTGACCAGGCGCCAGAGCCTCGCTAGTCTGCAAAATGCCGTCCAGGCTGTACTACGTGGAAGTGAGGTTGACATTTTGGTGTGCGTAAAGTACGAGTCAAACTTCTGGGTTCCATGATAATTTATCGTACGTGCTGCCATTGTGCGAAGTGTCGGAAATGGTACATTGGTGTCACATTTTGCATCTACGTCGGTTCTAAGCCACAACAGCCTCCCCGATGGTGCAGTGGTAGCTTCGTCGCCTTGTAATCAAGAGGTCCCGGGTTCAGATCCCACTTTAAACCGTTGGTCCAGTCCCGATTAGCCTTACTGTGCAGAAAGTGAACTTAAAAACACCAAATCAATCAATCTAAGCCACAGAACTTACTACGAACCAAGACTATATAATAATAATAATAATCCTTTGTGCAACAGCCCATGAAGGGCCTGGGCATACCTACTGACTGCCTCCCACACTTTCTCTCGTCACCTCTAAGCGTGGAGATCTTCAACCAGTATTGGAATAGTCGGGGGGTCAGCATGCGTATCCCCAGCCGTTATAGTAGGTCTCCACGACCGGATTACGCTCACTCACTCGGAGCTCCCCAATTTCCTCACGATGGTGGGTTGCCACCGGCCCTATACGTAGGCCGAATAAATTCCGACCAGAGCCGGATTCGAACCTACGCCGCCCCGCAGCGAACGAATTCAAGACGAGTGAACGCCTTAACCCGCTCGACTACGGAGCAGGACACCAAGACTATATGCAGGTGGGATTGTGGCTTGAGAGAGTCCTCAAAAGGAAAAAAAATCCTTGCCTCCAAAAGGTGGTCTTGGCGAATTTGGGTTAACGATCAGGGATGGGAAACGATTTAGTTTTATGTTGTGCAGGATTTTCTGTCGCAGCAAGAGACAAGGCCCCAAAGAGCACGTGTAGGGTTTCCTACGCGAAAATGAAAGTCGAGCCACAAGGACCAAGAATAATTATTCTCATTTCTTCCCATTATACACCGCACAATACTCCTAATGCCATTTCAGTAACGGATCCCCCATGATACGTTTCGCTACTTATGTAAATGTATGCAAATGTCATGTCTTCTGATTGTTGGTTTTCAGTAGCTCATTACTGAATGGCAGGTGCTTGGATTAATGGAAGACCAGGAGCTGTGAGCGACGTCTGTGGTCTGTAGATGAGCTTTTTTGTGCTTCGAATCCCAAGGAAGACATTTTTGGATGTTTACTGTCGATGCTTATAAATCTATCCCCCAAAAATTCCAAAGGGTGAATTGAAATTGGAGACAAAAATATTGGAAATATGGGGTGTTTTCTGTTTGTATTGTAATTGCTGAACTTGAGGGCATAGGCGAATCTTCAGTACTAGTATATTTTGCATGGTATGTTCAAAATGCTATCATCCTATGTTTGTTGTGCTTGGCAACACTGTTTCTGTGCATTCTGGCGTTTGTGGTTTTAGCAGTTCCAAATTATACAACTCTCTACTTGTAGAATGCATTTTCTAATGTGTTATTTTCAATCAGTAATTCGCCATCAATGATTGTCGAAAGGGTTATGAGGAATAGTTTCGAATTCTGGTCCCCTTATGAGCTTCATCAGTTCGCCTAGTCCATCGCGCTTCTCCGATGGCATAGTGGTAACGTCGTCGCCTTGTAATCAATGGGTCATTGGCCTCCCCCATGGCGCAGTGGTAGCGTCATTGCCTTGTAATCAAGGGGTCCCGGGTTCGATACCCGGTGGAGGCACAAGTGGTTCGGATCCCACTTTAAACTGTAGGTCCAGTCCCGATTAGCCTTACTGTGCATAAAGTGGACTTAAAACACCAACCAACTCAATGGGTCACGGATTCGATACCCGATGGAGGCACATAGTGGTTCGGATCCCACTTTAAACTGCAGGTCCAGTACAGACTAGCATGTTCTGTGCATAAAGTGGACTTAAAGCAAAAACTCAGAACAAACCAAAACCAAAACTGTTTACGTCGATGTGAAGTTCTTCCATTTGGAATTTCCATCATTCTTCTGCCTCTATTGTCAGCAGTCTTCCTCTGCCATTCCATCTTGATTTCTTTCTTTTACCTGATAGTTCGATCCTCTTCGGTTTTCGATACCACTTCCTTCTTCACCAACGTATTGGTATTTCTTACTATACTATTAAAAAAACTCATCTCTTTTGTCTACACGCTTTTGTCATCTGTTTAACTCATGGTCCACATTTCTCAACCATATCATACCCCAACAACATAACACATATATTATACTGGACATTCCTACGCTTTAACGAAACTTTCTTATTCCTCAATATCACGTTTTTCACTTCTTTATAAGGGTCTTCACACAGCTGCCATCTTTCGTTCATTTCTGGCTCGTCCCGTCAACCATGCTTCCCTCTACTAGATTTCAGATTGATTTTGTATGTAAAATAATTATGTAAATTAATTATTATCTGGACATTTCAAGCAATGAGTTGAGAGATATGTTCTTTCTTAGAGCACAGGTAAAATTAGAAGCTTTTGTTTTCACTGATCTTAGAGATAATCATGACCAAAAGTCTCCATAAGATTTACACGGGATCGAAAAGAGAGCAGAAAACTGTAAGACAGATTTTTCAATCGCCACCATGTCATTTTCTTTCTTGATCTGCACTCTTGTGGAATATTTAGAAATCACGGAACCGCTGCTACATCCTCACAGTTACACGTCAATTTCTTTCTTTCTCTCTCTCTCTCTCTCTCTCTCTCTCTCTCTCTCTCTCTCTCTCTCTCTCTCTCTCTCTCTTTCTTTCTTCCGTCAACAAATATCTCCAGAGCCCTGAGCGGTGGAGCGTGGATTGTGGATTGTTCGCACGCCTCCGTCCTCCATGTTCCGTGGTGCTGGATGCTGCTTTCTGCTCAACAGGCTGCGACAGACGATGCTGTTTCTCCCCGGTTCATGGTACGCTGATGCCAAACACCAAACAGGCCATCTTGGCCCGATTATGGCGACAGGACGCACCCAGATCGTATGCGCGAACGAGCGGAACCGAGGCTCTCGTGGCGACTCTCTGTTTGTTTATTTGTTTGAGTTTATTTATAAGTCCACTTTATGCATAGAAAGGCTAATCGGGATTGGACCTACAGTTTAAAGTGAGATATGCCAACCTCCGTGGCGGAGTGGTTAGCACAAGGATCCCGGTTTCGAATTCGAATACAAGCCTGGGGGTTCTTTTTGAGTTCATCAGTTTTATCTCATCTTCGCGATTAGCCAAAAGTGGCAGAAAGCGAAGTAAAATACCAAATCAGTGTTATCAATTGAAGTGGTATCCGAACCACTATGTACCTTCACCGGGTATCGAATCCAGGATCATTTTATAACAAGGCGACAGAGTTAGCCAGGGACGTTCGTCGCCCGCAGTAGGGTGCTTTCGCGTCGCCAGCTATTTTTGTAAGGGGGCTGGGGGTCCAGACTGGTGATATAAAAATTGATTACAAATCAAATTACCCCTGGAGTAGTTTGTTAGGAAACTGGACCACAGGTCTGTCGTATGTTCCATTCCCAGCACCGGAAGAAAAAAAACTTTCTTCGCCTCGAGAGAAAGGTGAATACTTCCAAGTGACATATTATTGAGCCGCGGTAGCTCAGTTTGTAGAGCGTCTGGCTACTAAGCGAAAGACCCGTGTTCGAATCCCGGGGCAGGAATTTTTCCAGTCATTTCCCTGTTTCGGCGCGGCTCTGAGGCCCACCCAGCCTCGTAAATGAGTACCTGGGGATAACTCTGGGTGGTAGAGGCAACCCAGCGTGATGCTGATCACATCATCCCAACTGTGGCCGAGATCAAGAATATGTGGAACTGTATACCTCCACATCACCCCATATGCCTTTCTGGCATGTGTGCATACGGGCTAGAAAGATGAAACAGTTTGCGAAAGTTTTGGGGGAGACTGTGGCCCCCGGCTCTCCCGGTAACGACGCTCCTATCTCGGAGCAGCTGAACGTATGTTCACATTTTGATATGAATAGTTTTTTTTCCGTAATTTGAGTCACGCGAATTTCGTTCCTTTTTTAAACGATTTTGAACGCTGAAAAAGTCTCTTAATAATGTAATTGTTATGCATCAGTAAATTATCTGCCAGTAATGTGACGTCAACGATATATCTCCTCGTATTGTTGCGAAGAATTCATGAAAAGCCATGCAAAACATTCCCGACTGCTGCTTATTGCGATAGATCAAATTGCCCAAGTGCGGATGCCACACGACGTATTCCTTTATCTCCCCATGAATGCATCGATTGAAATGTTGATCGAGCACATAATAGCCCATCGTGTACGGTTGCTGCACACGGGTATAATGAAAATGAATGCGTATCTCAGTCGAGCATCAAATACCTTTGGGAGCAGCAAGCGAGCCTTTGTAGTACGTGCAAAGTCCGCTAGATGCCAGCACACTGAGGCAGTTTTTTTCCACCGCGGAACGCAAAGAATTGTGCCGAACTGTTCGACAGAAAAGTATATTTTTAACGCCCATTTTTTCATTCCGTGTTTCTATGATGAATCTTACTAACCGCGATGATTCTCTCTCCAGTAAAAATCTTATTGTTTTTTGTTCTCTTTCTTATTAAACAGAGGCCTTAATGTATTATATTCGTTTCATGTTTTGAACCTGACAGGAATCCCTACTAAGGTATAAACAGCATTCATCATTATCCGGAAGTTGCATAACTAAAAATACTACAGAACTGCAACTTGCTAAGGAAAATAGTGTCAAATTCACGTTCAATGCATATTTTGTTTCCAAGTGTATTTTGTAGTGCTTTTTCCAAGTTCCTGATTTCGTCGTTTACAAGTTTTTAGTGCCTTTAAATCAGCACCTCTGTACACTGGCAGTCAAAATGAACTAAATCAATATATTCAAGTGTTATTTACTCAGGCTCAAAGATTTGCTTCGCAAAACCAACTGTTTTGGCATTCTCAAAGTTTAATAAATCCGACTCATTTTATTCTGATGAGATAGCATGGCACATATTTGTGAAACGTACAATACAGACGACGCAAGTAAACTCTTGTAAGTTTTAAAACTACCAGTCTTAACGTTGAAATAAATTGGGACTATTTTCTTACGGAGCAATACTACGGTAGTGATAATCGCGGAAGGATACAAACAATGCTCGTGAAAGAATTCGAACTGGTTGTTAGTTCTGGCCATTCATCAACAGTGGAGAGTTTTTATTCAGTTTTGACGAAATCGTTTTAACAGTTTTGTCCCGGATGCAATTTTGAAGCAGGAAGATGAATCGATCTCATAGTTTCTGAGAAAGTTTGTTGTATTTTTAGATCCTTCCTCACCCCTTCCTGCACTGCACCCACTCGATGGTTGGTGCTTAGATGTCGCTGATAGAATACGTGACTTTCCATTGATGATGACACTTCCGTTATCTGTTGCGAGACAGTGGGATGACTTTCGCGGAAACGACGGGAACATGTTTGTTTGAATGATAAAAATGACATGAGCCATTATTACAATGACGCCCTGATGTCATATCTTAAATGAGATGCATTTGGAAGAAATGCAGGGTTCAATGTTTCTTCCGTGTGAGGGATTTGCTCAGGAATGCACTTTATCAATATTGTCACATGTTATCATAATGTAAATGCTTGCATTTGTTTATGCAGGTTTATGAATGTCCGATGTGACAAAACTAACTAAGCTTTTCGTTACTCGTGTTAATTTACAACACAAGATTGATTACGACGTAATCATAATTTCATCCTCATCATAGCCACATATGTAATAACCGGGAACAGATTTACAAGTAAATATATATCTTCGTATGATGCTAAAATTAATGTTATTTTGTATTAAGTTTGCGAATCGTAGGACGAAAGCTCGAAAAGCTTTTAGCACACATTTTACATATTATAGTGGTATGAAATATATGTATGATATATGTTGCCCGGGTATTTATTTATCCTAATATTCTATTAGACAGAAATATAATGAATTCTAACTATAGTGTAAAATGAACTTGGAGTTGAATGGCATTAGGAGAGTCACTATTCATCTTAGCGACCCCGAAAACTATGGATTCCACACTAATATCGGTCGTTTTACATGTCACCCCTTCCCACCCCCACCCCTAGGGGTGCCAGGGGTATCTTACCTCAAAGTATTCTTTCCAGATTGCAAGTGATACGTGTACCAAGTTTGGTTGAAATCTCTCCAGTCGTTCGAGAGTTATCCCGGAACACACACACAAACGCATACATCCATCTTTATATATTTCATCTGTATTCTGTTCGATTTGTACCCTTTGTTTATTTTCAGTATGAGATTTTCAATATCCTCATGTTACTTCATGAAATATTGAAAGCAGTTTCACTCAATGTAAGTCTGTCTTTAGGGATAACAAGATGAGTTTCACTTTTCATCACTTAAAAGAAAGTTTCATAATCCACTGTTTTAGTAACAAAAATATAAAGCACACTTTGTATTTGAATTTTGCATTACAATTTCAATTGATGTCACAAAAGATTGAACACATGTTAATGTCAAACTATTGGAGGTTTCAGGACAATCAAAAACCTTAATATTCACAACACGTATGCAGAAATAGACTTAAAAGCCTAGTTCGGTAATCCAATATTTTGGCAGATTCCATTCCATAGCATTAGGAAGATTAATAAGTAATGTTTCATAACTCTCGATATCAAGTTGTGAGGTTCGATACCTAAAACGAGATACAGCTAGCAAAACGAGAGTACAGAAGATCTTGTCATGTCTTTCTTTATATTGCTGTTACTTTACGTCGCTTTTCTACCTCTTGGGTTGCTCGCGACGATGATGAATAATGATAACTACAAGGGCACACCAGGGTTCGAACCTAGGACCTCTGTGTTCGTAGCACGTTACGCTCTTGTTGAAATGCCAGTGTTCGGAAGGCTAGTTATATGCAAAATGATGTGTCTTCAATGCCTCTTAGCATCTTTCCTTACACCCTACCGTGGTGTAGCGGTTAGCACAGCCCGCTTAAGTGTCCCTTTATCACTCATCCTCATCGCAATTAGCCAAAATTGGTAGAAAAGCGATGTAAAATAAACCAAATCAACCCCACGGATGTTTCCATAAAAATGTCTCTTGCTGCTTCCGGTTGTGAAACAGGGAACAGTAGTCAGTCTTCTTTTTTTTTTTTTTATGGCTCACACCGCGTTTGCAGTTTCTAGCCAAAGTTGCTGAGTTCAGGTTCTATTGTTAATATCTATGTTCCAAACTGTTGCTGAATATCGTTCACTTTCTTCGAAACACTGATGTCGTCCTGTTCTTATGGTATAACAGTTTTGTGAGGTTATTAATTTAAATTGTAGTGTGAATCATCGAGGTTGTTTAAATAGTAAACCTATGCTTTCTAGCGAAACTATAAATAATCCAAATAACTACAGTGCGAGGTTCAGATATTAGTGTGCCTGTTGTAAGATTTTATATAGAGAATTTCGGTATTGTTGTCTTAAGGGACATTCAAAAAATAAATGATTAAGTGTTTGATTAGCTTCTCCGCATTGGCAGGAAGTTGATGGTACAATCTTGAAACGAGCCAAATGTTGATTTACTAATACATGACCTGTTCGCATTGATAATATAAAAAACAATCACTGCCCGAGGTACGTAGATTCATGTTTTGGTACCAAGGTCTATGATTTCTGACTTGAGCATGCCACTTATAGAATGTGGTATTTTGTAGCTACAGTAGTCAGTTCTTATCTGACTTGTTGAATGTGAATTATTACGTGACGTCACACGTGCAATTTCCTTTTAAAAAACCAGTAAACTCGATCAAGACGTCGCGAGCTTGCCAGCGAAAGGAAAAAGGATTCGAAAAACAATAATAATCAGATGTTTTGACTCACTTTAGAACAATAGAGTTTATTTGTAGAGGATGTGATGTCAGATGTCGTAAGCGATTGTTGATAAATGCCTGAAGGTGAATCTTACAGCGATTCGCAAATGCTGGAAACTAAATAAAAGGCAACATTTTGCACGTGCTGCCTTGTTTATATAAAACGGCTTCCTCCTCACCGAGGTGAGTTCATTCTCCTTCCGGTCGCAGAGCGGTTTTCGTTGTTGGGAGTTACCGTTCTGAGTTCGCTCTATACGCTCAGAGAAGCTCTGGATTCGAACCTGGGACTCCTTAGCTGCAAGACGTCAGTATTAGCTACAGGGGTGTAATGGGTGACCCAAATGCCAAACTCACTTCCACGTAGTACACCCTGGACTGCATTATGCAGACTAACGAGGCTCTGGTGTATGGACCCATGGCCTGTCTCTACGGGACATGCGTGTTGTCCATATGTGTTTGTGATTGCCCCTTCATATATTCATGTCGCAATTCATCCTCATCTTCGCAGTTAGCCAAAACTGGCAGAAACGCAAAGTAAAATAAATCAATCAACTATTAGTGACATACCATCGGGGAGCACCATTGTCTTGACAATAAGGCAATGGTAGACCCATTATCTCCAAAATGAAGCAACGGTAGACCCATTATCTTCAAAATGAAGCAACGGTAGACCCATTATCTCCAAAATGAAGCAACGGTAGACCCATTATCTTCAAAATGAAGCGACGGTAGACCCATTATCTTCAAAATGAAGCAACGGTAGACCCATTATCTTCAAAATGAAGCAACGGTAGACCCATTATCTCCAAAATGAAGCAACGGTAGACCCATTATCTTCAAAATGAAGCGACGGTAGACCCATTATCTTCAAAATGAAGCAACGGTAGACCCATTATCTTCAAAATGAAGCAACGGTAGACCCATTATCTCCAAAATGAAGCAACGGTAGACCCATTATCTTCAAAATGAAGCGACGGTAGACCCATTATCTTCAAAATGAAGCAACGGTAGACCCATTATCTTCAAAATGAAGCAACGGTAGACCCATTATCTCCAAAATGAAGCAACGGTAGACCCATTATCTTCAAAATGAAGCGACGGTAGACCCATTATCTTCAAAATGAAGCAACGGTAGACCCATTATCTCCAAAATGAAGCAACGGTAGACCCCTTATCTCCAAAATGAATCAACGGTGGACCCATTATCTCCAAAATGAAGCAACGGTAGACCCGTTATCTCCAAAATGAAGCAACGGTAGACCCGTTATCTCCAAAATGAAGCAACGGTAGACCCGTTATCTCCAAAATGAAGCAACGGTAGACCCGTTATCTCCAAAATAAAGCAACGGTAGACTCGTTATCTCCAAAATAAAGCAATGGTTGACTGGTTTTCTCCAAAATAAAGCAATGGTTGACTGGTTTTCTCCAAAATAAAGCAACGGTAGACTCGTTATCTCCAAAATAAAGCAATGGTTGACTGGTTTTCTCCAAAATTAAGCAATGGTGGACTCGTTTTCTCCAAAATTAAGCAATGGTAGACTTATTATCTCCAAAATAAAGCAATGGTAGACACGTCTTCTCCAAAATGAAGCAATGGTAGACTGATTACTACTCATCACTAACCTAACACTTTCGTGGAGTCTGTCCTGAAAATTATGCAAAATTCGAAGATTCTTTTTATTTTGCGTTAAAAATTCGATGTTATTACATAACATGTATTTTAATATTCCAATGTAAATCTTGAATATTTTAAAGCCAAATTATTGGTAAATTGCATATAATTCGGGTAAAATACACACTAATATTGATTAATATTTTTAATAACTTTTAGTTATTACAATTTTCAAGCATCAGTATCGACAGGAACCTTGATTTTGCTATCGAAACCTTGGGTTTCGTCTTACTAGAAGTGGAGGAATTCGTACGAAAATGGCTGCTTCATAGATAAAGCATGCGGTTTCCTGCGTTTCCAACAGAGAAATCTTTCCATTGACGGAAGACAGATCTTCGGCGCCTATTCTTCCATTCAGTTCATGATTCCCCTTTTCTCATTAACTGCCCCCCCCCCCCACTCTTTGTATACGCAATGCTCGTCCCTGTACGCACAGTTTCCGAGAAGTTATGCATGTTGCTTTCCATGTGGTCTTCCTGACGGTAAACAAACAAATGAGAAGCGATTGCGTTTCGATCTGCGATATTGTACACTGTAGAGACTTTACTTGAGAAATGACGGTTTAAAAACGTCAATTTTCGTTGCCATCGCGACCGTTTTTAACGTTCTAACGGGTCCGTTTCTCTACGCTTTCTCTCTCCAAATATTTTTCTCTTTCTCCTTCCTCTTTGTGTCTGTTTTTTCTAATTTTTTTCTGCTATACCCCTTACTTAACTTCTTTCTGTACTTTTATTTATTTATTTATTTTACCTAAAGTTTCAGATACAGTACTGAATGACCATTTTACACTGAAACAGTAACAGCAGGAAAAATAACAACAACAACAAAATAGAGTACAAGATGGCACTGAAAACAAATCAAAATTATACATATATCGTTAACAATTTTCTAAAACTTTGTTCTGGCAAGAATATGTCCACATTTGGAGGCAGGTTATTATATGAGTATCTTTGTATCATTTTTTCTATCCATTCTGTTCTGTCCTCTCTTTATCTTTGTATTTGTTTCTTTTTCAGTTTCTGTATCTACATTTCTGTTTTGTTTATTCGTCTCTCTCTCTTTTGTTTGTTTCTCCCTCTGTTTTTGTTTCTTTCTATCTCTCTTTGTTTTCTCTTTTAGTTTTTCTCCCTCTTTTTTGTTTCTCTTTGTCTCTCTTTTTGTTTTTCTTTCTATCTCTCTGTTTCTAATTTTTTGTTTCTTTCTCCCTCTCATTTTGTTTTTCTTTCTCTCTCTCATTTTGTTTTTCTTTCTCTCTCTCTCTTTTGTTTTGTTTTTCTCTCTTCCTAAGGGGTCCCGGGTTCGATACCCGGTGGAGGCACAAGTTGTTCGGATCCCACTTTAAACTGTAGGTCCAGTCCCGATTAGCCTTACTGTGCATAAAGTGGACTTAAAACACCAAATCAATCAATTCTCTCTTCCTCTTCCTATTTATTTCTTTATTTGTTTCTCTTCCTGTTTCATTCTCTTTGTTTCTTCCTCTCTATCTTTGTTTGTTTCTCTCTCTCTCTCTCCTGTCCCTTTATCGGTTTCCCTACCTCTCTCTTTTTCTCATTCTGCCTGTCTTCTATTTCTCTGTCCCTCTCTTCATCTGTAGCTTCTTTTCCATGTCTGTTTCTTGTTTATAATTTTCCACCGTTAAAATCGCACAAGGTTCAACTGCAAAATTAACCGGGACTGGGGAAACCTGTCATGGAGGCGCACTCGCTCATGCACCTTGCAGCAACCTGTCACATTAGAACCGGTTCTCGTGTTGTTCGCAGAGGAACGCGTGTCGCAGCCAAGAGTTGCATCCCATATGCATTTCTCGTTCTGCCCGCGGGGAGAATGACAGTGGGAACGCTTCCCAGAAAGTGGAACCGAAAACACAATGAAGTGGAGCGACGTCTGCAATTAATCGCAATGCAGAGGTCTCATTAGGGAGCGTCTCCCACGGGACCAGCCGGGGTAATCCTTTGCTCTCCTCCCATCTGGGCGGCGCTGGGACGTCTCCACACAATGGCCGTCGGGGAGGTAATACAAAGTATTCTGTTTCAATTGCACCCGTTTCGTACAGCGTTTTCCACTTAATTTCCAAATTGAAGCACTTCTCTCTTCATCTTTCTTTTACTGTGACGTCACCTTGAAAAAAATAGTGTGAAGCAACTCAACAGTTCAGCATTTAAAGCAAAGGAAATGCGATTGACAAGATTTCGTTGTCAGGAAGTATGTGCAGTGGGATCCATGAGTATTACCATGCAAATTGTCCATGACTATTTTCATTAATTTTTCTCTTCCATCCTGTGTGTTCTTAAGCGATGGATTTTTATGTGTGCTGGTGCAGAAGTTGTCAACTGCTTGTTTTGAGTTTTCTCGAAGCTCTTATTGGGTGCACGAACATGGTGATGGACAATTTGCACGGTACGCATGGAGGTCCAAATGATTGTTTTTCCAGGGGGGGCTGGGTACATCTTTCCCCATAATAGTATTATCCCCTCAAAAAACGTTTCTTCAGTTTGAATCTTCCAGGCATGGGCCGTGCCTCCCCCCCCCCCCCCCTTTTGATCCCTTTCGGACGTCGATGTATGTACGCTACTAGTTTTTCGAAAGCTGTTCGATTTGGGAAAGATGTACCTGGGAGGGGATCTGTCTTTAGGTACATCCAGCTGCTAAGTCACTAAAACTAAATGCTAAGAGCTCTCCTGCTAACCTAACAATTCCTAACCTACAATTCCGCTTAGTTCTAATAATGCATATATGGTTGGGATAGAAGGGCCAGCCAGATATAGGGCTGTCAGCAGATGGTTGTGCCTGAAGAACGATTCAGGGGGAATTCTTCCACTGGTTCCTAATTTTTGACACTTGGTGGAGGGGACTATGTGTATAAGTTATGTAGTAACCCCGTGTTTCAAAAGCTTTTGTTGTAATCCCCTCACTGGAAATTTTTCAAATACCTCACCGGCGGTGAATTTTACAAGCATTATTACCAGTGATGGACACAGGCCTTTCCCCAACAAACATGAAAAACTTATATTTTGATTTAATTTTTAAATCAAATTACTTTTGTATTTAATTTAATATTAATGACTAAAATATTTTTCGTTCTGTGAACCTGCCGACGTTCGTGGCAGAGTGGGTGAGTCGATTGATTGGTTTATGTTTATGAGAAGATGAGTGACGATTTGATGAAATTGAGCAAGGGACACTCGCAAAGAGCACCCATGCCGGGATTCGATCCGGGGACCCCCTGGCGTAGAAGTGCGCTGTGCGAACCACTCCTCCACGAAGGCCGGCGTAGTGGCTGATTATCCTTTCATTAATTTCATCATATCATTATGATTATACTCATCCTCATCTTTGCGATTAGCTACAAGTGGCGAAAGAGCGAAGTATACTCAATAAATCAATTTATTTTCCTGTTTTCTTTAATTTATTTTCTTACTCTATCGGTCTGCCTTTCTCCATTATTCTTTCTTCCATTTTGTTTCTATCGGTCTCTGTCTATTCCTATATTTTTTTCTATGGGTCTATTTCCATTTTTCTTTCTCTGCCAGCTTGTCTGTCTCATATTTCTTTCTTTATTGTCTGTCCATCCCCATTATTTTACCTCCTATTTGTTATGTCTTTCCTCCTTACTTTGGTTTTCTTTGTCTCCTCTCTCCCTTTTATCCATTATTTTTCTCCTATACCTCTTGCTTTTATTTGTCTCGTTCTATTTCTGTCTCCTGCCCCCCTCCCATGGCATGCTGAGATGTCACGGTCAGATATGTTAATCTTCGTCGCTCTCTTTGGCAAGCGAGAAAAAGTACCTTTTCATTCTTATTTACGATTTTGACCACTGTGTGGTGCCACAATCGCCGTGTCGATTACCTTTTGTTCATTGGCCGCCCGAGCGATAATGGCCATTGGCATGCGTTTCATTCCAGTCATCTTCTCACTCTCACCGACAGATGACACCACTGTTGATGGCTAAATGCCTTTATGGACCTATTGTTCTCTGCGCGCCCGTATCTTACGATTGACTGTCAATTGTATCGGATGATGAAGTCATCTGATTACGAGGATGGTTCATGAGTTACTTCGATGAGCTGCGGTGTTTAGCTATTTCTAATATCTTCTCTGAATGTGCGTTGCAGCCTTAAGATAAAGGGTTGTTTACAGATTCGATATCTTGTTCTGGTAACATTGGCTGTTGCGTAGTTTGTTGAATTATGAGGCAGAGAGCTGTGAAGATTTGTCCGATTAGACATTACGTCATCGTGAAAACGCATTAGAGAGATTCTCCCTTGTTTTGAGATGAGTTTATCAGCGTTTGTTCACTGTCGATCTGTAACAGCGGTGTCTAAATTAGAGGTAGAGTGTAATTGTTTTCGTACAGTGGCGCCAACGTGTATGGGCCTGTGGGGCGCGAGCCCCCCAATAATAATGATGATAATAATAATAATAATTATATTATTATTAGGAGCCCACCCAGCGTCGAATAACATGGGTACCTGGGGGAAACCCTGGGGGGTAAAGGCGGTCAGGGGCGTGATGCTGATCACATCACCCCCACTCACGACCGGATCAAGAAAGTGTGGGGCGTTACCCCCACACCCCCTATACGCCTTCATGGCGTGGTGCTATGCACAGGGGAACACTTTACCTTTTTTTTACCTTTTTTAATTATTATTAGGAGCCGCGGTGCGAACTTGGCGCCACTGTGCATGCCTAACTTTATTGAAGCGTCCAGTCTCTGTCCCTATAATATGACTTAATAATATTTGCGCGACCTTGCAACCAGCCAATAAGATAACGTTCTGGAGGACATGGAACCGGAAGTTTCCAGGACAACACAAAGATAGGAAACAACAGCGGTGACTTCTTAAAGGAACTGCTTGCCTTTCGTGACGTATAAATAAGGAATTTTGTTTTCGGTTTTGAAGAACTTTATGACTGTAGTACGGAAATTATCCTTGAACAATTCTTACGAGAATGACGGAAAAGGTGATTGGTTGGAGGGAGTATAATAGTAGTTTCCGGAAAATGGGAAGTGTGTGATTGGCTATATCGGAAGTGTTTTGCGTTGTTAATCAAAACAGGATATAGTTAGAAATCACGCGTGGATGTTTGAATATCTGACAAAGCGAAGGAAACAAAGTGAGATTAAGACAAAATAAACTGTAGTTGTTCGGATTATTTACAACCTTTATGCAAAATTGTTTGGTGTAGCGTTGGTAAACTTTCGTTTGTCTCGTTCTCTTCTCAAGTTTAGCCGGCCCCCGTGGCGCAGTGGTTAGCACATCGCGCTACGACTCCAGGGGTCCCAGTTTCCAATCCCGGCCTGGGCATGGATATTTGTGAGTGTCCATTCATAAACATCATCATATCACTCATCCTCACATTTCAAAAGTAACAGAGAAAGCGTTATAAAATAAACCCAATCAATCAATATATTGATTTGCATTACTTTACTTCGCTTTTCTGCCACTTTTGCCTAATCGCAAAGATGAGGATGATTGTGATAACATGGGATGGATCAAGGGACAATCACAAACATGAGGGACGACACAACGCGATCCCCACGGAGGATTTTACTGGCTGTTGGTCCAGGCGCCAGAGCCTCGTTAGTCTGCAAAATGCTGTCCAGGATGTACTACGTCGCGATTAGCCAGAAGTGACAGAAAGGTGGCAAGAATAAATTAAATCATCATCACATCACCATTCTTGGCCACTTCTCGAATTACCAATCACTGTCCCGTACTGTGTCTTGTCTCGATACAGTGACAGCGAATGACACAAAAATGTGCTAGGCATATATGAACTAAAAATACCATTTGTTTATGTTTTTCTTGTTTGCGCCCCCCTAGCTCCTTCAGTCGTCAATGTATCTGTCACAAATCAGGCCAGTCTTGAATCTCAATATAGTATAGTTAAATAGCTAGTTAAAACAAAACAAGAAAAATGTTCTACCTTGAACAGCACAGAAACCTATCTATAATTATTTATTGTCTAATTATAATTAAGCAATCACATAGTGAAGAAAGTTTGATAGGCGAAATTTTCACATACTTAGATCCAACCCACTGAAGATTGATTTCAAGTATAATACTTATCTCCCGTGTACCAGAGATAAATCTCCTTTGTAGCTGAAATCAATTGTTGCTGGGCAAGAATGATGCACCATCTCTTTCGATTAATTTTAAACAATGGATTTTTGTTGCTAATGCAGTAGCGTTCGAATGGTTAAGATAGAAGAGACGTTTGCATCTTTTCGTAAGTGGAAATAGTGAATTAGTGAAGAGAACACGAGCTTCTGTTTGATGGTAAGTGTTACTGAAAGGAATTGTGAATAGTTCTTTTAAATCATTGCTTTACTTGGCTAGTTAATCTTTAACTATGTAGATAGGTACACATAGTGAGGACATGCTCACTGAAACTGTACAGTTCTAATAATATTGTTTGCGGTGTTACACGAGGTTACCCTAGCGGTGGATCAATAAAAAATAGTGAATAGGCATTGGCTGATGAGATGTGACGTCAAGGGGAGATAAGTGAGTTTATAAGTAGAGGTTCACAGTGGCAATGCATTGAGAATAAATCATTTTTTTTTAGAGTTCGTTGTCCTAGATGAAAAATAAACATAGCCATGCATCCATAGGACCTATATGAAATTTACCGAGTACAAAATGTTCATACGTATTTGAAGTATACTGTGAGAATATTGCGTTTATTCTTGTCCATTTTATTCAAAGAAGGATAAATTGCACTAATTCTAACAGTATTAGCCAAGAAATTTCAATAACTCTCGGTTTTGCTTATTGAAAAAAACGAATGTCGAAATTTCACTTGTCAAAATTGTTTTAGTAATATGTGACTGCGATTACTTAGAGGTTATGTATTGTTTAATTTTAAAATGTTATTAGTTTGCTTTAATGCATTGTTTAAAATTGTCGTTTATACTATTTCGATGCTCGAAAAGACGAGTTGGTATATCAAGGCTTTCATTTGAAATGGGTTTGGTGCGGGACACACCAAGCTGCTAACGGTCACTAAAACTAATTGATACTAACCTAACAATTCCTAACCTACAATCCCACCTAGCTCTAATAATACATGTAGATTATGAGGGCAAGGTTTTAGTGACTGATAGAAGCTGAATGTAATAGGCGAGATCAAATATTGTCTCTGTGCCATCGCTACGAGAAACAGTTGTAAATGATCCGAATAAAATCAGTTTATTTCGTCGTAACAACATATTGAACTGTACAGGGTCAACGAAGTTAGTAATAAGTAGGGCTCGGATAGTTATGCACTAAAAAAACGCAAAATATGCATGCAAATATGCACTAAAAAAGTGTAAAATATGAACTTAAATATGCACTTTAAAAACGTGTTTAATTTATAAATGCTGTATATTACAAACTATGAAAGATTACATGCCAGGCAATGAATATGCATTATTCTGAATGCTCATTCGCTACACAGATATTTTTTCAATTAATATGGTTCTGCGTTAAATGAAACACAATACACTACAGATCAAGATCATGATTGCATTTGATAACAACATGTCTCAAATTTTCGAACTTTTCTGTTTTCAGCTAGAATAGTCTTTGTAAGATACAAGTGGACTGTATTTTAGAGGGCAACAAAGTCCGACACATCCACACGTTGTCCATTTGCGATAAGAAACTTACACGCGGCGTTGCCAGCTTAGTCGATTGTTGAGGTGAGAATGACGTACTTGCTACATTTCATACAATCCAGGAAAGAAGAAAGACAGAAAAGATAAAAAAGATAAGCGAGGAGATGAAAAATGCTCGGTGTTGGTTGTGGGTACAAAAATATGCACATCAACTTATTTTCATACAAATATGTACCTGCATATGAAATATGCATTTTTAGTTAAAAATCCTCAAATATGCATTTGCATATGCAATATGCATAATTATCCGAGCTCTGGTTATAAGGTGTGTTTTATACAGCGTATATTGATACACCTGTAGATTGAATTGTATCTTCTGCAAATATGATGTATAAAGAAACAAACTGCCGGAGCACTAATTGAGCGTACAATTGCTGGTTCGAAGGGGACGTGCAGTTGTGTCGTTTTTCCAACATCTAGTAGCGCTTTGTCAGTAACAATGGCAACAGAAGCTACCCCATGTCTTCGAGCACGGCCCACGGCAAGAAGGAAGACTGCTTTTAGATGCGAAACTCGTTTTATTATCGAGTGGTCTGTCTTCCTTCTCGAATGCCTCGAGCACCACATGTGGAAGGTTTTATGTACATGTCGGTCGCGTGCGTGGCAACATGCTACCAGAGTAAAAAGGAGATACTGGAAAATATAATTCTTTGTCTGATCCCGAAGGAAGTTCTGTGGATGAGCAAAAAACAGAAGCAGTGTTACCAGTTACAGCGCGGAAATTGTTTTTGCCTCGCGCCGAAACTTCCTATCTCCAGCGTACTTATTAATTGTCCCGTTACGAAAAGAAGAAAGCGATTTCGTTGGCAGTCGGCGTAGAATTCGCGGAAGACCCAAACAGCTTCAAACTAATCGATATTTTAACGGTAATGAGTGGAGAACAAGTATTTCTGATTGAAATCGAGTTTCAATTGTTGCCTGACAACTTCAGGCTCTGCTAACAAATTTTTATAAATTATGTCAAAGGAAAACATAGCAATGTAAAAATGTACAAGGGCAATTTTTGTAAACAAAACAAAAAAGCACGTACACTGGAAGATACAAAACTCTTTTCACGAGTGCCAAACTTTTTTTTTCAGTCAGTGCATACCGTCCCTTCGCCGTTGTTGTCCGGCTGCCTTTTCATTACGAGTAGAGTCCAGCGCAGATAATTCTGCCGTGCAATGCGCGACAGAACTAAAGAAGCAGTGTTGCTAATGGAGCAGATAGAAAAATCGCTGCGGTGCGCCGATGCACAGCTGTTACGTACAACAATAAAATTAGAGAATTCAGGTCTATCTAACGTTGAGTTTTAAACGTCATGCATTATACCAGGACTAGGATTAATATGTACTAACAAGTGACTATGTATGTAGTTACATACATATGGACTAAAAATTCGCAAAATATGAACTAACACATAAGTAAAATTACCAAAAATGCTGCAAAGAAGACTTCTTCATACGATTCCTTATTTGAGTGATTTCAAACAAAATAAAAAAATATATATATTATTTTTCATTGCATTAATGCACTGGTGGCGTTCTAACTTTTCACTCCCAAAACCCGTATACACTGGTATGGAACTGCAACGGCAGATAATAACATGCCAACGTGTTAAACCGCTACAATTGCACCATAACACTCCTCCTGAAGCAGTATTATTATTTCCTCTCTGAGATCGGCGACAGTCGGTTGCCTTTGTTGTACATTTACAAAGGATGCCGGCTTCCACAACAATAACAAGTACATATACTGCCACTAGACGATAAGCTGCGCGGCTTTTTCTTTTGTTATGAACCAGGGCCGGCGCTAGTCATTTTGCCTCTCTGGGAGGTGGCGGCAGATGCCGCTCTATTTCGACCCCCCCGGTCATTACGCAGCAACGGAAAATTGAAAATCAATATATTCCTAACTAAAACATCAAAATATAAAATAAATAATGAGACTTCTTATGCTATTTCAATACTATTCAGCGCAAAAGAATATCTCGCTCGATCACAGTTTTCAATAGGCTTATTTTTTTCTTCTCTTCAAATTTTGCCGCTCTGGGCGATGGGACGGTTCGCCCTCCCCTTCCGCCGGCCCTGCTATGAACTTGGTCACCCATCAAAGCATGGCAATTTTAACACAGAAAACAATATGTATCGCATTAAGCAGCAAAAATGACAGCCTCCTCTATGCAATTTCTACAAGAACACGTGCCGGAGCCAGAGTTGAAATGATGTTGGAGCCACATAATTTATTTATTTTGAATAATTCCAAAATTATGAAATATGAACAATTTGTTGCTGCTGTTCGCTGCTCTCTTGCCAAAATGCTTTATTGGGATGCTAACACCATGACTGGCTTCCTCCTTCATGAACTCGTGCACGTTGCTTAGAATTTCCCGAGCTTGGCTATGCAAGGTTTTTGATTTCAACTTCGACAGAACTGGAGGCATTATGGAATTTAACGTTCATCAGCAAACACACACTTTTACATAAACACACGCAATACACGCACACAACGTCAAACCGGTCAAATACTTAGTATAAAATAAAAATATGGTGCTTCCAATCCAACAAAACTCACCGCCACTTTACCTGCTTTCCCCTTCCGTGACAGAAATAGTGCTTCATTATTACAGTTGGCAACACTAGTTACTAGCTAGCCAATGAACATGCACTGCATAAAAGAAGCAACGACTACGCCGTGCTATATTGCCACATTGCCGTCCCTGCTGACCGGTGGGAACCGCGAGCTGGAGCGCTGTTCAATTGTTTTCAATGAAGTTTGCGCGAGTGTGTCCAGGAATGGAATGACAATATGGCAACAATAGCGAAGGTTTTCGAGCAGGGTAGAACACGTGATGCTAAGAGAGAGGGAGACGAAACGAAAATACGTTTCTACGCAACGGCAAATTTACGTGTGTGGCACTCTAAGCACCCCAATTGTTATAATCCCGTATTGTATCGCTACGCAAGGGACTTTCTTTCTGTTATATGGGTTACGTACTACTTTAAAAAAAAACTGAAATTATTTTGAATAGTTTTTTTCAAAGGTATTTGAAAAAAGCTGGAACAGTCATTTGTATGGCAAAATTATGACGTAGCAAGCAATGGCGACTCCAGCGCCAGTGGATATTCTACGCCCCTCCAAGATGGCGGAAGCTTGGGAAGGAAATTTCAGAGGAAATGTCCCTATCGTCCCTGTTTCCTCGGCGGCACTCCTTTTGTTGTGCCAATCGCATCTTTCGCAGTCTGGCGGTGCTGCGTAGATGCCCGTCATCCTTTTTCCCTCTATGAATCAACTTCCTCTATGGTGGAAAGACTCCCCCTCCCACGGCCACGTTAAAGTACAGGATTTCTTTAAGTTGTTGTTTCCTCTTTCATTCGCTGTTTAAAGGTGCCCAGTGGCGTTTCCAGGAGGCCTTCAAAGGAGCTAAGTCCCTCACTCGTTGGCAGCTTCTCTAGAAAATCGAATGTCGGGTATGTTAGAATGGAATAGAAAAAGTAATATCAAATTATTTTTATTGGTTACGGAGCGAGGTTCAGACTTAGGCTGCTCTACCACCTAACTCTGGAAATTAATGTTACAATATACCGGGTGGTCCAAAAGTCCCGGAACGGTCACATATCGTGACAAATACACATCGAATCGGAAAACGAAAAAATACGTGTTGAATAAGTGAAAGAAAGCTATTCAATGATATCACACTTGATTCCCCACCCCCCGCCCCCTGTAAAATTTTAAATGGAAACCCCCATTTTGTATTGTAGAATCAGAAAGAGGACTTCATTCCGAGTTCCACGTCAAGACCTTTCAACAGAGTATATGGAACGGGGAGTCTACGATCACATGCAGATTCGGAATCTGCAATCGCTTTTACTGTAGCTCAATTAGGGGCAGAGATACGTTTTTTTTTTTCGAAAATTTAAAATCGCCATATCTCCGTTCCTAATTGAGCTAGGAGGATGGTTGATAGCTCAGTGGACTCGGAATGAAGTCCTCTTTCCGATTCTACTATACAAAATGGGGTTTCCATTTAAAATTTTACAGTTGCCCGCGCCCCACCCCCAGGGTATTGTATGCTTCACCTCAGAGGCTAGGTGTTCCGCTGTCGGTCTCCAGCTCCCATATTTTGAAGATAGTTTGATGTGATTATGCGCGGTCAGTTCCCATTTGGAATTGTAAAATGTGTGTAATATTGTGTGTGTGGAAGAAAGTTACCTGCTGCCTTGTATATCTGTTTGCTGAAATGAATACACTTCAGCGGAAAGCAGCATAGTAGATATGAATTATTGATTGATAAAATAGAGGTACAACAATACAAAAGGTAAATTTCATTTATATTTCAAATAATTTTTAATTTTGAATGAAATTCTACAGCAAGAGAAGCTTCAAAGTGAATCCAAATTTTAATAAACGTATTCGAGAATTATTTGCTTGTATATCTCGTGAATGGTGTACGCTGACACTGAAGTTACTATTACTAGTGCACCAAAACAAAGCTAATTCGGGGTGTAAGGGTGACCCTTTCTACAGAACCCAAATGTCAACTCCCTTCCACGCAGTACACCCTGGACTGTGCTTTGCAGACTATCGAGACTCTGGAGTCTGGACTCTCGGCCAGTATAACTCTCTGTGAGGTTTGCGTTGTGTCGTCCCTGTATGTTCGCGGTCCAAGTTGCGTATTGTTTCATTTGAATACCGAATTTGAAACGTATTTAAATTGATAAGGAACAAAAGGTGCCGGGACCTAATTGAAACACTTTAATGATAAAAAGGTTATTTACGGTCCAGAACTCTTTCTGATTTACTCTTTACTCTCCCGGACCGGAATTGAACTTATTTACAATTCTTGGAGACCTTTAACAACTCTGCTTTAAATAGGAAGGGAAAAAAGTTTCCGGGACCGAATTGAAATATTTTATTGATAAAAGGGTTCTTTACGGTCCAGGACCCTTTCACTCTTACTGATTTCATCTCTCGAACCGGAATTTAACTTATTTACAATTCTTGGAGACCTTTAACAACTCTGCTTTAAATAGGAAGGGAAAAAAGTTTCCGGGACCGAATTGAAATATTTTATTGATAAAAGGGTTCTTTACGGTCCAGGACCCTTTCACTCTTACTGATTTCATCTCTCGAACCGGAATTGAATTTATTTACAATACCTACTTAAATAGGTACTTAAACCCTACTTTAAATAGGCCGAGTCAAGAGTATCCTATTTGTACATGAAGTAAACGTGAGAAAAACGAAGTCAAACCCAATGTCCCTTCAACAGTTTCATCAGCCAGGAAAAAAGCGACGTTAAATAAGAATAATTCAAACACAAAGGCGAGTAACGTGATGGCTGATGTACCAACCAAAAAAGTCTGTGTCCGTGTCGTGAAGCCAGCACCAGGAAGCTTAGCCTTTTCTTTGTCACAACCGCTGCCTTTTTTTGCCGCAAGATAATTGTCGTTAAGCCGAAAAGATGTATGTCGATGCTTCCTTCTTAATATTCCCGTCAGCCTTCAGAAAATCCCCAGCCGCGGCAACACTGAGGAGACCCACCTGCAGCTGCCACCCTTGGATCACCTGGCTAGCGTGATCGCATGGTGCTGCGGCTCCCATCTCCCGAGTCCTTGATCCGTTGTTATGGAGATTGGACGCCCGATTCTGAGGCTCCCGAACGTCGCCGGGGGAAGAAAAAACCTTTACGCGTGACATTTTAGTTTATCTGGTTGCCCCTGGCAACGAGATGTGGTCGGCCGGAGGGACGGGAAGCTGGGGATCTCTCTCTGGAGTTGTTCGGAGGCGTGGACGGCAAGAGGTGATCTCGGCGCGTAGGCTGGAGGAATCCGTCATCTTCGGTGAGTCACGAAAGTTCTAATTGTTCGACACTGAGGCGGTGTCGGTGTGCCTTTAGTGTATTTTTCGCCTGCTGACGCAACGCGGAGGCACTCCTCTGTAGGTGCTATCGGTGTTTCGTCTGTGTATCTTATCTCTCAGCGTCTTGTGGTTGTGACTTGCATCTGTTCTCGCGAGGGGCGGCGACCTTCTTGCCTCCTTGGAAGATGCTGTGTCCGTCGTGAATGGAAAGGTCTTCATTGTGACGTCTCTATTCATACTTTTCAAAATTTCAATTCTTATTTCTTTCGTCCGGACAATTTGGGATCGCGGACATGTTGCTATCTGTTTAGTTTCAAGTGAAAAGTCTCATAGACTACTGCAATCAAGCTTGGAGATGATCCCCAGTCTGACATGTGACTTACTCCTGGTCTTCACATGAAACTGACAAGACGGTTGTTGCAACTACGTTCAACTTCGTGTTTCACTGTTGCATTCGTGGCTGTTCTCTGTTCTTCTCTCTCTCTCTCTCTCTCTCTGTGATTTTTTCTTAATTTTTCAGTTTTTGTGTACAAATCAAATTACGTATTTATCACTTACAGTGAAATATGTATCTTGTCAGCATTCTGTTTCTGGACAGAACTTAATTCAACAAAAGTATTCTATAGAAGAAAGTATATACACATCTTTATTATCTTTTTCTTTTTCTGTGTGTGTGTGGGGGGGCAGGAGCGTATACTCTAGGCTAGCTAGGCTACCTGCGAAGCCTGAAGTCTAGAGAATAAAATACAGGAGGGAAATCTATCAGAAATTGTAAATAAAATTATTCATATCAGTGAAATGATGATGATGATTCTGGAGTTGGCAACCTGATTTCTTGTGAGTTGGCAACCTGATTTGTTGTGAGTTGGCAACCTGATTTGTTGTGAGTTGGCAACCTGATTTGTTGTGAGTTGGCAACCTGATTTCTTAGGAGTTGGCAACCTGATTTCTTAGGAGTTGGCAACCTGATTTCACGTGACGTTGTGAGATAGCCCAGATCTTGGACTCAGTATACGCCACTGGTGGGGGGGGGGAGAGACTTAAGATAGAGAAAAAAAAGAAACAGGAAGAATATATCTCTCTCTCGCTCTCGCAGATTTTTAAATCCCCCTGTTGATCTTAATGTCACGCTTCTTGAAATCTACCCGCGTTCTTAATGTTACTGGAGTAACGCTGGCCGCACTTTAGTAATAAGATTCCACAGTGATGTTGGCTCCGTTGCAAGGATGTATCAGCAGAGATTCGAACCCGTTTACCGCAGGGTGAACTGAGCGTGGTCCTCCTCTTGGGTGACCTCGAGCGGGAGTTTCTCGCCTCGGCCGTCAGACTGCGCTCATCATGGTCCGCGTGCTCAGCATCTTGGGAAAGCCCCAAGGTTGGGGACTCGTGACTCTGGAGCCATCCCGAAGACGCCAGTGGAAGGGGAACTCCAGCAATTAAGCAGGTGCCTCTGACGCCTAGCAGTTTGTACGTACCATTCCCTTGTTTTCGAGCACAGTTTGTCATTCTTCCCAGTATCTTGCAGTTCCCTTCATCTATAAAGCAAAGTTCGTTCATCACATCATCACTCAAGCTCATCTTCGCGATGAGCCAAAGTGGCAGAAAAGCGAAGTAAAATAAACCCAAAATTTGTCATTCAGGATTTTCTTCACTAGGGAACACGCGATACGTCGGACAAGGTATCGTGGCACAGAGAAATTCTCTTGTCCAATGTTTCTCGAGCCAAGTCCCGCTCGATATTTTATTTGCCTCGGCAAGGACACTCTTTTTGAAGAAACGCGGTCATATTCTAAAGTTTATAAAGTTAAATATACAGGGTGTTTCCGGGCTGATGATACAAACTTTCAGGGATGATGGAGAAGGGCACGTCTATCAATTTGAGACAAGGAACCCTGGTCCTGAAACGACTTATTCGAAAGTTACAAGTGAAAATCGGTGTATGAAGATGTAATACTTTTATTACCTGCAAAAGTTCCACAAGCTGCTACATTCACAACAGTTGTTCAAAGTGGCGTCCCCCAGCTTCGCTGCAGGCATTACATCGTCGCACGAAGTTCTGGCGTATCCGTTGGAACAACCCCGGAGTCGTTCGAACAATGTCACAGGCAGCGGCCAGGAGATCCTTTTCAGTCTCGACAGGTGTCTCGTACACAAGACTTTCCACATGACCCCACAAGAAGAAATCAAGTGCGGTCAGATCAGGTGACCGAGCTGGCCACGGAACAGCTTGTGAAACTTGTGCAGGTAATAAAAGTATTACATCTTCATACACCGATTTTCACTTGTAACTTTCGACTAAGTCGTTTCCGGACCATGGTTCCTTATCTCAAATTGATACAGGTGCTCTTCTCCATCATCCCTCAAAGTTTGTATCATCAGCCCGGAAACACCCTGTATTTACAATTTATTTTAGAGCATTGAAGATAATACTTATTGATTAGAGTGCAACAGGTGTGAAACGAATTTCGATTGCACATTTCTAATAGCTTCGAGACGTTGTAATGCCATCTTTTATTACATCGAGACTGTCACAAAATCCTGATAACGGATATTCTGATTTCAAATTATCCGATATCATTCCTAATCGAGACAGCATTTTTTCAGTGTTGGTTCTCTTGAACCGTTTAAAGTGAATTCTGAACAGATTTAACTCTTTGTGTAAAACCAAAAGGAAACAAATCCTTACTGAAATAGGGCAAGAGCCTTTGGAATCGGAGCAACGCCTCGGATGAATAACGGGGAATATCGGAGACGATGAGTCACGATCTCTCGTGTTGCGTTTTCAGAAAAGAACCTTATCGAGGCGCCAGCAACAAAGGAAGAAGCAGTTTCCGCGATTTGTGGGTGAAAGTGTTCTTGTGAAATGGTCTCTCGAGCGGTCGACGTAACAAGACCGCACAACCGTCTTCTCCTCGCGTTCTGGACAGGCCATCCTTTGGAAACCAGAACTCGACCTTTCAGGCTATGATTTGTAGGCACATCCACGCCTAACGACCTTCAACACCCTCTATAGAGGAAGCGTGGCACAGGCGATGGGTAGGGCTGGTATGTCGATCACAGAGCAATCGGTGACGCGAGTTTTATGGAAGAGTAAGTTCGCTATAAAATCTAAATAATTGTTTATCAGTATTTTATGTCAATGGTTATTTATGGTACATGCTTACTAACTGGAGAGGCCATATATATATACTTTCGAAAGGGAGGGGTTACGTATACTTTTTTAGCAATCAGTTTCATTTTTTGCTCTTTTTCTGCCTTTTTTTACGAATACAGGACCAAAGGAGGGTTATGACCCTCCACCAACCCCCCCCCCCCCCCCGGGCACGCCACTACAACCCGTGTTGTATTTTAAAATTTACCAGCAAGGAAGCAGGAGGATAGGATTATCCAGGCGCGAATGCACTGAGAAGAGCGATGGGGGCGATTGCCCCTCCCAAATGCGTACATTATATTAATCTATATTTTATTTGTATTTATATATGTTAGCTGTCCTCTATTTCATTGGTGTAAAGTTTTCAAATCTAAATTTAATAAATAAATAACGACCCTAATGCTTTATGTACATTTTTACATTTTTTGGCTCAATAGGGGTGACTTGATTCTAGAATAAAGGTTCTTGTTTCACCAATTTCAGTCGTATCTTCATATCGTTAAGTTCATCACGACAATGGAAAGATATAATAATGATGCAAGAAAATAATAAACAACCTTTATTTACCCGGGATTCGACCCCCCCCCCCAGTATCCCTATTTTCGCCCTGTTGAAGTTAATTCGTCACGGATTAGTACTATATAATCTTAAAACTATAAATATTATTTAAAATAGACTTCCGGGGGGATATCGCTCTCCCAAGTGTCATTGCAGGATTCGCCACTAACTTTCTCAAAGCATCCCCCTCGGGGTCAAAAGCTTGAGACCAGAGAAGGGAATTTCCTCTCACCAACCCCTTCAAATACCACCGCGTATGGAATTATGTCAGTTTTCAGCGATTGTAAGGGGTGAGCTTCTGGGAAGCCAGGAGGAAACAAACCTCTCTTCCACGTATCATCCTGTAACCAGGTGTGCCCATTCCCCCCCCCCCTAAGACCATTGCTTTACTGAAAACTTTATTTAATCTGCCCCCGAAATTCTTCACTTTCTTCTAAGGGAGGCTCGTAGCCAGAATTTTATTTCTGGGGGGCGCATCCCTTATCAGCAGCCACCATCTGAAGGCCAAAAGTGGGGGTTGGGGGCAGAAGCCCTCAAGTTTAATTTGTCAGTATTTTACAACTTATACAACGCGTTTAATCTTGCTAAGGAAGTAAAATTAATTGCACCATACACTATGTAAATTATATATTTGTAGGATTTCGGGGGCTCAGCCCACCCCCTGGCTGCGTGCCTTATCTAGTAGCAAAATTAACTTTGAACCAGCAAAAGCAAATTAATTGCTAAGGAAACATATTCTGACACGCCCATCTCAGCCCACATAGTGCCAATATGTAAACCTCTTTTGTATATATATTTGAGATCAATGCATACATGTTGAATTCCGTATTATTTTAAGGGAAAAAAATGCCCCACATACCCCCATTATGAAAACTGCATGCTCGCAGGCTAAGGAGGCTCTGGCGTCGCTACTCGAAGCCAGTAAGGAGCTCCCATCAATAAACACAGATTACAAACTCGAGCTATTTCAACCAGCAAGACACAGTCACGTATTTAAACCTCTGTGGAGATTTTCTTGCATGTATGGCGATTTTCGTCATCTGGTAGAATCACAGTTGTGACTGCGATTCAGGAAATCACAGCGACAAAATCACAAGTTGGAAAGGACTGAAGGCAAACTCGGGCGAGAGAAATTGGCGGCGTGGGAAGGGGTTGATGGAGGAGGAGCACTCGTAAGACTTCGCCGTCGCCATGGCAACGGTTTTCCCGGGGTATCAGTGAGTAACCAGCCTGCACGCAACGTGGACGCCGCTAGTCTGGCGCCTAACGGTCAACCATCGATCATGTAGCAGAGCCTCACATGTGCATAGTTTGGGGACGGAAGGATATAGAGTTGTAACAAAAAGTTCCTGTTTGTCTGAGAGAGGCGTTAATCTCAAATACTCCACTCACTCCCGATCCTCTCTCAAAGGCAGTGTTGCCAAACTTATTTCCCGAAAGGGAGCTAAATCGCACATAAACTGGAGCTAAAGTAATAAGGAACTACACTACATCTTGGGCGAGCAGATAACACCAATGTTGTTTCTGTGTTCGTGTCAAGTGTGTCCGTACACTTCATCGTTCACCATTCGTTCTCAATGTCGCGATCAGAGAAAGAAAACCGACGTAAAAAAGAGGAAAAATGCAAATACATTAGACGTGTGAGTGTTCACTAAGATACATGTTCTAACATGTGTTCTTTGGCGACGCTAGAATTTTTTGCAAGGGAAATCAGGCTGCTGTTATAAAATAAAATAGCAGAAATAATAATAATAAAAAATATAAGTGATTTTATTGCCCATGTATTATTATCTCCTTCAGGAAACACTTTTACCCGATGTGATGAGTGAATATCCAGAAAAATGAAACGCTTTACCGTTACTCAGCTTCCAAAAGTAATCCCTTGTCGTTACTTACCGTTACTTTGCTTCCAAAGGTAACACCTTACCGTTACTTACCGTTAATTTGCTGCCAAAGGTAACTCCTTACAGTTAATTTGCTTCCAAAAGTAACACCTTACCGTTAATTTGCTTCCAAAAGTAACACCTTACCGTTACTTACCGTTAATTTGCTTCCAAAAGTAACACCTTACCGTTACCGTTAATTTGCTTCCAAAAGTAACACCTTACCGTTACTTGCCGTTAATTTCCTTCCAAAAGTATCACCTTACCGATACTTACCGTTACCGTTAATTTGCTTCCAAAAGTATCGCGGTTACGTTACCTTGTTATACAATAAGGACATTTAACCGTTTGCACAAGTATGAAGTCTGTTCTCTGTAGCGAATGTTTACCAGTGTAACTTAACATGCACAAGTTGAAAAGAACGCAAAAAAGCATGTTTCGTCCTGGCAAATACATCCTGCAGTACCGAATTCATCAAGGTAACACAAGAAAAATCACAAAGTACGTTACAAATACTCATGTAATTACGGTAGCATATAGAGGAAAAGGTCTAAATATGGGCCCCCTTTTTATTTTGTAATTTTCTGAGGAAAAAATTAATATATCAAGCACCTGCCTTTAAAATGCATATATATGAAATATATAGGCCTACTTAAATGTAATAGCATGCTAAAGTATAGGTCTCCATTTTTTTAAAAAAAATAAAAAGCAATTTCCAAAAAATGGTAAAATGATATTTCAAAATTGTGGTCTAAATATGGGCTACTAGTGGCAATATCACAAAAAGCAATTATTTTTTTTTTTTAAAAAAACTAATTTATCGCTAAAACATTATAAAATTCATATTTATGAATAATGAATATCATGCGGAATGGGATAAATCGATATTAAGAAAAACATCCAAAGATTTGTTGAAAATGTGATCTCAGCATTAGACCTCATGTCATAGCCCATATTTAGACCATCACGCTATTTTTCTTCTTCAATTTATTTTCGCTCTCTGTGGTACATATTTCACAAACAAATCATGGCATTATAAAAGCTCACATTTGTTTTATGTACCGCTAATATCATATCATAACCTATACAAAGCAGATGAGAATTCAGAAAACGCTGAGTTAAAACATACCTTCAAAAGTTTTCGGAGGTCGAAATTCTATAACAGCGTCCAAGGCCGAAACTAACCACCACTTTCTCTTGGGAATTGGCGCCGCAACCTTTGTCCTTGACAGATAACCAGTTCCAATAGCCTCTGCCAGGCTGCAGCACCTGGCAGCGCTGATAACTCCAAAACCCATATTTAAGCCTTCGCCCATATTTAGACCTTCTCCTCTAACGTATTAGTAACTTTACTTGGGTTACGTTGCTCCCCAACCAGGCAACCATGCTGAAAGGGCTACATTGTTCCTCACAGAGACAGGAAAATCTTCTTAGAAGATTGATTGATTTGCTTTATTTTACTTCGCTTCTTGTGCCACTTTTGGCTAATTTGCGAAGATGGGGATGAGTGATGAATGGACACTCACAAACATCCATGCCCAGGCCAGGATTCGTACCCAGGACCACTGGCGTCGTAGCGCGATGTGCTAACCACTCCGCCACGGGGGCCGGTTCTGCTTGGAAGAGTTCGTAATTTTAGATGCGCGTGCAAAAAGAACCAGATCTGGCTCCAAAAGATCGAAGTTGGCAACAGTGCCGAATGGTTCTTTGAAATCGGCCGCGCGGGGGAAGCGAAGAGGGCCACGGTTACAAAGTAAAGTCTCTCTTCTGCGAATCCCCCTCCCAGATTTCCCGTGTGCAGAAACTGCAATTATAGGCTGTGGAAACCCTCGGTTCGCAATTTACTCCTTAACAAGAATTTTGTTCGGGGCAATTGTGTGGTAATGCCTCCCTCCCCCCCCAGGTTTGCGGACAAATCTTCCAGTTATTTAGTTGTATTTGAGGAACGAGATGTCGACATGTTGGATATTTGTTCAGAGGGGTTAGGATTGATATTATAGACATTTAAAGAGTATCTTTCGTGTGTAATAGTGTCGCCATTATTGGGGGAAAAATATGTAGGAACCTTAGCGTCCTTACATGAGCTAACAGTGGCGGCGATTGGGGGGGGGGTCGGGGGCCGTTGCTGTCCCCAATTTCTGCTACTTTTGGCTAATATACGTACATTACACCACTATTCAAAAATCGAGACGACGCCTGGGGTCCCGGGTTCGAACGCTGGCCCTCGCGATTATCCAAAAGTGGACGTTAAATAATATCAACAAAATATGATTCCCCTCTATCTCTATAACATTAATCCATCCCCGAGATGTGAAACTAAAACTAGCAATAAGGCGTCCATCACACGAATATATAGTGATAGGTAATTTCATTTGCTTCACATCTGATTGATTGATATAGCTTATTTTACTTCGCTTTTCTGTCACCTTTGGCTAATCGCGAAGATGGGGATGAGTGATGAAATTGATGGACACTCACAAAGGACGCCCAGGGCGGGATTCGAATCCGGGAACCCTGGAAGAATTTTAAATATCTTCATGTCACTGACACATCCATGTATACATAAGAAATAATGTATTTCGTCGGAGGCCTGAAAATGCTTTATTCGTTACTAGAGTTGATCTGTAATATTAACAGTGATAACTATTAGGGGACAACTGCCTCCCCTTGACCCCCTGTGAGCACGCGTATGATACATCTGTGCCATATTATAATGTGTTAGGTTAGCGAGTTCATTAATCCGCACAAACATGGCGATCAGAACGAGATTATGTATCTCGATGCAGTCCTGGAAAATGGTCGCGAGCCTAGGATGCTCGTGTATGCGCAGTGGACTACGGCGCAGCCTTCTTCGATGCGCAGAACGAAACGCGGCGAGTGGGCGGAGATGCTCCGCCACGTCGCGCGAGAAACTCGCATCGTAGCTACGCTGCGGAACGGCATTGATACATTTCCATGCAAGATTTCTTAAAGCGTTTGCTTGCGTAAAGGAAATGACGAGCACTTGCAGAAAAATGAATGAGCACGGTCCCAATTTCCCCCTTCGGGTCAATGACTACCGGGGTGGCGTGAGGGGAGAGGAAACGTGACGTAGTAATAAACAAAAGTATTCCGAAGACCTGTGACTGGCCGAGAAGTAAACAATTCCCCATGTGTCAGGGAAGCTTCTGGCTGACCATTGTCGGATATCCGGATCCGCGTTTCGATACCGGGAAACGATAAAGTAACCGACAGGCTGGTGGTCGCTCTCATCCTTCGAGATAAGGGGCTGGCAAGTGTCCGATGCGTCCGTTTTCCTCTTCTCTCTGTTCCTTAGCACAACAGAAGCATCTTGTCCCATCAACAGACGCAAAGTGTACACACAGTTCGAATCCCGACATTTGCATGGACGTTCTTTGTGAGAGACCCTTCATCAATTTCATATCATCACTCATCCTCATCTTTGCGACTAGCCAAAAATGGCAGAAAAGGGAAGTAAAATAAGCCCAATCAATCACGGTTGGATTGATTGATTAGATTTCTTTTCCTTGGTTTTTCTTTCTATCTTTGTGTTCTACTTTTCCACTCTCCTATTGTCTATCTTCCTTCTTTGTGTGTTGTCTCTTTATCTTCTCTTTCTTTTTCCTTTTCTATCTATCAGAGGCGTATATTCCAGGCTATCTACGCTACCTGCAAAGCCCAGGCTCGAAAGAGAAGAAAAAATCGGTCGAAAAATGTGCATAAAATTGTTCATTTCAATAAGAAGATGATGACCTTTCAGAAGTTGGCACACTTATTTCTTACAAGTTGTTACACTAATTTCTTAGGAGTTGGCAATATTGCCCGCTTTCTTTGAAATCCGCAGGGGACTGCGTGAGTTGAGTTCCTTCTATGATGCCGCCAGTGTTGCCACAATATGATGGCATAATTTCCCTTTTTGGACCAATTTTTCCCTTCACCTAAGCAAATTATATAATAATAATAATAATTAGTAGTAGTGGTAGTAGCAGCATTATTAGTGGTGGTGGTGGAAGCAATAGTAGTACGTAGTTAAGTATTCCGTTTAATTCGTTATTCGTTGAATAAAAAATATTTTAAAAAAATTTCACATTTCAGTTTCATCACTTTCTGACCATATGTCCCAGGTTTGAATCCTGGTCAGGAATTCATTTAATCGTTAATCCTCATCGTTACTATTTATCCAGAGATGCATAGAATCAACGTACAATAAACTTAAAGAACCAGAAACAAGTAGGAATAGCAAAATAAATAACATAAAAATGTGAATATAAAATTCAAAATTAACATAAACTGTAATAATGTAGTCAGATGACCTTAAAAGTTCCCTGCAAAAGGGAAATTTCCCTTCATGTGGCAACACTAGATGCCGCTAGTGTTACGAACTCATTGTTACCAGCGTGGCATCTTCCCAGCAATGGGGAATTTTGGAGCGAAACTATTGGAGGAAAGGGGAAAAGCGTTGCTTTTATGACAGAGAAATTCCCCTCTGGGCCAAGAACGTCACTTTCCAATGATCGAAAAAGGCCTCACCCCGCAAATATTTGTCCATTCGAATACTATAATAATATGATGAGATAGCCCTAGTTTTGAACTCGGTATACGCTACTGCTATCTATCTTTGTATTTTCTTCCTTGTTATCTCTTGTTAACTTTCTTTATCCATTTTATTCATGCTCTTAGAAATATCTCGTGCTCTATATTGGGTGAGACGATCTCCACGGTGGAGTGTTTAGCACAGCGCGCTCCAATGTCAGGAGTCCCGGGTTCGAATCGGGACGATGAGGTTAACATCGAACAAAATAACCAAAGTAAAAACTGCATTACACCCACAAATGCTATATTTTCATAATGTACTATTTCATCAGGGGAATAAATGGTTTTAGTTTCGAAAAATACAAGAGATACAGTTTACCGGTTTTGGCTGATTGTGATACTGAAGACGAAGTGTGAATAGATTACACAAGGTGTCAGGAATCGAACACGGAGCCTTCGGGTCTTTTCGTGCTTGTAGGTTATTTTGCGTCGCTTTTCTCCCACTTTTGGCAATCGCGACGATGAGGATGAGTAATGATTAGATGAAACTGATGAGGCAACACTGACAAAGAAGACGAGAATCGAACCCGGGAACTTCGAAAGTCGAGCTCTTGACGCACTCGGCCACCGAACAGGCTCACCGTAGATTGGGATTTATCTATTAAAAGCTGTAGAATTTGACATATTTACAGATTCATCTAGTGCACTAAAGAAAAAAATACATCAACAAGTGCATAAGTGAGTGTAAATATTGTGTATATAGATGTTAATTTTATATTATTTTTCTTTCTATGTACAGTAAAGTACATTATGTTAAACATAATTGGTCTCAAAAGTACTATTAAAAGTTGTAAATTGTAATAAACCTGCAATTTTGGGGGCAGGGGTGGCAAATGTCCCCGCCAAGATACGCCTATGCGTGCTTGGTCTGTTAAGGAGATTACAACGGTTGGTCTTCTGGCTTCCTACTGTGGTCCTTACTTCGCATGGGTATTTTGTGTTTGTCTGGCAGTATTAAACTTCGTACAATCGAGTTAAGGATGCGTGTTGGCGTCAAAAGCACGCACGGTTGAAGCGTTGGTTGTACAAGAGAGGTGCACTGCCTGTCGATTACTTATCGTATAGTTTTTTCCTGCAAGAATGGGTTGAGATCTGAGCAAATCCAGGAAAGGGCTACATGCGGAGTCATCGCTGAGATAAAGCTTGGTCTCGTGCTGCGGGAAACGTCGCAAGGTGATTGGTCGAGGCGCCGTGACGATTCAAGGATGAGTAGCTCCGTGGGAAACACGGGGGGGAAGTCGTTATCTTCGGCGAAGACACACTTTTATCCGGAAAGGATAACAACTGCGTACTACCGCTGGGTCCCTTCGAGGTGTGGGTGGGGGAGTTTACTCATCAGCGGACGTCTTTTCGCGGCGGCAGAGGGGAGGGGGGAAGCGCTGAAACATGTCCAGTCAGTTTCAAAGTTCCCTTCAGTACAGCGCGGGCTCCCGAAGTGAACAGGTGCTTTTATCGATGAGCCGTGTTGACCGTGAAGACTTGCGTTCTCTGCCCATCTGACTTCCCGTCGTGAAAGAGCTTGTTACAGGAAGTGAGGACTTGCCTTGTTTCCGCTGGGCAAGTTCCTTTAATACGAGCGTCGGTGCGGGTTGATTGTGCTTTGTAGAGCGAGGGACCTTAGAGTGTAATGTTGGACGTAGGATCTGTGAACCGCCACTCATGGGCAACCCCTTTCTCCATGTTTCAGGATGCTGTGACTTGGCCGCCGACAATCCGTCCAGCTATGCAAGATATGGCTATGCATCCCACCGACGACTATCCCGAGGCCATGGGCACCTCTATGCAAGAAGGTAAGTTAAGTCTCCTCATATGGTACGGCCACGAGGTAAAGTCCGAGGCAAGTGTACTGTACTTGCCACTCACTACTGCTTCTGGCTGTACATTAGTTTTAAGCTCATCCGTATTCAGCTTGCAATGTGAGTCTCACCCGATAACAGGATAGCGACTTTTGATCACCCAGGGTGAACGAAGTGTCAAAATATTATCTTTCAGTGTCCGGATTTCCCCTTGTTATATGCCTTGGTAACACTTCGATCTAGTGAAAACGGATCTCTTCATTTTTACAGAAGAAACTACTTACGGAAATCAGTTTCTATAGCATTATCGAAGTTCGTCAATGTATTTTCTTTCATCGTGTAATCTTTTTTAGCACGAATTCATGTTTTTTCTAGAAAAATGAATTTTTAACTATGCTTGCCTAACCTAACCTTACCGTGAATGGTGTTTGGGGCTATGCGTGAATGGTTTGTGGGGCTAACCGTGAATGGTTTTTGGGGCTATACGCTATTATTTTCGTGAGAAAAGCATAATTCCACCCTAAAGAATGTTCCGCAATGCAGAATACGTAAGTAGGAATGTTAAAAATGACGAAATAAATGAGTTATAGGTGTTTTCACGAGATCGAAGTAGTACCTATGCCTTGAGTAGTACGTACACATTTATCACTTGTCGGTAGCCATCGTGGAAGTCCGGATTTGGGGTGTGTCCCCCCGAAAAATATTTATTGGGTTTATTTTACTTCGCTTTTCTGCCCCTTTTGGCTAATCGCGAAGATGAATGGTGATAACGACAATCACGAACAAAGAATGGAATATAGTTTTCATTTCAGTGACAGTAATTTATATTACTCATCAGAAGGGAGTTGCAGGAGTGTCGTAACTTCAAACTTGATGGAGTTTTTTTTTGAGTGGAGATCGTTGTTTGCCCGTGGGAAAAAATACCTTGCTTGTTGGAGTTTACGGGAGTTTCACGTGTGATGCTAAAGCACGTTAAAGATACTGTTGTGATCAAGCATCAATGTTTTTCGTGTGCATAGGCGTAACTTGGCGGGGGCAAGGCGGAGCACTTGCCTCCCCCAATTTTCAGGTTTTTGTTAAAATTTACATGTTAAGGATACTTTTGTTAACATCCTGAGACCTGAGGAGCTAAGTAATGAATAATAATATTCGTGATTTCGCAAATGTAACGGTTATTTAGCAAATAATCCTGGGCACTATTTTTACAGGATGAAAACTTTTCAACTTGGTCCCTCCAAAAGTTTAGCCTCAAGTTCGTATCTGCCCCCCCAAATGTTAAGTCCCAGTTACGCCCATGTTCGTGGGTATATATGCTTTATTTTGCCATGTACATTGCAGTGTTGCCACATTAAGGGAAATTTCCTTTTTGCCGGGAAATTCGGACCGAAATTTTAACCAAATGGGAAAAGGGAATTTCGATGAAAAATACCACAATTTCAGGCAAATTTTAAGACATCTGACTACATTATTACAGTTTATGTTAAGTTCCAGTTTCATATTCACATTTTCATTTTTCTGCTCCCTTGAATATAGCCTGTATCTATTTATATTTCTGTTAAGTACGTCGGTTTTATGCACTTTCGGATAATAGTAACGTTGAGGATTAACGATTAAGTGGATTCCTTACCAGGATCCAAACCTGAGACATCTGGTCAGGAAGCGATGAAAGTGACATGTGAAAAATTTAACATTTTTATTCACACGGACATGGACCAACGGAAATACTGTTACTACTGCTTCCACCACCACCACCACCACTAATGATAATAATAATAATAATAATTACAGCTACTGCTACTACCACTACTAATACTTATTATTGTATGATTTGCTTAGGTGAAGGGAAAAATTGGTCCAAAAAGGGCAATTTTACCCCTTGGAAAGAGAAATTGTGCCCTCATATTGTGGCAACACTGGTTCATTGGACGTTAAGGAACCGGCCGCCAATATCCTCGGTTTGACTCGGGATCCAGTATCCCGAGAACAACTGGCCAGCTACGTGGAAAGGAGTAAGTGTGCTGTGGTGTCAGAAGCCAGAAAATACGCAACGAAGGGACTCGATGCGCTGACCACGTGTCTGGAGGCGTCAGCATGCTGTTGCTACTTCTCCAAGTCAACCGTGATAATCTGCATCAGCGATGAGATGCTTACAAGATCACACAATCAAGGGCCCTTGCTTTTACCCGTGATTCGAACATATAACCACTGACTTAGTAACTCTCTACGTTAACCACTTCGCTGCAGATGCTGGTATTCTTAGCTGCCAAGACACGTTCGCCCCCTTCCCACGTTGAGCTGAAAACAGCTGGAACAGCACAGTACCTTTAACCATCGGTGTCGGGAGGGCAGGTGTCCCCCCCCTCCCCCCGCTAGTCTTAGTTAACACCGAACAAAATAACCAAAGTAAAAACAGCATTTCATCGAAAAATATTGTATAATACAGGAGGCAGGTTATATTTTCACAATGTACGATTTAATCAGAAGAATAAATGGTTTTATAGTTTCCAAATACGAGAAGTCACATAATATAAACTTTGAATAAAATTTCTCCATAACTTGTAAAGCCTTTTCCCGAACGAGGTGTGTAATAGTTAATAACAAAATACAGTTACTGAATTTCAGTACATTAACTGTATGGAATGTAAAAAAATAGTTTCAGGATATTAATTCATCTGGTGGATTGAGTAAAAAAGTCTCCCCATTTATATAATAGTAATTATTATAAAATGACAATTATAACCAGGGTAATAATTATTTCTATTAATTAAGTTTTATCAAGGACCTAATCCCCCTACAAAAACTTCTGGCGACGCCCATGCCTTTAACGTACTTTGATATCCCGTGAAACTCCAGAAAACGTCGAGCAGATAACTGTTCTGATATCACTGGCAGTAAATGTAAAAATGTTGCCTGTACGAGCCACAAGCTTACCTACGTCGTTCCATTGTGCAGCGCCACCGACGAGCGATATTTGCAACTATATATACACACCATTCAACGGCGTCTAACACGGGAATAGATGATCAGAAGTCACTACCCTGTATCGGGTTAAATCGAATCGCTAGTTGTATTAAAGTTGTGAGTCAAACCTGAATATGAGATGGGAGTTAAAGAACGTTGTGGAGGTAGCCAGGCATGCCCCCCCTCCCTTAACCATCCAGATCTAGTCATAATTACCATATAAATTATTTAATTAAGACAGCATGTCTACTATCATATTACTGAAATACACTTTTTTTAAACTTTACCGAACACTTTACTTGATCTAAATTCTTCGCTTTCTTCATCTAACGGATTAAATATGGTAGTTTTAGTAGCAAAATCAATTTGGAACCAATAAAGTAACTGAATTACTAAGGGAATATGTTCAGATATTTTAGAAAAATATATACGGGTGCACATTGAATTTTATATTACTTTAAGGGGAAAAATCTCCCAGATAATGCGTCAGCACCCCTGGAAGTATCTCTTGAATAGAACAGGGCAGTGGCGGCGATTGGGTTCTAAAACTGGGGGGCAAGGACACTTTACTTTCTCTTGGTAGATAAGGTCTAGCACAGTGCGAGGGCAAAAAGTGGGACATGGCAACTGCCCCCCCCTCCAATCTCCGCCATCGGAAGAGGGGCAGTATTGACAGTCATGATTTTTGGCTTCATCTCTGGTTGCTATTGTTGAGTTGTTTTATGGGGACTGTTGGCAGATCTCATCGTGGCAACCCTGTCTAGCGTTCAGAGTGAAATCCGATACCTCTGAGGAAATCCAGCAGCTAATGTTGCGAGAAGTTCATTTGCATCGCTAGCAGCCGAGGGGGCAAGAAAAACGCTTCTATTCATGGCTACGGCAGCTGCTGAGGAATTTTCCCTCGAGCTGCAAGTTTTCAGGAAAAATTTCTGCCAATCGCATTCACAACACAGGTAGCTTGTTGCTGGTGTCGACTTCCATAGTTGCAAGGTCCTGCCTTTTTAACGGGGTGTGCAAGGACGTATTTAGGGGGGGGGGATCCCGACCCGCCAGAAAGACCAACCAAGTCCAAAAATAAATAAGAAAAATATTAATTTTTTTGGTAGGACAACTGTTCGCATACAAATGTTAGTTATCTAACTACGCATAAGCATTTATTTATCTGTTCATGCAATAATAATTATTTTTTAAATCTTATTAATCTATAAACGTTATTTTTTTATTTAATTATTTTTATTATTACATGTGAGACACTTGGTTCCGACCCCCCCCGGAAATTTAATGTACCTGTTCTGCTGGAATTATTTTATTTAAATTAAGTATAATCAATATGCACTAAATAATGTACTCGCATACTTTATGCAATTGTCAATGCAGTTATGTTTTTCTTTTCTTGCATTTCCATCGTTCTTCTTCTAATCTATTGTATTATAATTGGAATGTACGAATTTCGAGGACAAGCAGTGATGCCCCCTTGCAAATAAAAATGTTGCGTTAACGTCCTTTTTTACGCACATATGCTAATTAGAACTGAATCTACACATTTTCATGGAAACCAAACCACAACACTAGCTCCCCACCGAACAGATTCTCTGAATTTTAATACAAATGCCCTAAAATAGACAAATTCTGTTCGGCACGATATACTTTTTTTTATTCTACTGCAAAGTTGTGTTGTAACCACATGTGCCGCTGTTATATGTAAAGAGAGATATAGCATGACTATACAACTACCCAACTACACTCCTCACAAGTTTGGAAAATTATTATATTAGGCAATAGATGATAGTCACGGTGGCATATGTCGGCGAAAAGACGAGAACATCCACCAGACATATATCATGTGTTGTTGCATTCCGAGGCTATGTCTAACCTATTGTCCAATGTAACAATATCAGAGGCGTCTCGTGAACGCATGAGGTGCATGCTTCGCATGCGTCAATTGTGGGAAAAAGGACAGCTTGCTCTGCTACGACATTAATGAGCATTTCTTCATATAGGAGAAGTATTTATTTTACACGAGAGTGCTCGACCAAGCTTATATTACATTTCTTGGATCTTAAGTGAAAGAAAGCAATAAATCTTTTCCCACAATTGACGCATGCGTCACTTCAGATTCAAGAAATGTAATATAATCTTAGTTGAGCGCTCTCGTGTAAAATAAATACTTATCCTATATGAAGAAATTAGAATGTAGAAATGCTCATTAATGTCGTCGCAGAGCAAGCCGTCCTTTTTCCCACAATTGACGCATGCGTTCAGGAGACGCTTCCTAACAATATTCCAAACTTTTTGTGGGAGTGTATTAGTTACCGAAATAAACGGTTTAGTAAGCAACCGTATCTGTCGGAACGATTAAAAAATACTGGAAAATATGAGACAATATGCTCATATCATCATCACTCATCCTTATCGTCGCGATTAGCCAAAAGTGGCAGAAAAGCGAAGTAAAATAAACCAAATCAATCAAACCAAAGAACACCACGTAAAACAAATTACACCCCAGAAATGAAAATAAATGCACCGCTGCCTACAGATTCAGACTTCCGAAGACTTGTCTTAACAAATAAAATGTACCTCGTTGATCACGCACTTCAAAGTAGAATACAGATTTGTACTTCCTTGCACACCTCTGCCAACGTGGATGGGATGCTGACTGACTAATACAGTGCCAATGCACTTCATCCGTGTGTGTGCTGGATCTTCCCACAAGTCGGACCTTTACTCATTTCGCACCTTTTGCTCCGCGAGTGACGTCATTTGGCTTTTCACGTGTCTGCCGCTCATTGCGTCATAATTCCTGCATCTGAACTCGTTCGGTCGCCCCGAGGGCAGAGGAGTTGAAATAGGAGATGACTGCGACAGCTACTGAATGCGTAACAGCATTGAGTTCAAAGAAGAAATTGCGTGTCTTTGTCAAGAATTTGCTGCCGACATCGCAGGGGAGGCTGTTGCCACTTGAACCCACAATCGAATAAATATGCAGTCAACTAGCGTATCCGAAAAATGGAATGCTTTATTCAAGTTCGAACAGTCTTTATGATGTTGTTACTTTTGAATTACTGTATAATACAAATACACCAGCATCTTATATGTGCAGTGGGATCCATGAGTATTACCGTTCAAATTGTCCATCACACATGTTTGTGCAATTTATTTGATCCAATAAGAGCTTGAAGAATTAAAAGAAAACTCAAAACAAGCTGTTGACAACTTCTGCACTAGCATACATAAAAATCCATCGCTTAAAAGCACATAGAATGTAATAGAAAAATTAATGAAAATGGTCATGGACAATTTGCACGGTAATAATCATGGATCCCACTGTACATAATAGATTTTTCTGTTGTTCGGGCTAAGCTTTCCCCCCTCCGCTAACGACGCCCAATTCTTTATTATAGGAAGGTAGAGCTCTTAACAGTTCTCAATCACTTGTAGAGGTGAAACACTTTATCATTGTCATAACAGTCCAAATTTGAAAAAGTGCCCGCGACTCTACAATCAATATGCTGTCTCTTACATGTAGCCATTTTAGTTTAACGTCGTGACTATTTGGTGACTTTGTAGGGCACATTGTGTTTTCCAAACTTGATACTTTTGTATCCATATAACAGCTAACAGTTGTTTCACTTGAACATGTATTTCTTACAACTTCGGAAGACAATTATGTACTTGTCTTTGTACCAGTGCCGGAACTACAAGCCCACTTATTAAACACGTATTTTTTTCGTTTTCCGATTCGATGTGTATTTCTCACGATATGTGACCGTTCCGGGACTTTTGGACCACCCGGTGTATATATATGACAATGTTACACCTGGAAAATGATACTTTGTTACAATCATGCAGTCATAACTTTTCCTGATTAAAGATAGGTTGAAGAATCCTTCACCACTGCATTTCTCGTGAAATTCTAGCCTGATTTGATTTCAGTCTGACTGCCACGTGAGAAACAAACACATAAATACGAACCCTCTGCGGCTTGTAGATCCGGCACTGTTTTGTACTGCATATTGTAAATGGGGGAGTGGTATGTGATATTTGCAATAACAATGTGATCTACGCACATAATGCGATTCAAGCGATGAGTCATAGACACGTAACTCGGAGCTCCACCCTTGTGTGTAGATGAGGGAATCATTTCGTAGGTGTGCAAGGGGAACGGACAACATTGGATATTCTGTCGAAATTACAGTACGTTGAATATACTATACTTCAGATAGAGTAGGCGCACAGGATGTATTCGAAAGCGAAATAGTTTAACGTGTGGGTATTGATAAAAGATTATGCGATGCTCTTTTAATCGAGATAAAGTAATCATACGATTGACATCATCAATGACATCAGTTGGAACAGGGAGTGATAACCTGCAGTTACTGCCCTCGGCACTTTTTCTGCTCTTAAACTGCAGTTTCGTACAAGTTTATTATTGGATGATTTCAAATTCCGTGCGTGTATATTATTATCACAGTAATGTTGCATTTAGCATTCTCTTAACAATTTACTGAACCGAACGTGCTGCTATTCTTAAAACATAAATTGGTAGGCTTGTTGTAATACCTAATAGAAAAATATTGTGTACAGTATCTTGCCCGGATCGGTTTATTTCTTATTTAAATCAGTGTCAAATATTTACCTTGCAGCTTTCATTCGCTGTGCTTATGCTGTTTTCCCCATATACTGTCAACTTGGAGATTTTACAAATTGATGTTCTTCATTGGGAATTTGTCCTAATCCATTTTATAAACTCTAAAAGAAAAATGAGTGCAGTGAGTCGAACTACTCAAACAACTGAAAAACTAGGAAGTCAATACTATGGAGTGTACAGTAGGAGGCATAAATATTACCAGGTAAATTGTCACAACTTTTTAAGGTTACGAGTGACAGTTTCGCACCATCTGGTGTGATACGATCTGTGAAAAATATGATGAATAAGTATTTACGGGATCCCATATAGCCCTTATGGAGAGGCAACTTCAACTTACGTCTAATCAAAAGGTCGGTGGGGGAGGAGCAGTTTAGGGTCCTCGCGTTTGGCTGGAAATAGAAACTGTTCCTCGTGTCCTTAAGAGAGATAATAATGTTGTTCCCATTCTTACACCTCGCGTTACACCTTACAGGAGCTTAAAATCTCTCCCGGTTATTCATCTTGACGTCAATAGTTACCTCGATGCAAAGACATTTGCTTGTTTATGTCTGCAGACAATGCCGAATCTCTGTTCGTATCGAAACCACTGAACATTTAATGCTTCAATATATGACAGTCATATTATAAACAGATAAGCCGAGCTGTATCGCGAGCATGATGTCTTGAGTGTGTAATTTTATGAACCGCAATATGTTATTGTCCTCTTCAAAACTTAATGCAGCACCCTGAAACTTTATTATTATTAAATGATAAAGCAGAACTTCAAAGGTTTTATTGTTCTATTACAGCATGTAACAGGGTCTCTGGCACGACTTTATTATATTGCTGTGGATTCAGCAGTTCTCAAGGCAGTGTCTTGTTTTTCATTTCTACGTTCTCTGAAAAGGACTTTAAAGAATAACAAGATTTAAAAAAAAAGTATTTTGTGCTTCAGTCCTGCCTGTGCCACTGTCGGAATCTCATAGTACTATATACAAACACACATTCGGCCATCTTAAAACATAACATTCTCTTTCAGTACTCGATGACATAGTGATGATGCTTCCACCTTTGAATCAAAGTGTTCTGGGTTCAATCCCATGTGGTGGACATTGCACAGTGGTTCAGTTTCACTTTGAACTGTAGATCCAGTCTCGCTCAACATGTAGAATCATAAAGGACTTAAGCAGACAATATTTTATCTTTTTTGACAATTCGAAGTAAGTTTTTGCCTCTTCAGTATACCTATTGATATTCCAAAATGTATTATCTTGGGCTGATATAGATATTTTTTGTTACACATATTATAAACACACTTCCTGGTTTTTCAGTAATATACCATTAAGTCTAATGTTTCGTCACTGAAAACTTGTGAAATCAAATAGTAAAACAAGACAGTCAAATTATTGGGCATAATGCATAGGCTAATATCAAAATTTATATTTCATTGAATTGAATTTTTGTTTTAAGTATACTTTGTGCAAACACATAGGCTAATCGGGACTGGACCTACAGTTTAAAGTGGAATCTGAACAACTTTGCAGTGCACCGGGCATCAAATGCAGGACTGCTCGATTATAAGGCGACGTTACTACATACTATGTCATCGTGAGACCCTGGATAAAAACACTGGTGATAAATTAACATTGTGAACAGTTTTGAGAATTTGTTTTAAAATTTGAAAAGATGCAAATTTTTGAAAAATCAAAATTTTGAATTTGAATTTTGAAAATATTTTTTGATGGAAACCCGTGTTGCATATCATATGAAAGCCGGTAGATAGCACTTTAAATTGTAGATCCAAGATCTCGAGAATACTTGAGTTTGAACTGCAATTTTAGTAACTGTAGTTTGTTAATTTTTTTTGGTAAATTTTGGTAACTTTAATGGTTTGTAACTTCAAAACCAGTTGACATATGAGCATATGATTTGGATATTTTCCTTCCGTCCATTATTTCAATCTAAGACTAGGTTGGGTTGGTGTGGAATAACCCAGATCTCATATTGGGTTATTTTCTATTATACAATCTCTCTCACATGTATTTCTGTGCCAAAATGGCAACAAGCATATTACTTGTAATCAGATATATGAACTAGAATGTGGTAGTAATTATTACCATTCTTTTTTCAGACTCTACAGTCGACTCAATACCCAATGCCCAAGAGGCCTGTGAAGAAGACATCGAAGATGGCTCCCACACACCAAAAGCTCCGCACGATTCGAGCGCATGTGTCCTCAGCGACTCGGAAGCTAGTTTAACCGGTGCAAAGAAGAGGAAGTCGAACAAAGCTGTCAAGCACCAGGTATGTCTGTCTTTCATTTTGGTTGTCTTCTTTCATGCAGCAGTGTTTCCAAAACAAAGTGGAAGGTCAGATTAATTTACTTAATGGAATTAAGAATAACAATTAAAATTGCCAAAATTCTTCAACATAAAAGATAAAATTACCAAGCACAACGTGTCTTGTTTAGTGACATTTCAGCACTTTTAATGATGCTTTTCTCAAGCAATACCACAAAAAATATGAAAGAAAAGCATCATTACATACATAGGCATATCACAAGTAATATTGAAAGTCCAATAATTACTAGTATTGTTCCTGTGTTTCCAATTATTGATAGTATTAAATGTCCAACTATAATGCCTGCTGCTAGTCGGGCACTGACCCTGCTCCCCCAAATTTTCAGATTTGTTAAAATTTACAATTTTTTTTATTAACTTTCAGGGGCCTGAAGAACAAAGATATGTGTTCAAATGGCTATAAAATATAAAAAAGCAAAATAGTCCTGGACACTGTTTTTATGGGATGGAAAACTTGTCGATTCTGCCCCCAAAAGTTGGGCCTCAAGTTATGCGCATGATTGCATGCATTATGTGGATTTAAAATAAACCTAGGAGAAGTTGCTAGGCTAAGCACTTTGATTGAATATTGTCCATCTTTTCTTGGGTGATATAAATATCTGCATCATCAAACGTAGTATGGAGTGTGTAGTAAAGGATGATTTCAGTAGTCAATTAACACTTCAAGCAATATTTTAAAAGATATAGAGAAAATGTAGTATTTGTGTGACATTTCTAAACTTTATGTAACTTAATGACTCCCCTCCCCCAACACATAATTTACCTTCATATAATACTGTTAAAAACTTTTGAAAACTGGACTTGATGTACAAAGCCCCCCCTGATAACCCATGAGCCCCTCCTGGAGATCAGTTTTGGCTACGGGCCTGGCTTGTGTCTGTCTCAATAGCAACTCTTCAAAAATAGGTGTGGTTTCACGAAACAAACGTATTATCTGAATCCTGAATAAATTTGTTTAGAATTCCTCCTAGAGAGCACTTGTGAAAACTCATGTGTATTACCTATACTTTTCTACAGATCTCTGATCACATTAAGCTTATTTTCTATTAGAAATAGGAACACAACAGTGTGATTTAGGAGGAATTACAACCACACTTATCAGTTATACTAAGGCAGACCCAATATCTCAAACCACCTAAAATCTTGGTATATTTGAAGCTTGTCTTGTATCATATGCATATTATTCATAACATTTTTGAAGTAATATGAACCTTTTTCTGTCTTTTTCAGTCATCTGATCTGATATCCCAGGAAAATGAAGAAAGTGAACAAGACATGAAATATGTTTGTCCCATCTGCGACCACGTGTTATCTTCTCAGCACGAGTTTACGCTCCACATTCGGTCGCACAACGACGTGCGAGCAGCGAGCATTCCTGGAACTGCATGTAAAGTGTACACCTGCAAGATCTGCAGCAAAATGCTAAGTTCGTCCAGCTCACTCGACAGGCACATGCTCGTCCATTCGGGCGAGAGGCCCTTCAAGTGCAGGATATGCGGCGTTGCCTTCACCACCAACGGCAACATGCATCGACACATGCGCACCCACGGGAGCCGTGACAACTACGAGAGCGACGGGAGCACCGACAGTGGTGGATCTGGCAAGAAGTTCCCACGGAAGAGGAAGGCCAACGGGGACATGAAGTCGAGTTCGCCAAAGAGGAAGTCTCTGGAGTTTCCCGACGAGCCATTGGAGGACGGCAAGGTGCAAGAAAGCGAACCGGAGCAGTTGTTTTGTCCAGTGTGCGAGAAGGAGTTTTCCTGTTTGAACGGGCTGGAGAATCATCTGGAGGCGAACCATCCAGACTACGAAATCAAATGTGAAACATGCAACTTGGCCTTCAAGAACCACAGAACCTTACATTTACATAGATTCATGAGCCATGCTAAAAAAGACAAGACAACCCCAATGCATATTGGTTTCCAAGATCTCACTTTTGTTGACTTCTCCACGGAGAAGTTTCCTCTGATTGCAAAGGCCTATTGTGAGGAGAGTGTCCATAAGTCAAGCAGTGCCTTTCATAATTTCCAATGTGATAAGTGTAAAAAAGCATTCCCATGTGGCAGTGCCTTACATATCCACTCTCTGACGAGCCACCAAAGAGGACCTGATAATCAGTGTGAATCCAGTTGTGATACCCCAAAAGACTTAAGAACTAATTCAGTCCAACACAAAACCTATTCTGCCTCCTCGGACAGCGAAGAACCAGAAGAGAAGAAAGATGACTTCTTCGCTGTTCTGAATTTGCAGAACAAGTCAGTTTCTCCTGAGCCTGAAATCAAACGGAAGGAAGAAAAGTTTGAAAATGCTTACTATTTCAATAGCTACGTCGAGAGGCCAGTTAAAAAGGAACCGATGGATGAGGAAAAAGAAGCAGAATCGGGTCCGAGAGACCTTGCGGATATCCAAAGCATCATTTCAGTCACCGCGAAAGCATCCTTTCTCCAAGATCTTTCAAAATCTCCACAGTCTGCAACCTCAGCATCCCCGATTGCGAAGTTTAATTCGCTGAATCCTTTGTCCCCTGCCCGAGCGGAGTCTGTTTCAAGCGAGAACAGGGAACACGAACTGCGAATGGAAGAGGAGGATCAGTTCGCTGCCGAGTTCCGGGAAATGAAGTTGAAAGGAGAATTTCCATGTAGGTTGTGCACGGCAGTTTTTCCAAATCTCCGAGCCCTTAAGGGTCATAACCGCACACATCTGAATGCTGCCCCGTACCTCTGCAATATGTGCTCCTACAAGAGCAACGATAAGAGCACCTTGATTCGTCACATGAGAACACACAACGGGGAGCGCCCTTATGAATGTGCATTGTGCAATTATGCGTTCACGACCAAAGCAAACTGCGAACGTCATCTCAGGAATCGGCATTCAAAACTGACACGGGATGAAATAAAAAGCTCCATCATTTATCATCCTTCCGAAGATTCCACAAATTTAAGCAACGAAAAGCAGGAGCAGCCAGCAAGCAATAAAGATTTCAAGATAAATTTGGCTCCTGGAAATGATCACATTCCTTCCCGTCATGATGAAAGTACAATCGGTCCTTATCGCTGCAGAACGTGTAATATGAGGTTTGCAACATCAGATGAATGTGCATATCATGCTCAGAATGAGCATCAGGATTCCAGGCTGCAAGAAGATAGCATGGAAGAAACTAAACCACGCATACCATTGATAGTGCCTCTCATTGCCGAAACTAGAGAAAATATTCCGGAAACCAAAGCTTTTCATCAGAAAGAATCCAATCATGATGATCATCTTTCAAGTGTTGAAGCCCTAGTCAATTTTACGAAGAAGTCATCTTTGGATCTTTCAAGATTTTCTGCAAATCCTGAAAATGAAAGTTTGTCATCCTTGCAAGAGGCAAGAGTACCTGCATTCCCACAGTCAGATATGGATTCTCCTTTAGATCTGAGCATGGATGCTTTAGATTTAAGTAAGAAGAAACGATGCTCAACTCCAGAAGTGGACGACAACATGCCACAAGATCTCTCAAAACCCAAAGAACGTGTTCAAGATGTGGACCGTGGTCGTCATTCTCCTCAACCTCCAACTGCTCAATTACCCCAACCACAGAAACCAATGTTTGAACCCACCCAAAGTTCCATACCAAAGCTTGACGTGAGAGGATCTTCCCAACATTTTGCAAACTCGCCGTACGTGTACTTCAGTTCACCTTTCCAGAGCAGACCTTTCGCATACCCATACATGTCGGCCTTTAATGCATCTCCTGTTCCACAGATTGACTCGCGGTTCACGGATGAAGTGAAAGAGAGAATTCACAAGGAGCTGATCAGAGGATTGCAGCTATCTGGTGGTTCTCTGTTGCTGGATCCTTCGACAATGACAGACCAGTTGCGTGCTCTTGCTTTGAGCCCGTTTAGGTTTGGGATGAGTCCAGAGTCCATGAACAAGAGCAAGGACCACGAAAAGGAGGCAGTCGGCGAGCCTGTGAAAAGGGACCAACCTTCTCTTAAGGATGATTCTGCACTGAAAATTATGGAAAAGCCAGTCGAAAATGTTCCGAAACCTGATGACCCGATGGTGAAGATGGTCATCAAGAACGGAATTCTCATGCCAAAGCAAAAGCAAAGACGATACAGAACGGAGCGACCATTTGCATGCGAGCACTGTTCCGCTCGGTTCACTCTGCGCTCAAACATGGAGCGTCACATCAAGCAACAGCATCCGCAATTCTGGAGCCAGCGACCTCGGGGTGCACGGCGTACTTATACGGCACCCACTCTTGTTTCTGTGTCCACGGAAGATAAAGTCACCACGTCGCATCCGGAAGAAATGCCAGTTTCTTCTGAGATCAAAGTGGAAGCTGAGACTGATTCTAGCAAAACCAAAGAAACAAAAGTTGTCATCTCTGAAGAAGTGAAGATGGCGATTGCTCAGCAGCTCAAATCAAAACTCAGCAACGAATCCAAAGGTGAAGAAGTTCATGTGAAGGAGGAACCCGCTGACGAAAACTGTAATGAAGCAAATGAAGATGATGGGGAATTGGTGATAGACGAAGATAACATGGATGACGAAGAACAGAAAGAAAGTGAGCAGGAGGATGATGTGAAACACAAAGACAAGGAAACCAAAGATGATGAAGGTGGAGTAGATTTGGCTAGCGTGTCCAAACTGCTCGACAATGCCTCTACGCAAACATTCCAGCAGTTCTTCAAATCTGCCGACGAGGAGGACGATGCAGAGGATGAGGAAGAAGGAAGCACAAGCGACGGCAATAATTCAGGAAGTGATGAAAATAAATCCGAGTCAGATAAGAAAAGAAGTGCCTATTCATCAGCACCTAATCGAGTATCCTGTCCTTATTGTTTGCGTAAGTTTCCCTGGTCCAGTTCTCTTAGACGACACGTCCTGACTCACACTGGCCAGAAACCATACAAATGCCCCCACTGTCCTCTCCTCTTCACGACCAAATCCAATTGTGATCGCCATCTGCTGAGGAAGCACGGTAACAACAACGATGCTAACTACACAATGCGTAATGTACCTGAACGTCCTTACAAATGTACTTTCTGCCCCAGCTCAACCTTCTCAACGCAAAGCAACCTGCGCAAGCATCTCGCTTCGAAGCATTCTCAGTCGCCATCCGGTTCCATCAGTCCCAGCAGACACGGGGACGACGGAAGCTGCGGAGAGGGAGAGAGGGAAACTGGTGGAGAAAGCGGAAGCGAGTGTTTCGATAGCTGCAACAACGGCTACAGTTCCGATCATTCGAAAGAATGCTCAGTTTCCTGTTACAAGTGCTCACAGACTTTTTCGTCCGACGGGAAGCTGAACGCTCACCTAGAACAGCACTCGGACCTTCCCTTCAAGTGCCATTTGTGCGAAAACAGCTACGCCGAGAGGCAGGAGGCGCTGGACCACATCAGGGATGTTCACACGGCTGAGTACGATCTCCTGGTCTCCAAGGGTGCACTGGAATCTAGTCCCGACGAGAATGGAAACGCCAACTTTGGTGTGCCGGAGAACGGAGAAGAGAGTTTGGAACAGCTGCGTGGGAAATTTCCAGACTATGCGAACAGAAAGGTAATTTAGCTTTCTTATTTTGATTTGATAATTTTTGTTTTGAGTATTTTATTTAAACTGGGCATGTTTCACCAATGTTGAGCTTTCAAAGTAAATTACTTCTTAAAAAGATGTTACATGAAAATTGAGGCCCAACTAGAAATTGAACGTATCCTTCACATTCCATACCAATGCGAGACTTCACCATAATTTACAGAAGTTGCATCTCTGTGCATCTCAGTTTGTACAACATTGCCAAGTAATTAAAAAATTCCAAGCCTTGAGCTACAAAATTTCACTAAATCTTTACAATACAGCCTGCATTTCATACTGCTATTTCAGTTCAATTTACACATCCTTATGCAATCAACTGGGGTGGTTCTAGATCCAGGTTTTCCTGAAATGGATTTCTTTAAGTTGTGAAACAAAAGAAGGAACTTTCAACAGTCAGTAGCCATAGGAAAACATTGTGTTCTTCAAATATAATAAATTTAATAAGTAGAGGCATGCAAATTTCGTTTTTGACGAAAATATGAAAAATGAACATTATAGCATGTTATTTCATATTTCTGAAAGGTGTGAGGTACATTTTCCTACCCTGTTTTGTCACAAAATAATGCGAAATATACTCTTAAACATGAAATTTACCGTTTATATACCGACGTGACACTTTCTGAAGTATCCTGTGAGTTATGCAATTCATGGAAAATTGATTAATTCTGCTGTAAATATTTGAGAAGCAAAAATAGACCCCCTTACACAGGAATAAACTTAATACTCTGGTAACTACATAAATGTGCTATTAGAAGGGGTAAGTTTATTTTGTGTAATAAGTAAAAAAAGGTAAAAAAGGTAAAGTGTTCCCCTGTGCATAGCACCACGCCATGAAGGCGTATAGGGGGTGTGGGGGTAACGCCCCACACTTTCTTGATCCAGTCGTGAGTAGGGGTGATGTGATCAGCATCACGCCCCTGACCGCCTTTACCCCCCAGGGTTTCCCCCAGGTACCCATGTTATTCGACGCTGGGTAGGCGCCGGGGCCGCTTCCACCGTTAGAAAAGTTCCCGGATTTGAACCGGCCGGGGATCGATAAGTTCAGTTTTTAAATCAAGTTTAGGATTATATTCACAATTTTTAAACCAAAATGTCATTTTATATAGCACTTTTGATGTGATTATTCACCGCTACAACACCAAAATGTTATATTATTTACCGCTTTTGTACCGAAATTTTGCTTTTTTCTTTACCAAAAACCTGTGCCTCTATTAATAAGCAATACTTACCGTCAAGATCATGTGGCAGAGCTATTTAGATAATGATACATTTACAATCTTTCTGCATATAGCCTTTAATTTCGTGATTTTTTTAAAAGTAAATGTCTAAATACACAGTTTATTTTTCAAAGGTGATCAATTTGTTCCATACAAAACTAAAAAGATTAATAAAGCATCCATGTTCTTCATCGAACATTTGCAACGTTATATTAGATCGAAATAATATCAGTTAAAAGTATCAATAAATTATGTACTCTTACTGGCAAAAATTTCCTGTCAATCCTTCTCTAATATTTACTAATTTCTTTAGCGATTAATTTTACCATTGATAACAGCACTGTAATAGGAATACAGAAATCTCATCCTAGGAAGGGTTTCTTTAATTATTTTTAGCTCTGATTGAGGAGGAGGTTCATGCAGATTTCATACATCATTGCCCATTTTCCTGAAAGCCTATTTTTACTATTATCTATTATGATCAATGTTTAAAGTGGGAAAAAATCTTAGGTGTGGAGGTTGAGCCTTGGGGTATAGCTGGGGTGCTCCTATGGTTTAACATGGTGACAATGAGACAGTTGGGGTGGGAGGGGGATGCTTTGCAAAAATTTGGCTGGTTGGTGATACTATCCCCATCAGTTAGAGCACTGATTATACAGGGTGCGGCAACATAACTTCCTTATTTCAGAACGCAATAAAACCCATGTGATGAATTAGAATTGTTTAATGTTTTTTCTTACACTGTAGGTACATATAAAGTAGGTATATAAAGTTATGTTTCACACAGTTTTGAAAATCACATCAGCAAGGTGACGCCCCCTATTGTCCATACACTGAAGAAGCCGATTTCTGTCTTTATGCCGAACCAGCATATCATCGGGAATGTTGGCAATTTCTTGACGGATGTTGGCCTTTAGGTCTTGGAGGGTCCTTGGATGGGTAACATAAAGGTGGGATTTAAAAAAAAAAAAACACCAAAAAAAATCGCAAGGGACCAAATCGGGGGAGCAGGCTGGCCACTACAATAACAAAACATCCGTTCGTAAAATAGGCCTCGACAGCAAACTCACGCTCCTCACTGTTCCAACGCATAATGGCTACTGGCCAGGACGCAAACTAAACTTTAGACTCGCGCCTGTCGAATGAGACCACTCCCGCCCCACTACGACCTCTACAGGCTGCATGGCGCACATTTCAAAAAAGGAAGTTATGTTGCCGCACCCTGTAATAGTATAATTGAGTACATTGCAAGAAATCAATTTTTATACTTGAGAACAAGAGAACGTTAATGAATAAAATATTTAATCTTGCCTTTAACTTTCATGTTTTTTAAACTTCACTTGTTTACCTATACCAGGAACCATAAAATTAGATGACTGGGCTGAAGTGTGTTGGGGTCATGTTTAAAAGGCAAATTAAGTAAGGGTGAAATATTGTGTGTTCTTGTACACTATATGGTAACAGTCGCCCTTTAGCGGTGCCTAGTCCAAGCTAAGATTGTTTTTAATATTGTGTTCTACTATATGTTGAACATTGTTTGACCAATTTTTAATTTGAAGAGGTTTTGTTTTCTCGGGCAATCAGCCAGGTGATTTCGGGATAGGCTTCAGAGAGCTAACGTCACTCTCATCTTCAGGGATTGAAGTGCAGAGATAAGTCAGGGTGAAGTTATATGTATTTGGTGTGGTAGGGGTCCGGTGTAGGTGGCATGCCAATCAGGTGGCGTTTCTCCGACGTCCGTGCTCCCGGTCGACTATCACTAACCAGGCTGGGTCCAGTTCGAGTCCCTCTTGAGGTTTTCCTTTTCCCTGTGTATGGCTATTGCTTCTTTGATGAGATGGTCCAAGTAATACAATGATTTATTGATGATCTTGGTGGTTGTGAAATCAATTCTATGGCCCTCCTGGATGGAATGTTCTGCTAACCTTGATTTTTTGGGATGAAAATTCTTAATTTAGCTGGCATGTTCTTTGCAACGCTGGTTTACCATATCATTTGTCCCTGTAGTAATGCCTACATTGTCCTCCTCCCGTTTGTCCAATCAAACAGCATTGCAAAGAACACGCCAGCTAAATTAAGAATTTTCATCTGAAAAATCAAGGTTAGCAGAACATTCCACCCAGGAGGGCCATAGAATTAATTTCACAACCACCAAGATCATCAATAAATCATTGTATTACTTTGACCACCTCATCAAAGAAGCAATAGCCATATACAGGGAAAAGGAAAACCTCAACAGGGACACGGGACTCGAACTGGACCCAGCCTGGTTAGTGATAGTCGGCTGAGGAACGCCACCTGCTTGGCCTGCCATTTACCGGACCCCTACCACACCCTGACTTATCTCTGCACTTCAATCCCTGAAGATGAGTGACGTAGCTCTCGGAAGACTATCCGGAAATCACCAGGAAAGCTTCAAGAATTATTTTAATTTTTAATTTATTTCCACATCAGAGATTATATAATTCACTGTATTTCAGGTAACTTGTGCCTTCTGTCTACGGCGATTCTGGTCAGCTGAAGACTTGAGACGTCACATGCGCACACACACAGGAGAGCGCCCTTTTTCCTGCGACATCTGCAGCCGAAAGTTCACCTTGAAACACAGCATGCTTCGTCATAGGAAGAAGCACTCGGAGCGACCGGGCACCTTCGACGTTAGCGACGACGACAATGGATCTCCCGACAGCACGTTCACAGACTCTAATTCTAACATAGCAAACTTGCAACCGTCCAAAAAAGTAGTTGGTCCGACCAACAAGAAGCGAGATGGCCTGATGGAGAAGATAGCTCGTCTCAGTGAGGTCACCGGGGCACGTTGGGAAAAAGACTATGCTAAGTTACCAACAATAACCCCAAAGGTCGATAAAGGTGACGAAGAAATGACTGGATCTCGGCCGGAAGAGGCTAAAGACTCTGATCTTATTGGTAATTTGCTCGGCATTCAGGATCCGTCGATAATTGATAAAATGTTATTGTCCAAGTCTGCTGATGACGCAGCAAAATTGCTTGGTGTTAAAAGTCAAGATTGAATATTTAGTCCAAGTTGTTGAAAAAGTTTTGAGATACAAAGATTGCACCTTTATATTTCACTTAATCACTGTTGTGTTCAGGTTTGTAAAGAAATAATTGATTTTTTTTCTTTGAAAGTGGTAGTTTTTGATCCTGTATTTCACAGCACTGTAAGATCTTGAAAAAAATATTAGAGTAGTTGATATTGTCAGTATTTTACAGTATATTTATTGTAAGTCTACAGTCTATTCCTGTTTTATAATATTTCTATGGAGTTATTTTTCTCGTGTGCGTGTGTGTGCGAAAAGTTAATTTGTGGTTGCAAGTAATTAATATACTCCGAACAAAAATAAAGTTGAATTCAGATGTTAATTTTTACATATTTATCAATGAAGCATGTAGTGCCTTCTTTCCTGTATCACAGTTCTATTCAGTAAGAACAGCATCAACATACATATCTCATTGCCTTTCACTTGGGGCCTTCTAAACCTTAAATTACAATAAGAACTGCAAAAGAAAAGAAGTTCGTTCCCATTTGTATCAACACATTAAAGCTGACTATTTTTTTGTTTTCGGGAAAAAGTATATTAGTGAGAATTGTGATTAGTGCCTCGAAGTGTCTCTTTTCTTTATTCTTAAGTAACAAGTAGTTACTACCAGTACATTCCAAGCGATATATTTCTAATACATATATATATATAAATATATTTATTATAATTTTTGCTATATGTATAAAGAGAGAAGCACATTCCATCAAAAAGTATTGAAACCTGTGATTTTTTTGTTAGCACTAAGTATTCTTCAAGGATTTTAAATTTTTATATGACTATGTGAGGGAACTTGTCATTTCCCCTTTTTTTTTCGTTAATGTATCTTTATTAGCATTCCTTGTCACTTTATATCAGGGAGCACTGTGATTGATATGTGCATTTTTTTAAAAATATTGCTTGTTATATAAGTACTGTTACATTTGTAGTTGTTTTTAGTTATTTTTCACTTCCCGTTAAGTGACAAATCAGTGATACAAAAAAATGTGTGGAGTTTTTTCCAAATATGTAAACTCTTTGTCGTTTGTTTTTTTGTTTGCATTGAAACACCTGTCCAAAAAAGAATAGTATTTTTTAGTTGATATACCTCATATTCAATGCAAACAAATTGGCAAGAGGTTGCAAATATTGTGTAAATGTGTGTATAGACTGTTTCTTCACTGTGTACATAGAATTTTTCCAAAAAAGAGAAACTATTGGTTTTAACTTGACACATCTAATTTTTCACGTGGTTTGTTGCTTTTAAATAGAGTTGAAAACACATGGTGCACCTTATGTCTTGGTAAGATGCATCACTATGCATTTTCTAAGGGTTAGTCTTCTGTTATTGTGGACTTTGAAGAGAAACCAACAACTGGCTTATTTTACGTAGGTCGGTAGCATAGGCTGGAAAGTACATTTTATTGAGATTGTTCCTTTATATGAAATAAATGAAAATTCTGAAGAAAAAATAGTATTTTTTTTTACAATTACAAAGCAAATAAAGGTGTGTGCAAAATATTTAGTCTGTGGCATGCTTCAAAAGTTTTGTCCACCTAGGAAACTAATATAAATTATGTATGTGTGTGTTGCAATTTAATTTTTTTCAGTTTTCAAAACAGACACATGCATACCTTGTGTCAAAAAAGTACCGGGAATTTGTAATTTAAAAGGCCTGCGCAAATGATTTTTTAAAAATCTTTTTTTTCTGTAAGTTGGTAGCTCTGTACTCAATTACTATGCCAAACATGAGCGCGATCTGTCAACCAGTTGGTTTACAGCACCTGGTTGAATCAGTCCACTTCAGTAGTGCATCACGATTTTTACAATGAACGAAATTATTGAACAAAGAGTTTGCCTTAAATTTTGTGTTGCGAACGGAATTTTGTGTGCTGACTTGCTAAAAATGTTAGGAAAGAGTTGAGGTGAATCAGTTTTATCAAAAACACTGGCTTACAATTGGTACAAAGCATTCAAGGAGGGCCGAGAGATCGTCGAAGACATGCCTCATTCTCGACGACCTCTTCAACTGATGAAAACATCAACAAAGTGAAGGAAATCGTGCTCGATAATTGCCATTCCAGCTTAAGAGAGATAGCTAGTGACCTTAACATCTCTCACGAGTCTGTTCCTTCAATTTTGGTGGATATTTTGGGCATGAGACGCGTCGCCGCACGGTTTGTTCCAAAAGAGGTGAATTTTCTTCAAAAATAGTACCGTGAGCAGGTATCTTTAGACATGCTGGATCACGCCAATTCTGTCCCACATTCATGGAACGCATCATAACTGTTGACGAGACATGGGTCTACGAGTTTGACATGCAAACAAGTCAACAGTCATCAGAATGGAGGACAAAAGATGAGCCGAAACCGAAAAAACCACGTCACAGTCGCTCAAAAGTCAAGGTGATGCTCATTGTTTTCTTCGATATTCGTGGTTTAGTGCATCATGAATTTGTTCCAGAAGACGGTCAATAAAGAATACTATTTGGCAGTATTGAAGCGTTTGCGTGAGAAAATCCGTTAGAAAAGGCCAGATTTGTGGAAGAACAATTCGTGGATTTTACACGACGATAATGCACCATCACATAGAGCGACAGTTGTAACCAAATTTAAGGCCAAAAACACAATAAATACCATCGAACAACCACCGTATTCACCAGATCTGGCCCCATGTGACTTCTTTGTTTCCAAAACTAAAATTGCCACTCCGGGGTACCTGTTTTGACTCGATTGAAGCCATAAAGCAAAATTCGTGGAAGGAGCTGAAGGCCATACTGGAAAGCACCTATAAAAAGTGTTTTCAAGACTGGAAAAAATGCTGCCATATGTGTGTTGCATCAAATGGGGCCTACTTTGAAGGCGACAAATAAAATGCACAATTTTAATTTATTCATCACTATTTATTTTAACAATTCCTGGTACTTTTTTGACAGAATATACATAAAATATTGAAGGTATGCAGAGGCATGGCGTGTATGTAGCCGGTGTTACCGCAGGTAACAGCAAAATGTAAAGAATTAAAAAGTTGTTTCAATAAAATGACAATATTGTTAAATACGTTAATGAACACCGTTCCCGTCGAGTAGATATTGCCTAGGACATTTTTTCTGCAGCCGACAGAAGCGAAGAGGGAGGCCGTTCCGCTACCCTGCAGAGTAAACAAGGGAGAAGAAGGTGCCAATGCAAGGAAAGAGCGGGGAAGGACTTTATGGGGTTATTCATATGCCTGTTAAGGGGCCCTGGTGCCGTTCAGACCTACCGGGGCAGCCAGTGTTGTCACTTCGGATTGGCAGAAAAGAGCTAAATCCCGCCTAAAATAGGAATACCATTTCTGTGAAGCAACTAGAGGTAGACTGCAAAGCCAAGGGGATTGAACTACAACTGAGACCAGTTAGGTAATAGACGAAAATATAGTTCCTTGGTGTGATTTGGACAAACCTTGCTCCAAAATACTAAGTTGGCAACAGTAGTACGTATACAGCTGGGCTTCCTTTCCACAAAGGAGCGGAGTTCTGTCATCTGCTCAGTGCTCACCACACAAACGTCAAACTGACCCGAGAAAAGTGTGGTTCTTCTTCTTCCCCTTCGCAGCTCATTTCAAAGAAACGGAGACAGATGAAGAATTGACAAAGGTCTAACACTATTCATTGGATTTTTGTGTTAACTGTCTCGTGAGTGGTAGTTCTTTCTAGGAGTGTTTGTCGCTAAATCACTGTGGTGATTGCAAAACAAGAACGAAATGAACAAATATCTAGCTCGACTACATGTTTTCTTTACCAAAAGGGGGGGGGGGGGGGAGGCGTAATAACGTCTAACAGGCATAATTGTCGTACTGATTGATAGCCGGTAACACTTTTTAAAAGTCACGCCATGCCACTGAAGGTATGCCTTTACATGATTTCTCGTCTGTCAAGTGAATTTTGGTATTGAGTGTATTAAATTGTGCACAGAGACCAGAGTTCTTTTGTGTACAGTGTATTTATAACAGGCATTTACGTTGGAGGTTCTGGTTCAACAGCCACGTTAAGTTATCAAATCTTAACTGGATAGTATTTCTAAAAAATAAGATTAATAGTTTTTACAGAAAATACAATGTAACAGCACATCTATACAATTTAGGAAGAGAAAAAAACTGCTAGAAAATATGCCATATATTCCAAAAAAGTAAATTAAAACAAAAACTATTGCATACACTGTACTGAACATCAGTATTTATAAGTACATATGCATGCACTCTAAAGTGATGACTTTTGATCGAGGACATTTTACGTAGGATATCTTTTTATCACATATGCTTCATACCATAACTTGAAAAATAAAATTCAACACCTGTACATAGTGTACGTCCAACCAATAAATAAATACATTAAGTTGCAAGTGCTGAAATGACTCATACGTCATTATTAGTGTTTACAATACATAAATTTCCTCAACTAGTTAAGACAGCACACATGGATGTGACAATATTAAGCTTTCAAAGAAGGGTTTGCTATGAGAGATGATTGTCTTATTATCCAAATATGAACTAACACTATTTTCCTATCCAGCATTTTCTTTACATCTAAACTAGAACAGAGCAATAACACCTGCCAGTAATAAAACAGTAACCAATGGAATTTTAAATTCTCAATGTACTATATAATTGGAATGCACGCGAAAGGGTGTGCTATTTGTATGCATACAAGGCAAGAAATGAGCCGCAATGTTACACGACACATTTTATTGGATACAGCATTTATTCAATCCCAGAAATCTACCTACAACAGGAACTACACCTTGTCAAGTTGGCACATTAAGATAACCAAGTACGAAAAGTGCTATGTGACTAAAGGGTAAATGAGTATTCAAGTATTTAGACAATCTATTCCCCATTTTGGCTAACTATCTACTGTGTAACACCACAACCACCTAAAAACAAGAAAAATAGCAGAAACTGATGAACAATACGTAGTAAATGTGCATAAGAATATTACAATAAATCCAAAAAAAAAAAATAGCATTTACTACATACCCGTATCTCACAAACCCAAATATTCCCTTGCATACATTATTGATAACAACACCCCCCCCCTTTTTATTGTACTCTATAGCCATGATACATGTACAACTAACTACCTGGTATAAAAAAATAATTTTACATTAAAGCTATGTCATCACAAAACTTGTAGAACTCAAATTACACTGCGAGAAGTATGACTTCGATGGAAACTAAAGTTTACTTGCGATAGTCTCACGTTCGCGCACTGGCAATCCTTCTTCAAATGCTGCTTGAAGGACCTCGTCAACATGGGAGACGAATATGAAGGTCATCTCTTTCTGTTGATATACAGAAAAATGAATTTAGTCAGAGGGCCCGGTCTAACAAAGGCAAATTTTGAGAGTAATATTTTAGGGTATTGATTTCATTGATGATTGATACCAGTGATATCCATACCGATACTTTATATTTTATATTTTTAAATACCAAAATTAAATTTTACCACCCTTCTTGTATGAATATGGTATAGTGGAACCACAAGCAAAAAAGCCTGCACAGACCCACGACTCTCGTGCGCCATGCTTCACTATGGCCAGAGTTGAAGGGGAGATGCAGGGAGACTTTTTGCCGAAGTTTCTTTAGTTTGTGGTCACTCTATACAGATCAATTTGTCTAGTTTCACAATCAACCTTAACATGGTAGAATGATATGAACGATAAAACAGTACAAGAGTGGAAAATTTTCAAAATACTGAACTGCATAATCTATATTATTGTCTGATATTATTAAAAGAAAACTTTGCAGGGCATGCACCAGGGTGCAAAATCCAGGGGGGGGGTGTATTCCCCATCAATGATTTTGTCCTAAACCTCCCCCCCACCAACCTTTTCCAGGTGGGAGAGTTTCTGTTCTAACAACAAAGATAAACAGTTTTGAAACTGAATAATAACTTTACTGGAACAATATAGAAAACACACACAAAGAATGAACAACTTAGAGCTCCTCTATAAGGACACTAAACCCAGCAATCACCAGATTAAGTCCTACTTGTTATTTCTTCCCCATTTCTCATCGCGTTTCGTCAGCTGCAAAGTATAAAAATATATAAATAAAACACGTAATAGCTTTCAGGTGTGAATTTTACACAGGAAACTATGTATTATCTTCTTAATGTCTGTTAACTTTTGGCCGTCCCAGTAGTCACCAAAATCACTGTTCATAGCAGTAGCGTACTCAAGATTTCATCAAGGGGGGTTATTTCTAAAACTTTCTCCAAATTCACATTACCATTGTTTAATTATACTTTAATTAAATAATAATAGTCATAATACCACTACTACTAATAAGTAGTAGAGATTACATAAATATAATATTGTTACCAACAAAACATTTTACTAGTTAAGCTTATTTTCGTTTCAATTCAGAAATTCAAACGTGCCGTGGGAAGGTGGACTGGTGACTGCGTCATTCTTGTTGACCTAGCCTTTGTCTATACATTAGCTGCTTTCAACGAACCAAGAACTTTCTTTAGTTAATGCTCATTGTTCACACAAAAAAATACATGTTCATTGAACATTGTTGCAGCTGAGATACAAACAATCTTTTTTGCTCTTTATATATTATCAAGAATTCGTGTTTATTTTCAAGGCATTCACTGTTAAAGATGCATGTTTGAAATGCTGTGCTTTTCTCCATGCTGCAGGGAATAATAATTTAAATTATTATTATTATTAGTAGTAGTAGTAGTAGTATTGTCGCAGGTTCTTGACTGATAAATTGGTCATTTTTATTTTTTCCACAGCATTTTTCATAATATTTCAAAAGCTCAAGGGGGGGGGGTTAAACCCCGTAACCCCCCTTGCGTACGCCACTGGTTTATAGTATTTGCAATATATTAAAATCTTCAATTAGAAATCGAATTATATATTTTATAATATCATTTAATTATTTAATAATTGACAATATATATATATATATATATAGTGTGTGCATGCTGTCTGTCTGCTCCTTCCCCCCCACCAATCTGCAGTGATTTTGCACCCTGGCATGCACCACACATGGGATGAGAGAGAGAAGTTAGCAGAATTCTCCTTGGTAAACCTGATGGTACGAGACTGGTAGTAAGGCCAAGGCAAAGATGACCTGAAGGAAGATCAAGAGTGGACAGATCTTGCTTGCAAAGCTTGCTAATTGAGCACTGAACTCGATTAATGTCCGTAATACGGGAGGTTTCAAAATTATTTCAACTCTTTTTTTATTCATAAATTGTCAAAATAAGATACAATTTCACGCATATGTAATGTAACTGTCCAAGTACAGAGGTTGTTTCCGATCTATGTTGACGATTTCAAATTGCACCTACTTTAAGAGAAACCATGTCGCCACCGTCGAGAGTGCTCTATTTGGTGGCCCTGCATCTTGGCAATTGCCGGACAGCGAAGTTTCCACTGTAGGAGACTGGCACGAAGTGTAGTATGCCCAGCCTCAACGACTCCTCCTGACAGGCTTTCCAAAGCCCTTCAATGGTGCGGGGTCTCCTGTGAGACAAGGCTCATTTCAGTAGGCTGAAGGCTCAAAAGTCCATCGGTGAGGCATCAGGTGACTTCACTGGAATGTCTGCGAAAGGAATGGTACGAATTCCAGTTTCATCTGCCATTTTTTTTGGAGGAAGAGGTAGGTTGAGGGAGATGTGTGACTTGACACCTTGTTTTGAGCTTATGAACGTGCCCTTTGCGTTGCTTTTCCAAACTCAAATTGCGATGAATGATGGTGTGCACTGTCTTCAGTGATGTTTGTAGCCGGTTTGCGATACTTCTTTGTGTGGCTGGATTCTCCCTGATGACCAGTGCCCAGATGTCCCGAATTGTAGCTGGTGTGCGGCTAGTGGCAGGCCGGGGGTTGGCCTGTTTCTGCCCCACAGGAATCATCCCTTGCCTCGCCTTACCTGCCCCTTTCAACACCAGTGATATGCCATTTTTGGACACAGTGAATCCACACTCCTTGCACAGTTTTATAATGGCACTATCACTGTAGTTTACGTTGGAAAGTGCAGATATGTAACCCTCCCAATATGCACTGATTTTCGGCAGCATTCTTCCAGATACGCACTGACCACACCTGTCACGCACAGTCAACCGTCCAACGTGCCCACACGACTGGCAGCTTCGCTCTCTTCCCGCTTGGTGGTGCTGCAAGAGGTGTGCAATTTCGTTACCATAGATTGGAAACAACCTCTGTATAAGTTCCAATAGTTATCATGAAGTTAACTTGCAAATGCTCAATGTGAGCACACTTCCGTTACTCTTCACACGTCTACTGTAATCTAGCTCCATCCAGACATGTTTCAGCATGTTCTCATCTGGTTTACACTGCAGCACTAATGCGATAAGAGTTCTTTGCTGGTGGATCTTTATGAAATCATGTACGAAACTGACGTTGCACAATCACGACTGTCACGACTGAGCCTACTCTTGCAAAACGGTTTTTCCTCACCACCGACTGCCATTTTACAAGTGCTCAGCCTGGCATCTGGCGGCAGAATTTAGAACTACTGGGACCGTTCCAAAAAAAACTTAAGGATGAGTTCGAATGTATTTCACGGGATATTCGATCAGTTGTATTGCTCATAGAACGTGTTTTTATCGTTCAAATCATTTCAAACACAGTGTATTACTAGAATGCATCATATAACCATATAACCAAAGGTACTGTTTCCTTGATATAGCAATCACAAAACACATCATACTCAATGCAAGCATTCATACTTTTGAGTTGCTACACATGATGTAAAGCACAATTTCCTCAGGATGGGTGGGTCACCCCTCCCATACACTGGTGGAAATCTCAGGAGAAAGCTGTCATGGTTCCCAGCCTGACGACTTACACCGCACGGCCACTGTAGCGGATTTGTCTTTTCCCCTGCATGAAAGGGCTTCAAGATCTTTTGGTAGAACCACCGAAACAAAACTTACCTTGACATTCTCCGGCACTTCCTGAAGGTCCTTCTGGTTCTTCTTTGGAAGAGCTATCCGCTTTATTCCAGCCCTGTGTCCTGCGAGAACTTTCTCCTTGATTCCTCCAACCTGCAAGAGGGGCAATTTCATTGTGACGGGTGCGACATTCAGACAAATTTACATTCATTTAAAAATTATTTTCTTATCACCTTCAAATACGTAACTCTCATCAATTCACGTGATTTCATTTTCCTTGATGCAAGTTATTTAATTTCAGAATATTCCTCCCCCATCTCAATTTTCAGCTACAGAAAATACATTTTTTGTAATTGTGACAGGCACAACACTTCTAAGACAATACTCTAGGATCTTCATCACAGAAAACTTTGTGAAATATATGGGTTTACTGAAACAATTTCATTTTATCTTCACAAAGCAAACTACTCTACATTTATAAGCTTTTAGTTTCTAAAAATAAACTACATACTTTTTTTATAAACATTTTTTGCCTGTGATGGGTGTGACAAATTTTGTGACATCATGCACGTGTAGGATTATGGAACAGTGCAAAGGCTAAGAAAATTATCATAAATAGATTCTTCAAACTAAGGTTTGTTTCAGCTTAAGATATAGAAACAATAAATGAGACAATTAGAATGAAATTTAGATCAATTGGTAAATTTTTAGGTCAAAACCAGTGTATAAAATGGCATTTCCATGTTACAATGGTGATCTTAAATTTCATTTAAAAACTATACTTATTACACAAAATAAACTTTTCCCTTCTAATAGCACATTTATGTAGTTATCAGAGTAATAAGTTTACTCCTGTGAAAACGAGTCCATTTTTGCTTCTCAAATATTTACAGAATTCATCAAATTTCCATGATCAGAAAGTGCCATGTCGAAAAATAAACTCTAAATTTCATTTTTAAGAGATTATTTTGCATTTTACAGTTCATTTCGCATTGTGACAAAACATGTTAGTGAAATGCACCTCACATCTTTATAAAACACTACCTGATTACCTGGCATTGCCCGGGTACTTATTTATCCCAATCTTGTATTAGACAGCAAAATAATGAATTCTAACTGTTGTGTAAAATGTAAGAAATTTTAAATGTGATCGTGAATGTCACCAATTAGCTTAGCGACTCCAAAAACTATGGATTCCACACTAATATCAGTTGTTTTTGCAACAGAAAGTCATATCAGCCTGAATGTTAGACAACCCGAGAAACACTATCGTTGTCACGGATGTTTGTGTGGAATTTAATATCGGTCATTTTGGATTATTTTTACATGTCACCCCTTCCCACGCGTCTTACCCCCAAAGTATTATTTCCAGATTGCAAGTGATACGTGTACCAAGTTTGGTTGAAATTGCTTAAGGCGTTCGAGAGTTATGCCGGAACAAACATACATACACACCCACCCACGCACATAAATCCATTTTTATATATAAAATAATATAATATATATAGATAGATTAAACATTAACATGACAGTGTGTTAGTTCACATTTCATGTTTCCGTCAAAAACGGAATATGCATGTCTGTATGCATAACTTTTAGATTCTGATCTGACTCAGGTGGCATTTTTACTGATATTACACAACAGTAAACAATTCATGAAGAATGTCAATGGAATTAGTGTTACAAAAACACAACATTATACATATTCCCTAACTACAACAATATTCAATTGTAAACTGTTTACAAAAATCTAAATGTTATATATCAAACTGCAAAGGAAATGGGAACTTACTGGTAACACAACTCCTCTGAGCGTAATTTCTCCCGTCATTGCAATGTCGGCTGCTACAGGCTTATCTGCAAGCAGGGACATCAAAGCTGTCACTATGGTAACCCCAGCTGAAGGTCCATCTTTGCCCACCGCACCAGCTGGGAAGTGAATGTGAACGTCTGTTTTTGACATTAGATCTTCTTTGATTTCAATACCATACTGAATAAAAAAAAAAGAGAAAAGAAATCAAAATCAAATTGATTTATCAAACTGCAACATTTGGTAAACCATGATTAGGTACGTTTTCATGTTTCTATATCTGGTATTAGGTATAATTAGTTGTCCTGACGCTCGGCTTGATTAAATAGTTTGATTAAATCTGTTGTTTCATGGTTTAAACTATTGAAGCAAAGGGGGAAAATGCAATTTAAGTGCCAATGTAGTGTTCTATATTTTTACTTCAAGATTACAAAAATACTCCGAAGGTTTTTAGGCTTCACCCAAAATATTTTAAGTTTGCTGGAAGAAAAGTAAATTTACCACAATTCCACAAAACTCACTGCCAAAGATTTTGGTTAAAAATAATATTGCGCTTCTGCATTGACCATATTTGCCATTCATGGTGTACTTGCTAAAAAAGACCATGTTAGGGAATTTAAATATGTAAGTTATGCTAGCAAATGCATTTACAATTCATGAAACAACTGGGAAGAAGAAAAAACTTCAAAAAGATGTAAAAAATGCAATAAAAATGGCAAAAAATACTGTAAAATGACCTAAAAACAAAAAAAAAGGCTAGAAAATGCAAAATAAAAACTATTTTCTGATTCTAAATAAAGTGAAACGGACTCTAATAGGCGCTAAAAACCTCTCAAATATGCACTAAAATAGGCACTTAAAAAGCCACCTGAAAATCAAAAGTGCACGGAAATTCACTAAAAACCCGGTCTTTAATTTTGATTTTTGATTTTGATTTTAAAATTTTGGGAGCGTCAGCACTTAGGCTATTTTGCTCCCGTCACATTATACGGGGGCCAGCCCCTTATCATTACAAATAACAACTCTAGCGTTGCATAACTAAAAATGCTAAATTGTTCTGACTTCTGTTAAAAGCTGAGGCCGTAAACGGGCACTCAGCACACACAAGGACAACAAACAGGACAACACACAAAATTATACTGGCCATAGTGCCAGTTGCCAGAGCCTCGTTAGTCATTAGTCCAGGGTGCACTATGTGGAAGTGAGGTTGACTTTTGGGCGCCTACGTGGAAGGTCACCCCTTACACCCCTGGTCTTTAAATATACTGTCACACTCTTGTGAACCTTTATTTCATATGTTTCCTATTTAACGTTGTTTTTCCGCCATTTTGCTTAACCGCGACGATGAGTATGGAGGATGATAGAACGAGACTGATGAAAGGACACTGACAAAGAACCACCCCTGCCCAGCTCAGGAATAGCCTGCGGAACTCCTACAAGTTTCAGATGAAAAAAGAAGGGGTGGGTTAGCATAGTTTTGCCCAAGCATGAGTCGCCAACCAGTTATCCAGTTTCCTTACCCTGATTGAGGGACACTTGAAATCTACGATGATCTGACATCACTTGTGAGCCTCAAATTGGCAAAGAGCTGGTTTCAGTCAGTTTAACATTAACAAAGACATACCTTTCTCAATGTAGAGGTAGTCAGAGGTGCCGTTAAAAAAAAGCTAAAGTATGCAAAAATTGCAGAATAGGCATTTTAAGGCACGATTAAGCTAAATAGGCACTAACCCTCAAAATAGGCATTATAAAAATGCATTATCTGACCAGAAACAGCACAAGTTTAAAACATTAAAGCCTATGTTTTACTACAAAGGAATAAAATAGGCAAATAGGCAAAAATCCGCACCCTAGTAATGTGTAATACATGTATATTAGCTGCTGGAAAGCAGCTATGTGCAATGGCAGCAATTAAGGAGACTCCCCCACACTTTTTGCCACTTTTGCCCCCCCCCCCCTCACACTATGCTAAACCTTATCTATAAAGGGAAATAAACTGTCCTTGGTCCCCCCGTTTTTGCAGCTTGCCAAGCAAAGGTTCTTATCTTTTTCTTGACATTCTTGCCTGGCAGACACCATGTTGTATAACATCATGAAAAACCAGTTGTGCTAAGGACTTGAAATTTAACTTTTCAGTTGTATACAAGTGTGCTCATCGTTCATGTATTGTATGAACAGGAACTCAGTGTAATGTGCAGTTCCAGTCAAAGCCCGGATTCCTTAATTGCAAGGTGACGGCATTAGGGGTTAGTAGAATGAGTTGTATTAGTCAAGTGACAACGTTCTCCTAAACTATCTATGGTAATTGCTAAATAAATTAATTTAGACATACAGGGTGACCATAAATGTCCTATCCCCACCTCCCCTTTTCTCCTTGTTTGTTCATTCAGGTGGCAGATTGATCAGTGATTTTGCTGTGTGCACATTCATTGAGTTGGTGTTTTAAGTCCACTTAATGCACAGTAAGGCTAATCGGGACTGGACCTACAATTTAAAGTGGGATCCGAACCACTATGTGCCTCCACCAGGTATCGAACCCAGGACCCCTTGATTACAAGGCGACGACACTACCACTGTACCACCTTTGTCACATACCACTGTGCATCTTTTGCTGGGAAGTTCAAAAGATAGGAAGTGTGCTTCATTTGGAGCAGATAAGATGCCATGGTAAAGTGAAGTGAACGTCACAATTCCCAGAATTGTTCCCCACAAACTTCTTCCTCACAGTGTACATGAAACATGTACAACTGACGATTTATTTATTTATTACTTTCAACACATAAGAAGTTGTGTGAGAAAAAACATCTACTAGACCTGCACCAAAATCAATGGTGAAGCTACCCTACTTGGGAGGGTATGCCTCTACTCCCACCGGAGGCTTCGGAAATGTTTTGACTAACTGATTTGGTTTATTTTACTTCACTTGGCTAATTGCGAAAATAATAATGAGTGATGATATGATGAAAGTGATGAAGAGACACTTACAAAGAAACACCTGTACAGCACTGTGTGAATCACTCTACCACAGAGGTTGCCATGCTTCTAATGGACAACATACAGAGGTTCATACTAATTTCATGATATGGAATATGATTTTATGGTCACTCTGTATAATTTAGTATGAATCAAAAGACAACATTTTTTAAAAAGGACCACCCAAGCTCTTGAGAAACCTATGTGGTTAGAAAAGTAGGCAACAGCTATGAAGAGCTGAATGGTGAAATCCTGCATTGCAATATGAGCGATTTGGGAGTAAAACTTTGTTACCCACAAAAGTAATTAACTGAGCAAGATGCATGTAAAAGTTCATCCATTGCATTGTGGCTTATGTACTACCTCGACCTTCCTGTGCATTTTTGTCAAAGAACGGCTACTGAATTGGCATTGTTCACTATCTATCAGCTACAGGAGACAGTACAGTAACCGAAACCAATGCTATCTCACATTTGAACAGAGTGAGAGTTATAAAGATTTACTCCCGAGTGCTCCTAACCTAACTCTTACCTCAGCAGCATGTGTCCGAACCCAGTTCACAGCCAACTTAGCACTCTCCTTCATGACGTTCCCAAGCTGGCCAGTGAGCACCAACTCGCCAGTCCCCCGCATCTTGGACACCTCCACAAACATCATCTGTCCACCAACTGCAGTCCATGCCAATCCAATGGCAACTCCACTCTGCTCCAACTTGCCAGATATTTCGTTGTCAAAAATTGCAGGCTGTTTGAGACAAATAAAACATTCTCAGCATCATGGTAACCAATTCAAGATAATCAGAATATACATGAAAAACATAAACAGGGTGTATCATAAGTAATAGAGCAAACTGACACAGTTGAAAGTACACGATAATAGAAGCAAAAAAGTCTCCGTAAATTATGGGTCTGCAAACAAGCTGTTTTCGAGATAATTGCAAATGTGCGGTACAAGCTGCCACTGACTTCATTGTTTGCAAATGTCATCCTAGTTGGTAAAATGCTAATAATATAGTAAGAAACGGAGACATTGAAGTCGTTGGAGGTGGTAAGGGTAGAGTAAATAGCGATGAAAAATTCTCCATACACTACTGTGGCTTACTGGCACTTGTGCGTCAATTTTTCTCATTGAGGTTCCTGGAGAATGTTCTACTGCTTCCAACACCATATACTCAACTTCAGGCGAAATTTGTGCAGGTCCACCTGCAATCAGTGACTGCTTCTAACCACACATTCGCACACATTATTAGCATTTTACCAACTAGGATGACGTTTACAAACAATGAAGTCAGTGGCGGCTTGTAATCACAAATTCGCGATTATCTCGAAAACGGCTCGTTTGCAGACCCATGTTTACTAAGACTTCTTTGCTTCTATTGTCGTGTACTTTCAACTGTGTCAGTTTGCGCTATTACTTATGATACACCCTGCAGAATTAAAACAAGAGTGAAAACCAGCATTTACTTTTTATAAATAACTAGCTGATTGCCCAGTGTTGCCAGGGTATTTATTTATCCCAATCTTATATTAGACAGGAATATAATGAATTCTAACTATAGTGTAAAATGAACTTGGGAGTTGAACAGCATTGGGAGTGTTACTATTCATCTTAGCTAGGGGTGCTAGGGGTGTCTTACCCCCACAGTATTTCTTTCCAGATTGCAAGTCATACGTGTACCAAGTTTGGTTGAAATTGCTCCAGGTGTTCGAGAGTTATATTGGAACAAACAAACACACACAAACATCCATTTTTATATATATAGAAGATAGATGAACAAATAAACAGTCTGCATTTTATTGGTTGTCTTGATACATGCCATTTCTGTTTATTTTACAAAATATTTCTATTGTTTCATTTTTCAGGTCAAGTAACAACAAAAATGCATGATCAGTTCTTTTGTGTTCTTTTTCCCTTAAATTGTTATATCTTGAGTTTTAATAGTGATATTTTGTTTAGGTTTTCTTTTGTTAAGAAAATGTTGGAAGTTATTTTTTTAGGTTCAATTCAGTGTTTCCTTTTGTGTATTATTTATAATTTTTCATTACTATAATTCATGATTTCCTATGTTTTAACAATCCTGTTTTTCTTCCTTCTCAATATTTCAGATGGTACCTTGATGAGATATTCAGTCTTGACTGATCCTACATATTGTTTCTCACACGTGCAAGTGTAAGAGTATTTTGGGAGGGGAGTACTGTTCCCAAAATCAAAATATGTTTCTCTGGCAGGAACGTCTTGGCATTAAGAACCTTAAGGCGATTTAGAAAATCATTCATTTTATCTGGTCAACACTTCTTTTCTCCATGATATTTTATACCAGTATTACCAAGTTTAGATTTATTACTTTATTTGAATAATGTTACACAATAACAGTTGGGCTGAAAAGTTCGTAGGCTGACTCATAGATGGCGTTACTAGAATTAAATCCATGTGATTTTTACTTAGTACTAACCTTCAAAAGATACGTGTATAAATTTCACAGCTGCCGGATAATTAGTTCGTGAGATATAGCATTGTGAGTGAAGCAGCTTTTCTTATTGTGTAAAAATGGATTAAAAAAAATTTCGTGTGTTAATAAAGCATTGCTTTTTGGCGGAAAAAAATACTGTTGAAGCCAAGGCTTGGCTTGATAAACATTATTCGGACTCTGCACCAGGAAAATCAACCGTTGAGAAGTGGTTTGCTAAATTTAAACGAGGCGAAATGAGCATCGAAGAGGATGCACGCAGTGGACGCCCCAAAGAGGCTGTTACCGACGAAAACATCAAAAAAGTCCACAAAATAATTTTAAATGATCGTAAAGTAAAGTTGATCGAGATAGCTGAGATTATTACATAGCGTTGTTGGAGCGTTTAAAGGATGAAATCACGAAAAAAACGGCCCCGTTTGAAGAAGAAAAAAGTGCTGTTTCATCAAGACAATGCACCGTGTCACAAATCAATGAAAACGATGGCAAAATTATATGAATTAGACTACGAATTGCTTCCCCATCCACCATATTCTCCAGATCTGGCCCCAGTGACTTTTTCCTGTTTGCAGGCCTTAAAAGAATGCTCGTTGGAAAGAAATTTAGCACTGATGAAGAGGTAATCGCCGAAACTGAGGCCTATTTTGAGGCTAAAGAGAAATCGTACTATAAAAATGGCATCGAAAAATTGTATGACCGCTATAATCGTTGTATCGCCCTCAAAGGCAACTATATTGAATAATAAAATCGAATTTTGTCAAAAAAATATTTTTTACTATGTTAGCCTACGAACTTTTCAGCCCAACTGTTACATCATACAGCAAAAGTGTAATGGTCGGAGATGCACTTACACCTAAAATGTCTTCCAGAGCTGCCTCATCCAAAAGTATAGGAAAGTCATGTACAGATGCCAATGCAGTGATCTCCAAGAGGCCTTTGTCCTGTTCCATCTCCATGTTACCTGCAACAAGATAAAGAATGACAATACAGTGCATGTAATCAATACATGAGAAATTACATACAACTTGAAAAATATGCATGAGAACATACCGATGCTTATACTCTTATCAACAGCTATGCTTGAAAATTGTAACAATTAAAACCATCAATTTGCCAGAGTTTTGCATTAATATTTTCTCAAATTACATCAGAACATTAACCCTTTTCGGCACGTATGCACAGAAATGGAAATATCACAGCCAACGTACCATTTTGGTAACCCACCAAAGGTTAAAAGTGCAAGATCTTGCAGTTGACTTGAAGTTTTGTATGACTTGCCGAACAACAACAACAAAACAAAACAAACAAACAAAAAAAAGCTCCAATACGGGAGATACAGGGAAATACAATAGAGTTGGTGTCTAATTTAGGTTTTTGCCTTTCCCAAGTGCAATTCCTGGAGCTGGCACCAACTGCCTGCAGTGTGTGACAACGTCACAGGAATTAAACAAAATGGTATATCAGTATTGTATAGCTACACCATCCTTTATTTCATTGCCATAAACATTATGGATGGTTATTATGGATATTTGGTAAAAGTTGTAATACCGAATGTCAATTACCATAATTATTATTATTTGTTCCTGATTCTGTATTGAGGCCTTCTGTTAACACATTGGGGTCTCACGACGGGCATAGCCCGTCCTGCAGTATGCAATCGCTTTGCCGATTGAACGACGGGCTATGCTCGTACTTCGCCTCATGCGCGTGTTCATTCAAGCCCCTCTGTTGAAATTCCGACTGCTAGGTGACTCGTGCTATTTTCATCTCGCACCTGCGACTGTTTGTTGTCGGGTTGATGTATCTTGCATTGTTTAGAATAGCATCGTTAGATCCAGACTGCATAGCAGAAATTCTGCATGAGGATTCCGCCTCAGAGTTTGAAGTTAGCGACGATTTTGATGATGCAGATGAATTTCAAGATTTGGAAGGTAGGTTATATTCGTAATAATTATTGTCGACAATATAAACAGTGTTGCAAACTCTAGTATTTTATGAATGAAGTGAGAAGAGGTAATTTTTTGGGGTCTATTCATCTTGCCTCTTGCTTGATTCTCCTACATGCACTGACGTATTTTTATTATTATTTCGTATAGTGTATGTCAAATGAAAATTTATTTTATTTGTTTAATTTTTACAGATGACGCAAATCAATAATATATTGTCTGGTCCTGTCCTGAAGCCACTTTTTCATACAAAAGATAATTACTTGTAATTTGTAAATATTTTTTGTTATGTGCACATAAGAAGTATTCTTATGCAAGATTCAAAAGATGTATTGATAGTTTATGTAGTTAATTACTGAAATTTCCAGATTACGAACTTAAAATATCTCTATATTAACATTGGTTACAATGTTGTACTTTTTTCTTCTTCACAAGACATTGCTGAAAAAAATATTAAAAAATGTCAGAAAATGAAAAGAAAATTTAACAAATTTTTGTTCATTGAAAAGAGGAAGTTTTGTAGATTTAAGAAATATGTGGTAAATAAAAGTAAGGAAGTACCTAAGGAACTTATTAAAGCAATAAGAAGTGTATATAAGGATGTAAAAGGAATAGTAAGAATAGAAGGAAACGAGTCTAAGGAATTTCAAATAGAAAAAGGAATTAAACAGGGAGATAGTCTCAGTCCTTTACTATTCATTAATGTAATGGATGAAATAACTAAAATTTGCAAAAGAAGAACCCCAAGAGTACAAATAGGATATTGGAATATGAGAGTAGTACAACTGCAAGTACTGCTATATGCTGATGATATAGTCTTAATTGCTAGCAGTGAAGAGAATTTACAGAGGAGCGTAATAGAATGGGGAGAAGAACTTGCGAGAAAAGGGATGAAGATTAATATTAAGAAAAGTAAAGTTATGCAGGTGGCAAAAGGAGAAAAAGATCATGAAATAGCAATTAGATATGGAAACGAGAACTTGGAAGAAGTAGATGAATATGAATATTTAGGAACCATCATAACAAGTGATGGTAGGTGTGATGAAGAAATCCTAAATAGGAAAAGAAAAGCAAATACAGTATATTATCAGTTCAGTAAAACAATAATGGAAAGAAAGAAGTGGCAGTAAAGACAAAAATGCAGCTATACAAATCAGTATTGGTCCCTACATTAACATATGGAATGGAAAGTTTACCACTTCAAGATAAACATCTGAGTAAAATTCAGGCTAGTGAAATGAAATACCTGAGAAGAACTGTTAATAAGACTAGGAGAGATAAAGTGAGGAATGAAATAATAAGAAGAGAAGTGGAACAGGAGTCGCTAGAGAAAATAATTGAAAAGAGACAGCTAAAGTGGTGGGGACATGTATTCAGAATGAATGAAGACAAAAAGGTAAAGCAAATTCTAGAAGTAAAGGTGCAAGGTAGGAGAGGTAAAGGAAGACCAAGGATAATGTTTGAAGACAGAATGGAAAAGATTGGAAGAGAAAGGAATAAGACAATAAATATGATGAAGAGAATGATGAGAAACAGACAGGAATGGAGGAGATGGATCGAGGCAACCAACCCTACGCTATGATGGCAGAAGGGGACTAGAGGAAGTAAGTGGTAAATAAAAACAAATTAAAAATATTTTTTCTATGATTTTTTTAAAAACAACCAAAAACCACAGACCAGAGGTATAAATGCTGTATTATGAGGCCAGACCCGAATGTGTTCATAGTCTAAATTCCAAACAAAATTAAATAAATAAATAATGACACTAATGCTTTACGTACAATTTTACATTTTCCTGGCTCAACTGACATGATAGGATTCTACGGTGGAGGCACATAGTGGTTTGGATACCACTTTAAACTGTAGGTCCAGTCCCGATTAGCCTCTCTGTGCATAAAGTGGACTTAAAACAACAATTCAACAACATGATTCTAGAGAAAAGGGTCTGTGTTTCTTGTTGCACCACCTTTTGTCGTATCTTTATATTGTTAGGTTTATCACAAGAATGGATAAAGAAGAAAATAATAAACATCCTTTACTTATACTGGATTCAGACCTAGAACTGCTGTGCATGTTAATCCGTACAGACCACGGAGTAGTGCTATATATTGTTGGCATAGAAACTACGTAAGTATTGGCTAGAATGGACTTTCGTGGGAAAATTGCCTTTCCCAAGTGCAATTCCTGGAGCTGCCACCCACTGCATGCAGCGTGTGACAACGTCACAGGAATTAAACAAAATTCTTGATGGTAGCAATAAAATTCACAACAAAATGCTACTACACTCACCACTTGAATTTCCAAATTTCTTCTCGGCAACTTTCACAGCAACAGCTCGACATAATGCTCCAATTTTTCTTTCTAGTGTTCGAACTCCTGCTTCACGAGTATACCTAGAAACTGGGAATATAAACAAAAGACTTCCTTATGGTACTTCTCTAAGTAACAAGTTCATTTCTTACAGAGTTTCCTTTATTTATTATATGCTCACAGTCTCAATATTTTTTTTCCACAATTTCTTAATGTCTGTTTATATTCTTTACGCATGAAGCAATGCTCAGTGATCCTTCAAGGCAGGGAGGGATATGAAGATTTTCAATTTTTACAAATATAGATTAAATGCTGCCACAAAATACACATTCTCATGACAAGAATTATAAATTCTAGGGCTGAACCAATACCGATGCTGATACTCTTACCGATTCCCACTGATACCAATACTTGAAAATGGCAATAATTCAAATTTGTTCAAAATATTGATCAATATTGGTGTGTAAATATTCTTCTTCACTTATATGCATCAATTTACCACGAAATTTGCTTTAGAATGTTCAAGAAGTACATCAGAATATTAAAATAGATTTTATGTAATCACAAAATATAGTTTTTCATTCAAAATAAAAAGAAAGTTTGAATTTTGCATAATTACTTGGATAAATACACTGCAAAAGTACAGCATTTTTGCTGACCCCGCGAAAGAGCAATATGACGGAAACATATCGGCCTGTATCGATAGCGGAATTCCGACCGATACTTTTCGATACTGCTACCACTGGCATCGACTCAGCCCTAAATAAATTCTCTGTGTATTCTTGCTGGTTGGTTTTAAAACTTGGGAAGCTACAGCCACAAGTACTCACTCAGCATTTTGATGCTTTCAGATGGGAGGTCTATCACATCCGAAGTCAATCCATGTTCCTGCAGTTGCTTGGGAATCAAGTGCTGGAGGGCGATGTAGAACTTCTCTTCCTGCAACAAACAAAATGGTTGTTTTATTAATGGATCCAACACTGATGAATGTGATGTATTGATTAAACCATTGAGGCAAAAGCTTCATGCCAGTAATATTGCTAAAACACACACATACATAAAAATGAGATGGGGGATACCACTTGGTTAAATGAAAATGAACATTTACTAATTCTCTTTTCGTCTTCATCCATAGTTTATTAGAATTAACTTTTAGCATCTCACTGGTCAAAATTTCGACTGTCACATGTTTACCCATTGAGGATGGATGGTCAATATTTCGACCATGCACAGCAGCAATTAATGTGCAATTTCTTGAAAACTACACATGATATTTCAGTTCAGTCCTTTTCGATCTTTAGTGTACATATGAAGGTATGACATACTCTTATTACAAAATAATATATCCATTGTTACTAATATTAACAAGTGAAGCTTGTAAAAGTCCTTATTATCACTTGGTTTGCCTTTGATACCGCTGTATTATTATGGGATAAATTTATAAAAGTGGCTAAAGTGTAAATCACCAACCCTGAGACCTTCTGTAAACAAACGGTCTCACCGATTCAATGTATCACTCCGCGTCAGCTGATTCATGACCGCAATCATCTGCTGTTACACTCATAGTTCGCCGCACCTATTCATTTTATATAAGAGCCTCTGAATGTGAGAACCCGCTCTCAAAACATCAGCCGCATACATTGTTACTCTCCCGGTCATTCTCTCTTTCATAACCCTTAAAACTGCAGACACTGACACACCACTGCACTGGGATACCAACTTATCCACTTCATTTACTGGTTTCTCAGGATACCACTGACAGAACGTTACATAAATATTGAGTAGAATCTGTTTCTCACCCCTTTTCAAAGGCTGTCCTTGCTGGTGTTTTGAAAACAAGCTAGGAGAACATGGAGACCTTCCCGCATGCATAGAACTCGGCATGTTATTTTTCTAAGGATAAGTCAGGCATATATTACTAAGTTGCACTACTTCCTTGCTGTTCACATGATTATTTTTAGAAAATAACCAACGTTATAAAATATCATTATGTACACAAATCTCTAAGCTCATTGAAAATTACAATGCATATTACTACAAAATGTTCACACTTAACTTGCCTTGCCATGTCGCCAAGTTATTTTACGAAGTGCACTATATTTGGCGGAACAAAAATCGTTATTAGGATGCTTGTCAAAGTTTCCAACCGCAATAAATTTACGAACTTTCTTTGTCTTGTTTTGATCATCATCATCAATATATTTATTGGACTTACAGCATTGCATATGGCTGTTTATGCCCATTATATATTTTATTTACATAAGATACAATTTACATAAAATCTACAAACAAATTTCAAATACACTCCTATCTATATCATCCTTAGAAATATACATTACCATGTTATATCATTTTGTCTAAAAAAATGCAAGTAAAATATATTCAATTCACATGCAAGAAAGAAGCCAAATTTATGGGAAATGATTACTGGAGTTAACCATAAAGGTGAAGCAATAAGTAAAAAAAGAAAGAGCATTGGGTTTAAAGTGAGACGTCATTTGCGGCAGCGTATCCCATACTACAAATTGGCCATTGTTTTACCTTACGTAATGAATTCTGTAACAAGGCTGGATTTTCGTGTGGATTATTTTACTTCTATGAGTTTGCAATGCTTTCTGCATGCAGGTGGTTTTGTTTACAGAAGGTCTCAGGGTTTGTGATTTGAACTTTACAACTTTTAAACTACTGCATCTCTTTGAAATATTTAAATTCTTGCTAAATTCTACAAGCAAGAATGAGTAAAAATCAACATTGTAAGCAATGTTCGACAATTAAGGATTCAGGAGGTATGTGGGGCCAAAGGCTGAAATTTGCCCCAGTCATGTTTTAGTTCATGGCAGCAATTGGCATGCCATTTCTTGAAAACTATACACTATATTTCACTTCTGTCTTTTTTGTTCATTAGTTTACATCTAAAGGTATTTTATACTCGAATTACAAAACAATACATCCATTGTTATTATTATTAACAAATGTCGTTTGAAGCACTTCGTAATAATAGTAACAAAATACAGGCACGCAAGAGATCCAGCATCTAAAGGTTAATTTAACAAGGGATGGGCTTTTGCGCAATGGGTTATTATTAACTATACTATAGGGAAAAAAGCAAGGTAAGAAGTGATATAAACATCCACTCAACATACCTGAGAATATCCGGGAACATGGATCACCTCCATTCGATCCAGAAGTGCAGGCGGAATGCTCTGTGTGGTGTTTGCTGTGGCGATAAACATCACCTGAGACAAGTCGAAAGGAACATTCAGGTAGTGATCCATAAAGTTGCAATTCTGTTCCGGGTCCAGAACTTCAAGCAAAGCTGCACCTGGATCACCATGAACACTTGTTGCCTGCAAATGAAGCGACCAAATATGATAAGAAATGCCGTAAAGGTGCTATGATGAGGTCTGGCTCGCATCTATTGCCAACGATTCAACAGTACAGTACTGGCTGCTACAAGTCACGACTTCTGGTTAAAAACTTATGCTTAATGTTTGGCCCACTATGGATGACCAAATCCAGATAAAATGTTATCTGGATATCAGATAATTTTCTAGCCGGATTTCAAATATATAGATATCCTAATTATCCAGATATTTGGATTATCCAAACATTTGGATAGGTCAATCATCTGGACAGTTTTATCAAGTATCCATTTTACTGGCTCTTCGCATAAGCTATTCTTTTATTTGTCATGTTCGTTTTTCAACTGTAAGGATTCTCTACAAATCTTCCATCTAATCTGTTTATCCGTTTTAGGGATTCTCTGCATATTTTTTGCCTAAAATAGATCTCCGCACAACTAAGTTCAGCACAAATGCACACAAAGTCTTCTGCCGTAATAAAAATACGTAAAACAGATATGGTTTAGAATATAACATTCTCAGTTTGATGTCCCAATCCTTTATTTGGTAATTATTTCCTTATTTTAGACACTATTCTTACCAGAACTTACTGAACTTGTAAGAAAAAGTAAATAATGATCTGAATGCACAGTATTAGTCTGATATCTGGAATATCCATTTATCTGGATATCTGAATTATCCAGATTATCCACTGCATCCAGTTGAAAGTGGTATCTGCTCAGCTCTATTAAAAACACAATTGTGGAAAAAAAAGGCAGACTCAGAAGTTGCGGAGAGACTGAAAATAAAAGAGGGTGGCAAGTTGAAACAAAATCTGGATAACGGATATTCGGATTTCAAATTATCCAATATCCATTGATGCTGGAACTGTTACAGATTCTCACTGATACAGATGATTGAAAATTGTAACAATTAAAAGTTGTTCAAAATGCTGATTAATATTTAGTGGCTGAATATTTCACTTTAACCCTTAGACGACGAGGCTGATTTTCCAGGTATTTGCAGTAATGCCGAGCGTGTTTTCTGCGGGAAATTTGAAGTTCTGCATGCTTCTAAATGAAATTTTAGATTTCAGTGACTAAGAACGTTAGAGGTACAAATGATACCTCGTTTTGTTCAGTATACTTTGGGCTATAATCCTGATGAGGAAAAAAATCCGTAATCAGTTAGATGAAGAAAAATAGGCAAAGTAATTATATTTTTACATGAAATTTGAAATTGATCGGATGCCACACAGGCTATGCCAGGACGTGAATCTCCAAAAGGCACCCCCATAATGCCTGGTATGTTTGCCATTGATGTGGAAAAATTTACACACATATTGCTAATATTTCGGAGGGACAAAAAAATTAATGCTCTAACGCCAAGCATGTTTGAAATTCTGCATGCTTCTAAATGAAATTTTATATTTCTGGAACATCGCCCTTCTTCCCCAAATAGTAACAATGAAATTAAACTTTACTAATTGTTAATTACATACCTCTAGACTCATGCAGAACTCAAAGCATGTATCTCTGATCATTATCCAAGTTACAGTATGTTAAAAAAGTGACATACTACGAGAAAAAGCTGCTTGTGACACTGGTGTCACAAACCGTCATTAAGGGAAATACCTGCTGACACACCCGTGTCACAGACCATTCTTTAAGGGTCAACTTATTAGTGTTTTGCTTCAAAATATCTCAGAATTACACCAAACTATTAAAATACCTGTTATGGAATCGCAAAATAAATAAATAAAAGCCAGCCAGCCATATTCATGTGAAGTTCTGGATATCCAGTAGATATCCATATGCCCATCCAGGGAGGGAGGAAGGGGTGTTCGTATCCAATAAACATCCAGGATGTCAAAAGGATATCCATAATATTCATGGATCTGATTTGGACATTGTAGATATCCTATGGATATCCCATGGAGATATGTGCTGTATGAACGTGTGTATCATTTAATGCTGAAATACATTCTGTGTAATGGCATCAGTGGAGGTGCCACCTTCTGCCGTGGGTGGGCCAGTCAGTAGATAGCTGTCATATATATCATCTATCTACACAATTTCATCTTACTTTTTAATTTGTATTACAAACTTTGCAGTTACATTTTGACAGGGTGAGCTACCTGGTGGGCTGGTCTGATTCGGTGGGAATGGCCCACTGTGGCCCCTGAATGGTTTCTAATAGATCAAGTATTTTGTAGGATTTCTTATCATCATGTTCTTCCCACAGTTAGTTTTCTTCTTGGATGCTAATCATTTTTCAGAAGTATTTTTCATGTACTCTTTTATCAGCTCATATTATTTCACTATTTTTATTTACTAAACAATATTTTAAAATGACCTAAAAAGTTAAATATCAGTTTAATTGATTTTTGTTATTAAGCATCGCTTTTCTGCCAATTTTCGCTAATTGCAAAGACTAGGATGAGTGATAATATGATGAAATTGATGAAGAAACACTCACAAAGAACACCCATGCCCACACCAGGATTTGAACCCAGAACCTTGGCAAATAATCAGTTTAACTTTGCTGTAAATTGAAATCACTCACAACTTACCAGTTTGTCTATCTCATCCAAGAGAAACACTGGATTATTAACTGCAACAGTCTTCAATCCTTGAATTATTCTACCAGGCATGGATCCAATATAAGTCCTTCGATGCCCTCTTATATCTGATTGGTTACACACACCTCCTAAAGAAATCCTACATGGAAAGAACAGCAGCAAAAATATTGAAACATGCATTCAGTATAAGAACTTGTTTTCAACTTGTGATATAATTATAAACATAATAAACTATATAATTTGACACAAGCACATGTTTTATAGCTTGTGCTGGACAATAAACTATTATGCACTCTATATTTATAACAGCAACAGAAAATTGTACAAATATGTATAAATAAAAGAAAAACAAATGTTGGTTGATTGACCAGACGGGTGGCGAAATCCATGGCGATAAAAACATTTATGAGGAAAAATGAAAAGTAAGTTTATCAGAGTTAATTACCTATCTCCGCGTAACCGCCAAACAGATATCTTTACATACAATGATTGATCTGGTTCAGTCACTACTGTCATATGGCCTTCAAGACTTGTTTTCAAGTAGCTCTCCAATTGTCCTCATGATGCTCAACCAACACCAACATTTTGAAGCTTCTCCTGCGACTTCTAACACCAAAGATAACAGTGCTAGACATTTAGTTACACGGAAGCTCATATACTTCTTCACATTTATTTCCATTTTTGGTATTTCACGAATGTGAGAATTAGGATAAATAGAAACATGCATGTTTCAGTTTTGACGGAAACAGAAACTGTGAAATAGAACACTGTAATTTACATTTTTCATGTTTTTGGAAGGTGTGAGGTGCATTTTCCTAACATGTTTTATCACAAAATAATTCGAAATGAACGGCAAACTGCTAAATAAAATCTTAAAAAAGAAATTTAGTTTATTTACCAATGCAACACTCTTTGAAGAAGTCTGAATTATCCTATGAGTTATATGCCCAGTTTTTGTACCAAAATCTTGAGCTTTTATTCACCATGAACTAGGGCTGAACCGATGTACCGTTAAGTATCGGTTGTATTTTCCTCGTTGATACCAATGAGTTGGCTAGATGAGAGGCCCAAAAGAAACAACTCATTTGTCAAGATCTATCCTTTTCGAAGGTTCGTTCACCCTACCTTGCGACTTGGGGGTGCAACACAGGAAGCTCCATGTTGATTTTCAAGAAATGCTCTACCCTCCTGGGAAGCAGATGACAAGATCAAAAGCAGGGCTAAAGTGCTGCACACAAACGTGTAATTCAAGGCATGCAACAGCCTAGCGGTCAACGCTATGTGGAAATAAAACAATTAATTGCCAATTCTTGATCGCAAAACTCGTCGGGTAAGAACATGGATGTTTTCAAAAACAGCATTATCATCATGCTGAGCTTTCTTTGGAAAGGCATGCATGTAACTGAGGGGCGAGGGGGGAGGGGGGAGATTCCTACCCTTCTGTGCAAGTCTTTTGTGCGACTGCTTGCCAATACTGACAATGAAACAACTTGCTTTTATTGCAGATGACAGAGAATAATGGACACCATGGCATAAACAGAGCCAGTCAAATGATCATTAATCTCCAGGTTAATTCAAACAACAAGAATATCATTTACATGAAATTAAAGCAGGGACACTAATAATAATCCAGTTTTTTTTTCTGTGTAACTACAACAAAAGGCTTGAAAGATTACAAAAACAACTTGTTCTTTCCGCATCCTCCAACTCTAGATAAAGTTCACATAAAATGTTACAAGACATTTCAAAGTGTTACGTGGTGCATGTCAAAAAAAAAAAAGGCAGATATTTTTTAAAAAACCATAAAATGATAGGAGAAGAAATTTATTGTGATTGATAAACAAATACATATCTTGGCTATTTTTCGACATAGTCACCATTAACCTCCACACATTTCTGATAGCGTGGCACAAGCTTCCGTATACCCTCTGCGTAAAAATCTGCCGCCTGAGAGTGCAGCCAGTCCAGAACTGATGTCTTGAGCATGTCACTGTCGTTGAAATGCTTCGATGCAAGCCACTTTTTCAGGTGAAGAAAAAGAAAGAACTCGTTGGGGGCAAAGTTGGAGCTGTAAGGGGGATGATTGAATAGTTCCCAGCGAAATCTTTCAATTGTCTCAACAGTACGAGCAGCTGTGTGTAGGCGGGCGATGTCATGGATCAGAAAAAATTCAGAGCGTAGCATTCCTCTTCACCGATTTTGGATGGCACGTCGCAGATTATTCAGTGTTTCGCAATACACCTCTGCTGTAATTGTTCATCCTGGTTCCAAGAATTCCACAAAAATCACACCCTTTTGGTCCCAAAACACGGTTGCCATGATTTTGTGAACTGATGGTGTTTGTTTGAATTTCGTTAATGCGTTCCACCAGACCATCCGTCTGAACACTAGGCCTTCCGCTATGCTCATCGTCATGGACATTTGAACGTCCTTCCCGAAACTCTCTGCACCATTGCCTCACCTTCCCTTCACTCATCACTGTCAGTCCATAAATGACACAATTCCTGATGGATGTCAGCTACATTCTGTCCTTTGGTGTTCAGAAATCGTATGACAGATCTCACTTCACATTTGGCGGGATTTTGTATTACGGCAGCCATTTCACCTTACTGCTACTCTCATGTACACAACCTCACTCTGACAATTCTATCTCTGTTGCAGAGAACAAAACTCGAATAAAGAAACTGGGGTCTCCTTGTATTTGCTGAAGCACCCACTGACAGAATGTCACTCGGTTCTGAAAATCATCTCCATGAAGTTCTTGATGCAACGAAACATGAAACGGATGATATTTTCTACACTTCAGTATTTGGCACACAGTAGTCTGCGAAATTCCCGATTCACGACTTATTTGTCGAGTACTAACGTGGGGGTTATGAGCCACTGCAGCTAATACCGCAATTTCTTCGGTGATTTCTTTTTTTTTTTGGTTGTACAGTTCCCTCGGTGGAGAACTGTTGAACAACTCTGCGAAAAGAAGCGTGCGATCACACCCAGTCTGGAAAAGTTTGAGCATAAAGAATCACAGCATAATTGATATTCATTCCACTTTCTCCATAAATGTACACCCTTTCCCCTCCCCCCCCTCTCTCTCTCTCTCTCTCTCTCTCTCTCTCTCTCACCATATATATATATATATATAAAAATCAAATAAGGTAAAAGGAAACACTCATCGGACAGTAGGAAAATTCAAAATTTTCGCTAATTTATAGCATCATCGGTGTGAGAAGAAACAGAAGACAGAACCGGAAGTTGGGGTCCTGCAGAGTTGCCAGGTCCCCATTGAAGAAGAAGCGGTGCGTAGAACGAAAAAAACACTGTTTCGTCACCAGGCTCGTCGTAAACTGTGAGTGTGTAGGATGAGTTGGGAGGGAGGGCGGGAGGGTGGGTGAGGGTTGGGCATTACTGGGTGGCCTTGTTCAGGCCAGGTGGAGTGGTTGCACTCATGGCCGATATATAGGCCCTCTCCCATCTTTTGCGAACAGAGGTGTTGGCTGGTTGGGGTAGGAGGTGGATGATCGCTACCCGGAAGCAGTCGTTGAAACTGATGTTGTGGTGGTTGGTGTGGACGGCGACAGTGAAGTCCAGGTTGTGGGTGGAGGAGCGGTGGTTATTGATGCGGAGGTTGAGGGCCGTTGATGTTTCCCCCAGGTAAAAATCACCACAGATGTTGCAGGTGAGGATGTAGATAAGGTTTGAGGCATGGCAGGTCCCTTTGGGATGGAGGGTAAAATTTGCCAGTGGCCGTGTGCACCTGGAGGGTGTGAGAGGTAATGATGATGGGGCAGGTCTTGCACCTGGGTCGGTTGCATTTATGGGCAGGGGGGTGTTGGATGTGTGGTGAAGGAGTGTTGTGGACCAGGATGTTTTGGAGGTTGGGGGGGCGTTTGAAAACCACCCTGGGTTTGTCAGGAAATATGTTTTTGGTTTCGGGATCACTGTGGAGGATTGGGAGAAGAGAGTGCAGTGTGTGCCTGATTTTGTTGAGGTGGGGATGATATTGGGTGATGAGTGCAGGTGGGTTGGTGGCAGCAGGTTTCTTGGTGGTAGTGGTATGTGAGGCAGCTCGTGATATTTGCTTGGTGACCAGGATGGAGGGATATCCACGGTTAACCAGGGCCTGGTGTAGGCGAAGGTTATAATTCTGGCGGGAGGTGGGTGAAGTGTTCAGGCGCTGTCCCCTGAGGGCCAGAGAGAATAGAATTGCTTTTTTGGTGTGGAACGGGTGGGAGCTGGAGAAGTGTAGGTATTGCATGTGGTTGGTGGGTTTTATGTGGATGGAGGTAGTCAGGTGTCCTCCCTCGATGTGCACGTCCACATCCAGGAAGGTGATCTGGTTGGGGGAGTGTGTCCAGGTGAATTTTAGGGAACGGAAGTGGTTAAGTTGATCCAGTTACTGACTGTACACAGAATACTGACCGTAGCGTCTCTACGATCAGTGTTGCCAGAAACAGTTGATAGATCACGAGAAGTACTTTCACCAGTGTTTACTGTAAGGTGGGTGGGTACTTGGTGGGTAATTTTGGGGAGGAGAGGAAAGGGTTACTGGTTGGCTAGGTTGAGTCCGGGGGGTATAGTGGCGTGCATACCTGTTATGTAGGCCCTTTCCCAGCGCCTGCGGAAAGATGTGTCAGAGCGGGGGGGGGGGGGGTAAAAGATGGATGATGGCAACACGGAAGCAGTTATTGAAGGTGGTGTTATGGCTGTTGGTGTGGATGGCAACAGTGAAATCGGAGTTTTGGGTGGAGGAACGGTGATTATTAATCCTTAGGTTCAAGGGGGTGGAGGTTTCGCCTATGTAGAAGTTGCCGCAGATTTGACAGATGAGGGTGTAAATGAGGTTGGATGAGTGGCAGGTGCCCTTAGGGTGAAGGGTGAACTCGCCTGCCGCTGTGGGGATCGGGAGGGTGGGGGAGGTGATGAGTATGGGGCAGGTCTTGCATCTGGGTTTGTTGCACCTGTGAGCTGGGGGAGTGGTGTGGATGGGGTGGGAGTGTTCCGGACCAAGAAGTTTTTGAGGTTGGGGGGGGGGCGTCGGAAGACGACCCTGGGTTTATCCCGAAAGATGTCCCTGGTATCAGGATCACTCTGCAGGATGGGGAGGAGGGAGTGGAGGGTATGTCTGATTTTCATAATATGGGGGTGGTATTGGGTGATCAGAGTTGGAGGGTTGGTTTTAGGTTGTTTGGTGCGGTTGTGGGAGTTGGCTCTGGTGATTTGTTTGTTGATGAGGGTGGAGGGATAGCCACGGTTGGTTAGGGCTTGGTGCAGGCGTAGGTTGTAGTTTTGGCGGGATGAGGGAGATGAGTTGAGGCGCTGGCCTCTGAGAGCAAGGGAGAATGGGATGGCTTTTTTGGTGTGGTAGGGGTGTGAGCTGGAGTAGTGGAGATACTGGAGGTGGTTGGTCGGTTTAATATGTATGGAAGTTTCCAAGTGATCTCCCGCAATGTGGATGTCCACATCTAGGAAGGTCACTTGGTCTTTTGAATGGAACCAGGTGAATTTGAGGGTGGTGAAGTCGTTAAGTTGGTTTAGGAATGTAGTGAGGGAGGGTTCGCCATGTGTCCAGAGGAGAAAAATGTCATCTATGAATCTGAGCCAGAGGAGTGGTTTCAGTTGCTGGGAGTCAAGGAATTCCTGTTCCAGCCTGCCCACGAACAGGTTGGCATAAGAGGGGGCCATGCGGGTACCCATGGCTGTGCCACGTATCTGCTGAAATGCGTTCAGTGGGTGAATTGTAGCTGGACACAATGGGTCTCCCGGGGTTGTTTGGTTTGTGAATTTTCGGGAGGAGGTAGAAAGTGGGGGTGCGGGGGTTGTCAGGTATGAGTGAGGAGATGGTGGAATTGGATAGGCCTTCAGGGGGTCCTCGGGAGAGGACAAAATCCCGAATTTTGTCAAGGTGTGTGGTAGATGAATCAACCGTGGTGGGCTTGTAGGTTGATGAATCAGAGAGTTGACGGGAGGCTTCCGCCACGTAGTCAGAGGAGTTCATGACTACTGTGGTGGACCCACCCCCTTGAACCTAAGGATTAATAATCACCGTTCCTCCACCCAAAACTCCGATTTCACTGTTGCCATCCACACCAACAGCCATAACACCACCTTCAATAACTGCTTCCGTGTTGCCATCATCCATCCCCCCCCCACCGCTCTGACACATCTTTCCGCAGGCGCTGGGAAAGGGCCTACATAACAGGCATGCACGCCACTATACCCCCCGGACTCAACCTAGCCAACCAGTAACCCTTTCCTCTCCTCCCCAAAATTACCCACCAAGTACCCACCCACCTTACAGTAAACACTGGTGAAAGTACTTCTCGTGATCTATCAACTGTTTCTGGCAACACTGATCGTAGAGACGCTACGGTCAGTATTCTGTGCCTCTTCTCTTAGTAACGCCGATCTTTCTTCTTCAACTTGAAAATGCGACATAGATCGCGAAATATTGAATAATTTCTCTTCGTGTGGGAAGTGTTTACTGTCTCCTTCATCATTAGTGTTTATCCGCCCTTCTGGCACCTTTTCTGATCCTATTCCTATATATATTGGGCCAGGGGGAAAAACGATGAATGTTCATTCGAGACGATTTGCCAGGAAATGAAAAACAAAGTATTTCTTTTCATAAGTATGTTAATATATGCCAAAATAATAATACGTTTTTCAGGCACTTCTCATCGTTTCCCAACCAAGGCCGTTCTCATTCTTATAGTACAGCTTCTGAACTATCAGATGGCGTTGCGATCTCAAAATGGGCAAAAAATCGACATTCATCGTTTTCCCCCCTGGCCCTTCATATATATATATATATATATATATTTTCTCTTGCACCGTTATAGCCTGTATTATCACCACTAATGGAGTCAAAGAAGAAAAACACTACTTCCGTCCTCTTCTTCAGGCTTCGTGGCAGATTAGGCCGTGTCTGTTTGACTAGGACACAAGGTCAAATGGTCTTTAGGAGAAAACATGCATTCATGAAACATGCTCTGCAATCTGTTCAAAATGTTGTTAACCACTTATAAAACTGTAAAACGTTTAAGACTTCAAAGCTCCGTAAAAACCTTTGACCATGTGAAAATAAACAATCTCACTTCCACGGAATGGATCGTCTAGTTAGTCGTCTTCACAGCTAATGTTGTGCTGCTGATGCGCTGCCGATGGCTGGTACTGGCTCTGCCCACTTGCTTCCTCCCTCCCCCCTCCTTTTCCCTACTACTCCTGCATTATTACGTCATCCCTACACCTTGGAACTCCTCTATCATCATGAACGCTCATGTCATTTCTTTCGTTACATTAAAGCCTATTTGTTTTTATCTTCTTCCATTGTTTAACATCTTTACCCATCTTTCCTCTACATTCCCTTTCTTCAACGTTTTACAGTTTTATAATTGGTTAAACTCGTTTTTACCAGATTGCCGAGCATGTTTCAGGACCGCAAGTTTTATCTTAGAAACCATTACACCTTGTTTCCTGGTCAAACAGACACGGCATAATCTGCCACGAAGCCTGACAAAGAGGACAGTGTTCTCGAGAATTGCACCAAATTTTACTTTTTGCGATCACAGCGCCAGCTATCACAAATGCAAAAAAAAAAACAAAAAAAAAAAAAAACAGTTTCAGACAAAACCTACGTATTTTTGTCTGGAGAATCCGAATCTGCAATAAAAAATGGGGGTTCCCATTTGAGATTTTACAGTTGCTCCTACCCCCTTGAAGGGACTCTTGGCCTTTCACATGAGTATAGTATCAATTTTTTAAGCAGCTCTTTTTTTTTTGCGAATAATTATCGCTCCGAACAATTTAAAACCAATAAAAAATGGGGGTTCCCATTTGAGATTTTAAAGTTGTCCCTCACTCCACCCCCAGGAAGTGGACAAATTTAATTCAGAACTTTTTTTGATCAGATGCGTACCTTTCGAGATATTTCGTTGTATCAAACTAAAAAACTCACCCGGTATGTAGCATCATCGGTGTGAGGAGAAACGGAACCGGAAGTTGGGGCCCTGCAGAGTTGCCAGGTCCCCATCGAAGAAGAAGCGATGCGTAGAACGAAAAAAAAGACACTGTCTCGTCACCAGGCTCGTCATAAACTGTGAGTGTGTAGGATGAGTTGGGAAGGAGGGCGGGAGGGATGGGATGGCTTGGGAGGGAAGTTGGGTGAGGGATGGGCATTACTGGGTGGCCTTGTTCAAGCCAGGTGGAGTGGTTGCACTCATGGCCGATATATAGGCCCTCTCCCATCTTTTGCGAACAGAGGTGTTGGCTGGTTGGGGTAGGAGATGGATGATCGCTACCCGGAAGCAGTCGTTGCAACTGATGTTGTGGTGGTTGGTGTGGATGGCGACAGTGAAGTCCAGGTTGTGGGTGGAGGAGCGGTGGTTATTGATGCGGAGGTTGAGGGCCGTTGATGTTTCCCCCAGGTAAAAATCACCACAGATGTTGCAGGTGAGGATGTAGATAAGGTTTGAGGCATGGCAGGTCCCTTTGGGATGGAGGGTAAAATTTGCCAGTGGCCGTGTGCACCTGGAGGGTGTGAGAGGTAATGATGATGGGGCAGGTCTTGCACCTGGGTCGGTTGCATTTATGGGCAGGGGGGTGTTGGATGTGTGGTGAAGGAGTGTTGTGGACCAGGATGTTTTGGAGGTTGGGGGGGGGGGGGGCATTTGAAAACCACTCTGGGTTTGTCGGGAAATATGTTTTTGGTTTCAGGATCACTGTGGAGAATTGGGAGAAGAGAGTGCAGTGTGTGCCTGATTTTGTTAAGGTGGGGATGATACTGGGTGATGAGTGCAGGTGGGTTGGTGTATATATATGGGTGCATGAGAAATTCAATTTTAGAAATATGTATGTGTGGAGGTTGAATTTTGTACCCCCCAAATGAAAAAAACGTTCCTGCTCCACTGTCTACTGAGCTACTAAGGTAAGTTGCAGCTGTGTTCTCATGTCGTTGGTGACAACAAGTGTGACGTGCAAGGACCGTTACATGGCCCTAAAGATGAATGAAGAACTTATGATATATATTATGGTACAAACATCAATGTCTTACCTAGGTATCGATCCTATCCTCCCTGACATTACAGCACACTACGCTAACCATTCTGATAAAGAGGCTGGTTGAAATTATTTGTAATGGTTCTATTCCTTTTCAATACTCAGGTGCATTCACACAATACGTAAATAAACCTGCACCTTGCAAGGCAGTACCTCATCCTCTAAAGAATTTAGTGGCTCACAAACTCACCTATGGAATTCACGTCCTAGTGTTTGGGCTATGGATCTGCCTACGCTGGTTTTCCCCACCCCTGGTGGCCCTACAAAGCAAAGGATGGGGCCCTTCAAGCTATTCTTCAGCTGCCGCACAGCCAAATACTCAAGTACTCGGCGTTTTAGCTTGTCCATAGCGTAATGATCAGCATCTAGGTCCTAAATATAAATGTAAAGAAAATTTGGTTATTTGTCACTAACAACGCTCAAATTAAAGTTACATTACATTCAAATAAATAAAACTTAGGCAGTTTATCAACATATTCAAAGTATGAAACAAATATTTTAGTTTTGTATGCATATGTACACAACACTATACATGCATATGTCTATATGTCTTTTATGTACTGTACATGTAAATAACACAGAGCAGGACTGGCCCACCGAAATACCGGGCAAAAATCTTGGCGTGCATTTCTGACTATGGCATGAGTTTAGAAATCTGAATTAGTGTGTACAATTCAAACTCAGAAATTACAGCTCAATATGAATGCTAACCGTATTTGCTGTCCAAGAATTGTTCTTATTTCAAATTAAAATTTCTACATTTCCTGCAAATTATGTGGACATAGTACAACAACATTATTGTTATGAGTACAATCTAGAAATAGGCTCACACATGGAACACCTATGATTAAATTCTAGAATGTCTTTAATCCATCTTTACGTAAAAATATTTCTTTCTACAATTCAAATACGTTCCAACGCACTGAAAATAATGGCTAACTAATTCAACAAACAATTCATAGAGAGGGTATACAATAACAATCATACCTTTCTAGCTTTCTGGATATCTATAATTTCTGATGATGATTTACTCCATGGAAGATCTGCAATCAGTTCAAGATAATTTCTGATGATGGAATGTTCAGGACTGAATGGACCCATCCTTTTCAGGCGATTCAATTCCTTAAAAGCAACCTTCTTTGCCTGAGGAGGCAATTCTGCACCCCTGCAACATTAGTTCAAGCAAGTGTTTAAAACCTACAAATTTTTGTCACACAATTTCACAAATCTCAAATATAAAAGAATTTTGTACAACTGTAAATTGTAGCAAGTACAAGCCCACTTCATGCACAGAGAATGATCAGAGTAGTTCATCAACTGTGAGAATGAACTAGTAATAAAAATAGTAACTAAAATTTTTATGAAATAATCGAGTTGACACTCTGAAAATTGGAATTAGATTTTCAAAAACTACAGACTGTACTTTCTACAACGGACACTTACTGTAAGAAAAATTAATATATATCTGAGATGTATGAAAATTTTGAATGACAGCATAGAATGTGAGGTGCAATGTGTGCAGTTTTTTTCATTAAAAATAGTAATTTTATCGCACATGTTGCTGTGTCAAAGGTAAAAAGCAGAATCCAAACTACGCATATTTAAAAAAATAATTCAGTACACTTTATGCTTTGACATATTGAACTTGTGACTGACCCAAATATGTTAATTTATTGTTAATGCTCAAGGTCCCGGGTTCGATCCCCGGCCGGTTCAAATCCGGGAACTTTTCTAACGTTGGAAGCGGCCCCAACGCCCATCCAGCGTCGAATGACATGGGTACCTGGGGGGTAAAGGCAGTCAGGGGCATGATGATGATCACATCACCCCCCCTCACGACCGGATGAAGAAAGTGTGGGGCGTTACCCCTACACCCCCTATACGCCTTCATGGGGTGGTGCTAAGCACAGGGGAGAACTTAACTTACCTACTTATTAAATTTAATGTTTAATTTTTGTTATTAATCTCTCTCTTGTTACATATCGTGAAAATAGAATGTTGAATTAATATGATGTATAATCAGAGTACATTTAATACAAGCTTACGTTGTATAAATTGTGAATATTAAAAAATAAATGAATGTAGATAAAAAAGTTATTAAAATATGGGATTTTACCATAGTGACGTCCTGAGTTTTCGTTGTATTTATCAAAGTGTAAGCAGCTATTTGATAAAGGAAAACATTAGAATGACCTGTTCAAGTTTGAGCAAAAGGCCATCAAACTCATGAAACATTCTTAAATGCATAAAATGTATTTATTTTACTCACATCTAGTTTATTCTACATGGGGCTGTCTCAGCAGTGGGTTTTGGAAAAAAGTAACTCATTTTACAAAACCACTCTAACTTTTTTTATTCTGAGGGAAAAACACATCTACTTAGAACTTCTCATAGAGCATAAACCTATTAGACAACAGCAAATGGAAATCACATGATTCTCCTGAACATAACTAATTATTCCACATTTAGAAAATTGGCTTGTTCTCCAGAATGAGAAATTGAAAAGTCTCTGCCCAAGATCAAATGCAACTTTCAGGTTCCAAATTAGTTTCAGAATTCATTAGAAGAAAATGAAAACATGTAAAAAGGAAGGAGATATAAATCTAAAAAGGTGATGCTGAGACAGTCAAGAGGCAATTATCTACCAAAAAAAATAAATAATAAAAATAAAAAATAAAAATACTAACTCAAGTTTGCGCTGAAGATCTTGTAGATCATTAGCCTCATCATCATTGCCGCCAAGGCCCCTTGGAAATCGAACAATGCGATTGAATGGCATAGTTTCTGAAGCAGGCTTAAGGGCATTCTTCTTAGCTTCCTTCAAAAGCTGCAAGCCTGAAATGTAAGAAGTATATGACGAGATTCTTATTGATAGTTTTTGAGCACGATTTTGAAATAAAAGGAAGTGGCTTATTCATCCTAATAATTATTGTAATTTCAATTACCTTGCAGGTAGAACAATGTAATGGTCTTTTAATCTTTTAGTCTGTAGTGTTCAATACTATATCATAATCATTGGTGCATCTAGCAGGAGGGTACAGGGGTGTGTGTGCCACTCCCAAAAGGGGGTGAATAAGTATTATGTTACAGCAGTCCTTTTTCAGGTGGTAAAGAATGAAACAAACTCTCAAAATGAATGCATTACATGGGATTAGATTTAGTAGACACTTAAGTAAGTTTACATCGGAAAACAAGTCTGGAATTTGTTGGTTCAAAGACAATAACCTGATCGACACAAACCGAGAGCAAATATTCCCCATTTTTGTAACAATGTCGCATAAGGAAATGAATTTTCAAGCTTATCTCTTTCTGTAATCATTGCTAATACACATAACGTAGAACTAAGTACTTCCATTTTACAAAAAGCTACTATTGCTACCTACTTGGAAGTAATCAAAGGGCACCGAGTATGTTTCCTGGTGGAGGTACAATGTATAGTGGTTTATATTCCACTTTGAAGGTGCAGTCCCAATTAGTTTATCACAAAGTTTAACTAAAATGAACTCTTGTCTTGATGTGAATATTATATGCACACCAACATGTTTAATATGTTGAAAAATCTGAACATTATATTTCCATTGTGTCCTCCTCCGTGGCCGTGCGGTCTAAGGTGCTGTGCTTTGGGCTCTGACTACGGGACGGAATGGGTTCAAGTCTACCTGGGTTCTCGCCCTGTGTATAGGGCCAGCCGGTGGCAACCCACCATCGTGAGGAAATTTGGGAGCTACGAGTGAGTAGTGTAATCCGGTCTCTGAAATCTCCTACAACGGCTGGAGGTTCGACGTGCTAACCCCACGTAATCCCATTACACGTTGAAGATCTTTACAGCTCTAGGTAGGATTGTGGGAGGGAGACTGGCAGCCGGGAGATAGGCCCAGGTCCTTTCGAGGGCTGTCGAGACATGGGTTATTATTATTATTATATTTCCATTGTTACATTTTATCACATGCTTACAGCATAATCTGTGCCCATCCCAGAAAAAAATCATGTTTCACCTATGATCACAAGTAACAGACGATCATACGTGTAACCCTAAAGTTGAAATTAATGAGCACTGCAGAACTAAACATATGTGATCATTGAAAGTACAATGCCCATTTAAAAATAGATACAAAAGTATAACATTCTATTTAGAGAGCAACATTTCATCATTAAAGATGAAAAAGGAAGCATTGTTTGAAACGATGTGTTGTGCTTTCATTCTACTCCAGTCTCTGAACAAGATTCAGGGAAACTATGTCAAACTGTTTTAAAAAAATGAAATTCTACCACTAAATAAGTTTCTTGCTTGTCAATTTTTAACTTTTTCTTCCATCCAACACAACCAGAAATTTACCTGAATAATTCCTCAAACACTCCTTCTTAGGGATAAAAATAGAACTAAAAGATTAAATAATATGCAAATGAAATGCACAGGTATATCAAGGTCAAACTCAAGTTCTATCAAAAACATGGAAGTTCTGAAAACCATCCCAGCATTTTTAACAGCGGATCCTTTCCTCTTACCTTCAACCTGCCTTGTAAGCAAAGGCAGCATTTTCTTGAATCGTTCCGTTATGTCAATGGTGTCCAGTATTTGCAATTTCTCTTCATAAGATGTCTTCAAAACAGATGCACTAAGGTCCGCTAAGCGATGGCCAGGTAGAGAATATAAAAGTTGCTGGAAATAAATATATGGAACAATATAAAAATTACAATAAATTTTATGTGCACATTAAGTACAAGGCTCATTCAATATATAAAAAGAAACATGTTGTAACAAATATTTATTACCAAGCACCAAAAGAACTACAACATAGTACTCCCCCCCCCCTGCACAGTTCAATGAACCTACGCCAGCATTTGATAAGGGCACTGATTCTACAGGGAAAAAAATATTTTGGACGCGTACGTAACCACTCATGCACTGCTCGCTAACTGTACTTCGTTGTCATTCTGGAACCTCAATTCACTTAGTGCATCTTTCAGTGAGCCAAAAGTGTGGAAATCGGAAGGTGCAAGATCAGGCAAATATGGAGGGTTGGGTAAGCACTCAAACTTTAGGTCCTCGATGGTAGACAATGTGACACTGGCAGTGTGTGGTCTTGCATTGTCATGGAGCAAAAGCACACCAGTGGACACCAGACCACGTCGTCTCTGCAGAATGGCTGGTTTCAGTTTTTCGCGCAAAGGGTTGGAGTAGATGGTACTGTTTACATTATGACCAATGGGCATGTAATGTTCAAGAATTGGCCCCTTATCCCAAAAGAAAGATAACATGACCTTTCCTGCAGTCACAGCAGTGACAGAGCAACCTGGATGCGGAGAATCTTTAACACTTGTTATGCCCTGTTTGAACTTCTCATCTCACTCGTACACTTGTGAAAGACTCATACAGTTGTCACCGCACTGAACTGTCATGCGGTGATGAATTTCTATCGGTTTCACACCTTCACTCAACAAAAGTCTCACGACACTTCGCTGCTCCAGACTCCTGTAATGGTAACTGTTTCCCAGTGTCTTGTACGCAAGTCAGGCCCAGCTATGAATAGCTTACAGATACCTTCAAAAAATAACAAACACATAACGTTCACGATAGTATTTTAGATTTCTTATACTACTTTTCCAGTTATTTATTGAATGCACCTCATATGTATTTAACTATAAGTGCATGTATAACTAGATAATGTTAAAAATGTGTATTCAAGTTTATACTAGGGATGACCACAAAATCAGGATAATGATATTCTGATTTCAAATTATCCAATATCTATTTCAGATGCAATGGATAATTTGGATATCTGAATATCCAAATAATTTGGATACTGGAATAATCAGGATAGTACAGATTTGATGAACGATTTGTAGAAAATCTGTATAATAAAATATGAACAAGACCAATAAAAAAAATATGTGCATAGCCTGTAAAACAATAACACTGTCCGGAAAATGCACATTTGGATATCTGTTCATTTTGGATAATCCAAATATCCAGATATAGGATATCCGGATAATTTGGAGAATCAGGTTATCAGATACCTGGATAATTTGCATAATCTGAATATCCAGATAAAATTTTATCCAGATTTTGCCATTCCTAGTTTACAGTATACATGGTGGCTCAATAAGTCACTTAACACCCTCAGTACAAGGCCACTGCGGCATGGAATGTGAAAATGGCGATGACCAATCATTGCCTGGCCAAGGGGGAACCACATTGAAGCCACCCACACGGTCGGCGGCCATCTTGATGTCCGCCATCTTGAATTCAACTTCAGAATTTTAAATGGGAAGGGGGTCGTGCGACATATCAAAATGGGATAGAATTTCACGAGAAATGCAATGGTGAAGGTTTTTTCGACGTATCTTTAACCAGTAAAAAGTTATGACTGAATTCTTGTACCAATTTGCTCCTTTTCGAGGTGTTAGAAAAATGCCTTAAAATTTGTTTAGCGCATCGGTAATGCATCGAGATCAAAGTGACGTCTAGGGAGAGAAGTTCGCATGCCATTGCACACGATTTTAATCGGATACATCCATGAAGAGCTGCGCATTATGAATGGTTGTCGCGAACAATTTACAGTGTGACGCTTCCATTGAATTAAAAGTCCTTCACAGTGACAAGGCTAATGTTTATGTTCAGAAGGAAGTTCATAAACAGAATATGCGACCCTTGTCATCTGATAACTAACTTTGGACAGAAACTGCTTCACAACGTTCCCATAAGTGTTCTGGTGTTCTTCCCTATTGAAAAAACTCTGTAAAAAGTACCTTCTTCCATAAGCAAGGATGAAAAAAACTGTTTATTTAACAAATCCAAGCAGCCCTAAGCATTTAAGTTCCGTTGATGGAAAATTGACTAACCAATCGTGTTCCACACAGCACGTCACACCATTAACTTACCAACACTAACCATTCAGCTTTGATCTGTCGAAAATGGGTTATCAGATAAAAAGCATCGAATATTCTGTTCATAAACTTCCTTCTGAACATAAACGTTAGCCTTGTCACTGTGAAGGACTTTTAATTCAATGGAAGCGTCACAGTGTAAATTGTTCGCGACAACCATTCATAATGAGCAGCTCTTCATGGATGTATCCGATTAAAATCGTGTGCAATGGCATGCGAACGTCTCTCCCTAGACGTCACTTTGATCTCGATGCATTACCGATGCGCTAAACAAATTTTAAGGCATTTTTCTAACACCTTGAAAAGGAGCTAATTGGTACAAGAATTCAGTCATAACTTTTTACTGGTTAAAGATACGTCGAAAAAACCTTCACCATTGCATTTCTTGTGAAATTCTAGCCCATTTTGATATGTCGCACGACCCCCTTCCCATTCAAAATTCTGAAGTTGAATTCAAGATGGCGGACATCAAGATGGCCGCCGACCGTGTGGGTGGCTTCAATGTGGTTCCCCCTTGGCCAGGCAATGATTGGTCATCGCCAGTTTCACATTCCATGCCGCAGTGGCCTTGTACTGAGGGTGTTAAGTGACTTATTGAGCCACCCTTGTACAGTGAATTTAATAAAGAAAAGTTGCTGGTTGAATAGGAAGCAGATGGTGATTTATTGATAACCCCCCCCCCCAACAACCCCATAACACCTCCCTGCCAAAATTTACTCCCCTAAATTTTTCACAAATTTCCAATTTATGGTCCTTTTGATTTCTTTACACCCATTTAATACTAACTTACACCATCCCCCAGATGGAAAATTCTGGATAAAGCCATGGAACCTCATCAAGGTACCATTTTTACAGTAACTAATAATGGAACTTTAGTTGTGCTAGTAATTAAGGTTGTTCTGATTTTAGTGCAATTTCTTGCATTTAGATAAATCTAGAAGTTCTTCCAAAGAAGCATCATCATTTACGGGTAAACCGAAGTTTACAAAAAAAACATCGCCACATAATAATCACACCCTGTTTTTTCAGTCCAAGAATAGGTTCATAACCATTCATTGTGTAAACGTTGCATCAGCACATCAGATAACAAAACCAATGATAGCAGAATGGACACAGAAGATTAAATTTTTGTAAATCCATAGTTTGCAACAATGTAGTAAACTTTCTCAAGTTGATTCATTTAGTATATTTTACTTGCCTTTTCTGTCACTTTTGGCTAATCAGGAATATGGATTTTCTCAAGTGTAATATTTTGTCTACAATGCAAAAATCAGGAACAACTCATGCGTTAACTTCTTCTTTCAGACCAGAAAAGTGTTCGCTCAACTGTTACGAAGAAATAAAGTGTTGATTTGGACCATTCAATTTTAACATACTATATTCACGAGTATATTGACGAAAAAACGAAATGTGAAATAACACATTTTAATGTTAATTTTTCATGTTTCTGAAAAGTGTGTGGTGCATTTTACTACCCTCTTTTGTCACCAAATGATGCGAAATGGCCTGCAAAATGTGAAATAGACTCTTAAACACGAAATACACTTTCAGAAATTTGAATTATCCTGTGAAAAATTCATTAATTCTGCTGGAAATAGTTAAGAAGCAAAAATGGAACCCTCTATACATGAATAAACTTAATGCTCTGGTAACTAGATAAATCTGCCATTAGAAGGGATACGAAGCACATGTAAAAAAAGGGCCGATAATTTTTTACTTGGGACTGGCAACACTGACGAAGCTGCGCTTGATGGGAACATGCTTTAGTATTATGTGTCTTTAACAGAGGTATATTTCTCAGTGTGGAGGTGTGTATGTGTGAGTAGCAGGAAGATGAAATGGCTGCTGTAATAGAAAATCCCACCAAATGCGAGGTGAGGTCGGTGATTAGATTTCTCAACGCAAAAGGACTGAGTGCAGCTGACATTCATCGGGAATTGTGTGCCATTTACGGCCCAACAGTAATGAGTGAAGGAAAGGTAAGACAATGGTACCATGCTTTTCGGCAAGGACGTTCAAATGTTCATGATGACGAGCGGAGCGGCAGGCCTAGTGTACAGATGGATGACCTTGTGCAACGTGTTGATGAGAAAGTGCGATCCAATCGTCGTTTCACCATTACTGATCTAGGCAAGGAGTTTCCTGAAGTGTCTGATAAAACCTTGCACTGAACTGTAACGGACAATCTGGGTTATCGCAAATTGTGTGCGAGGTGGGTGCCAAAAATGTTGACAAACACTCACCAAGATGAGAGAATAAAATCAGCACTTGATTTTTTGGCCTCCTGGGAGAAGGATGGGGATGACTTGTTTTCTCGCATAGTGACTGGAGACGAAACCTGGATATCGTACGTCACTAGTGACTCGAAGCAGCAATCCATGCAATGGTGTCACTCCGGTTCACTGAAACCGAAGAAATTCAAGCAAACACCATCACATCACAAAATCATGGCAACCGTGTTTTGGGACCAAAAAGGTTTAATCCTCGTGGAATTCCTGGAACCAGGATGAACCATCACAGCAGATGTATTGCCAAACACAGTTTAATCTGCAACGGGCCATCCAAAACCGGCGAAGAGGAACGTTACGGTCTGGAATTCTGCTTATTCATGACAACGCCCGCCCACACACAGTTGACCGTACTGTTGCGATAATTCAAAAATTGTGACGGGAATGTTTTAATCACCCACCATACAGTCCAGATCTTGCACCAAGTGATTACATTCTGTTCCTTCATCTCAACACGTGGCTTGCTTCGCAACGTTTCAATGATAGTGAAGTTCTCACGACATCAGTTCTCTACTGTCTAAGATCCCAGGCGGCAGATTTTTACGCAGGGGGTCTACGTAAACATCTTCCACGGTACCAAAAATGCTTGGAGCATCTATCATGGTGACTATGTAGATAAATAACCAGGGTATGTACTTGTATAGCATCAAAATAAAAATTTTCTCGCTTGATTTTATTGTCTGTAATAACCAATCGGTCCTTTTTTTTTTTGACATGCCCCTCGTATGTTTATTTAGTGTAATAAGTGCAGTTTTTATATCAAACTTTGGATTATATTCACAATTTTAAAACCAAAATGTCATTTTTATATACTGCTTTTGAACGTGAAATTCGCTCTGTTTTTGTACAGAAATTTTGCTTTATTATTTACCAAAAATATGTGCCTCTCTACCTATAAGTAATTTTTAAATACAGGTAATTATTTTTTAAAAAGCTTCATATAATGGTCGCAACCTACTTAAAAAAAATGATAAATCTCTGACGACTATGTGGTTTTATTTTCTTGAACTCAAAGTGAAAATGACAAAAAATGTATCACAGATGATAGCAACATCCAGAATTTGATGCTTACGGTAAACAAACACCTCAGTATGTATGTCTGCAGTCTTCACACAACATAATATTAACCACTTATTGCATGCTAGATGGTAAAGTACCTTTAGCTTCGCAACAGTTGGAACCGACACGTCCAGCATCTCCAGCATCCTGGAGACTTCTCCTTTGAAGTTTGCTATGAGAGTACTAAGCTCAGTGTTGCTTTCTTCATTCTCTGGAGAAAGAAAAATTAAATCATGACTTTAGTCAAAGAAGTATAAGATTTAGGGATCACCACAAAATCTGCATTTCAAATTATCCAGTATTCATTTTGGATGCAATGGACAATCCACATATCTGAATATTCAGATAGTATGGAAGTGAAATACAAACACGACAAATAAAATAATATGTGGATAGCCTGGATGTGGATAAGACTGTCTGAATAATGCACACATTCGGATATCCAGGTAATTCAGATAATCCAAATATAGGATATCAGAATATCCAATATTTTAAATCTGGATAGAAAATTATCCGATATCCAGATAAAATGTTATCTGGATTTTGCCATCCCAAATAGGAATATCTGCCATAGAGAATCAAATTAGGAGAAAGGTCAAGATGTAGATTAAATTAAAGTTTACAAATAATGGAATTACATAAACTGAAGGCAGAAAAGTACCTATTAACATCCATTTTAAGATACAGACATTATGGCCAAACTATTTTCTATTTTACATTGCTTTTGGCAAATCAAGATGATGATGATGACGACCAGTTGAAATTAATGAAAACACACTTGGAAATAAAAAGCCATGAGCGGGCCGGGAGTCAAATCTGGAAAATTCAGTGGTGGGATCATGAATAACAAACCCGGCCACCTTCGTTTTGATGCAAGGATTAGGCAAGTCAGACTACAGTTTCAACAGATTGAGATTTTATATTAATTTTAATTTTATAATAATAAAATTAAAACTGTGCAATTGTGAAACTGACAAGGCCAGCTGGACACCGGATCCGACACGATGAGTCATTTTTGTTGCAAACTGACTCAGGAAAGGTTTAACATGAGGCTCTTATGGGGCGCTGCATACCGGACGAAACATCTGGCTCAAGTCACATTGCGATGGTTTGCGACAAAACAGTGAACGTCTCGTCGTGTCGGATCCAGTGTTCAGCTGGCCTAACAAATGTTGGATTTATGCTACTAACACAAACACTACACAAGTTGTTGATATTAAACATATTTCTGCTAATAAAGGGATAGAATAAGATCAAATCATTCAATCTCGGAGAAAAAATAGAGGTAAAAAATTGGGACAACAAGACACCAAGAATTTCGAATCTTATTTTTTAAAAAACAAAAAAACAAATAACAAACACATCTGTTTTTTGAAATGCAGACCCACTCTGAGTTATTTTGTCATGACCAGACGATGCAGAATGGAAATACTGAATAAAATAACAATAACAGAGTTCACCAACATAGAAAGGTAGAACATAAGTCAGTACAACTCATTTATTTTGTATTCAGAAACCAGTGCCAGGGATGAGTGAAGGTACAGTCCGGCCAAGGGAAAGGAAACTAGCTGGAAAGTATGATTCCAAACGCGAGAGGGGAAGCAGCTAGAACCACCAAACCACTCTCTGTGGCATTTTGCTAGCATGGGCTCGCTTGTTGTTTTTATTACTGCTTGCTGTGTTGTGTGGAGTTTCGAAGTGGAACTAAGAAAACTGTGATGTTTTGGTCCCTGTTGTACATTCTGCAAAATGCCCTTGATATAAAACACAATGCCACAAACAATTCAGTTACTACATTTTCTTAATTATACAAGGGTTGGATAAAAAGTAATGGCAACAGTGGTATAATTGGTACTTGACTGTATTGGCAGAGGAGCACGTGTTACATTCCTTCAAAGTAATCGCCCCTCATCTCTACGACCTTCTGTCACACGTATGGAAGGCGCCGTACACCGTCAGCGCATCCATCTCTGTCGATGACCCGCAGTGACCGCCATATAGCACGTATGATGGCTTCGCGCGTGTCGTAGTGCTTCCCGCCCAGTGGTTCCTTCATTTTGACAAAACGGTCGTAATCACACGGTCTCATACCGGTGAATACGGCGGATGTTCCAGTACCTCCCACTACCAGTTATGCAGGAGCGCCGTCACATTGTTCGCAGTGTGACACCTTGCATTGTCAAGCAGGATGATGGGACACCGTGCTGTCACTTCCTTCTTAATGCGAGACGAAGGTGGTGTTGCAAGAAGGTGCAGAAGTAGGCTGCGTTGACCGTCTGCCTGAGAGACGTTGTTCTTCTTGCCTAAACATATTGTTAGTGCACTTGCACTCTCGTCCTCTGCTTCAGAGCACTGCTGTTATTGACTGAATAACATACAATCGCTCCCACTCACTATACTTCCTCGTCTGACATTCCTTTATCAGCCACGAAACGCTTGTGGCGCTGTGACTCACCCCTTTCACGGGACAGCAGTGTTACCATTACTTTTTATCCAACCCTTGTATTTATAATACTATGTATAATAATACTATTATTCGTGAATATTATCCTGATCACTGCTGTGTACATTTGTGCTAATTATAATATTTACTAAGGAGATCAATTTAATTGAATGATTCAAATAAAGTTACTGGTTTAGAAACAAGTTTACCTGCTATGACGTAATGAATACTTTCCTGATATATTCTGTGTGCTTATATAGTATATGGATGGCAATTTTTTCATTCTGCACACTTCCATAATTCGTAAACATCTCTACGTATTTTGGTGGCGATGTTATTATGTTTCAAACTTCATTGTTGTTTCCACAGCAGACGATTTTCACGGAACCTGCTTCGTGACGTCACCCCTATTTTGCCAATGAACACGTCCAGTTGGCACATGCGCACTTCCGTCCATGCTCTCAGCTAAGGCAGCCAGACAGTAAAGACTCAAGGATTCTCTACGTGTGAATGAATATCTATACTATCAAAGTATATCTTCATTTCACACAATACTTTCTTTGTAATGTCTAAAATGAAAAATTATATGATACACATGAATACACTTAAAAGTTTTCTCGATTATTCCCCCACCTAATGCACCTATTTTGATTTGGTTGGTCAAAAGTTCGCGCCTAAAGATCCAGGCTCCAGTCATTAGTTCGTGATTGTTTATTTTCTCAACATTTCACATGTATCTTCATCATCAGCAAGTCACATGCAGAGTATATCAAATTGCATAGGAAAATAAAATTTCACTAACTAAAAATGTCAAGAAGAGTATTACTATTATTAAATATGGAAGAGGTAATCGTACCTTCATCAAGGGAAAATTTATCCAGCTGTGTAACCACGCCTACAGGGTACGGGACTTCCTGTACGAGTTTGTCCAGCTTAAACCGACACAACCCTGAGACCAGGAGCGTGTACGATGGTTGCGGCCAACTAGTTCCCGTCACCTGAACAACTACAGCTGCTGTCCCAATCGGGTGCAGGCTGCTCAGGTCATACACATTCTGAAACAAGGAAAAGTTCAAATTAATGTCACATACACAGAGAAGTTTACCAAGACAGGACCCACAACTGGAAGTGGGATCTCTTGACTGGATATAAGTATTAAATGAAGAATACGTGAAGCATTTCTGTAGCATGTTACTCCTAGTTTAACATTTAAATACCGAGCTGGTATAAAAATGAACCATCGTGTATATTATTTACTAACGCCACGCTGGTCCATTTTTGGAGCAAGCAGCATTGTCACGTAGTATGTAGACTTTTGGAACATGGTGTGACTGAGATAATAATCACAGATACACGTTTTGATTTCTACATGAGCCTTGCACTATGGCATTAGTAATTAGTGAAACTGAAATTTGATTCTGAATATACTGGGGATGGAGAAGGGGGATCCTAGATACCATAGGGTTATAGTCTAATCAAAACGAGATATGATTCATAACTCAACCAATCATACTTTCCGAGATATTAATTTTTATTTAAAACATTCCAGAATTTTAAATTTTCCATTGAAAATGCACTCAGTGTTAGCACAAATGCCAATAAGAATGGCCTCTGCATTTAAGAGTTAATTCTACAAAATAAATACAAAATCAGAAAATAATACAATCTGTGCTCATATCGTTATCTTGACATTTCAGTTTCAGTAGGAAAAAAATCTTAAGTACAGTAAGAGTGGTAGGAGACCCTGTTTGATTACTGGGGTGGGCAATCTAAGGCCACAATTCTTATGAACTTGCACCTGCATGAAGCAACTCTGGCGTTCAACCAGCATATAATAAAGGAGTACCTGGGAGCTGCAACCCTGGAGGTGGCAGCCAGAGCATGGTACTGATCAGAGTGACTCCAAAAATTGGCCACCAAGATAACGAACGTGTGGGGCCTACCAACACATCCCTCTATGGCATGGTGCAGTGACTTTATGGCACAAGTTCCGTTTGTTTAATTCAGATTTCATCATGCAGGCATTTATTTCATGGTTTGATTTATTTTTATGTCTGTGGACACATACTTCACTCTTGCAGCCAACCATTTGTGTACCATTGTCTAGGTCATGTGTGTGTGGCGAGAAGAGGTTTTGTAGATAGGAGTAGGGACGTCGTTAGGGGCCGGGGGGGCACTGGCCACCCAGAACATCCACGTGGCCCCGGCAAACTGTTCTACACTTGCTGAAAATTTTACTTTCATGACAAATATTGCAAAATAGTTTTTCAGTATTTTTTTCTTTCAGTTAGAAACACTGTTCTTAATTTGAGTGGAACGAACCCAAAACCACATTTTGTTCTCGTTTTCCTGGTTGTAGCTAAAGTGGATGTCAGTGTAGGAACCTAGAACTTCGTCGTTTCTCGGAATTTTGAGAGAGTGGTCTTTCCACCCCTAGCAGTCGCAGGTCAAAAACAGGCAGGGTTGGGCGTTGAGTGTTGCCGTTGTGTCCAAACGATGTTTTGAGCTTGAGTAGATTATAGAACGACCGCTTGTGCAGCAGTAAACCACATAAAATGCAAACAGTTGCAACTGGTCCAGAATTAGAGTGCAATACACGCTAAATAAGTATAATGGTGGCAGGATGCCTCATATCTCCGGGTAAGTACGTAGTATTATTCGCACCAAATATCTATTCTACCATTGAAACAGTCTAAAACACGCAACGTGTTAAAACTAATTATCTTCACAAACTGTTCGATTTCTCGAGTCGCATATTTTTCTCGATATCGTGAAGACAGATTTTGAGAATCCTCTTTAACAAACGATTGCGCAGTGATAGCATTGTTGCCTTGTAATCGAGGAATCCCACGTTCGATACATTGGTGCAGGTACACAGTGGTCCGGATCTTACTTTAAACTGCAGGTCCAGTACCGATTAGCCTTACTGTGCATAAAGTGGACTTAAAAACACCAACTCAACTCAATTCCTTAACAAACTTTTAGAAGAATCCAAAATTTAAACAAGAACAAGTAAATACATTTTTGTAATTTTTAAGTAAATTATTATTATTATTGTTATTATTTTGGTTTTTTCGTATGAATCTGCCTCACACAGTAAGCTTATTATGTTGAGTCAAGTACAACCCTTGAAATAAGTCACTGTTAAGACATGTGAGGTTGCAAATGTATTTAAGCATCTATAAATAAATAATAACCCGTGGTTCGACAGACCTGGAAGGGCTTTGGCCTATCTCCCGACTGCCAGTCTCCCTCTCACAATCCTACCTGAAGGTGTGGAGATCTTTAACCAGTAATGGGGTGACGTGGGGTCAGCACGTCGAACCCCCAACCGTTATAGGGGATATCTGTAAAGAATAATTATATTCTTGTGGTAAGGAGTCGTTGTCATTTAACAGACGTTATTGATTTATTCCATCAGCATTATTTAAACTGTAGTGCCATACTGAACTTACCAACTTAACAAAGGCACATTAATTGCTAAATGAGGCATTTTCCTTGTGTTGCAGAGCAGGTTCAGTTTTTGGAGTATTGCAATGTTTTACACAGTCCGTTTCGAAGAATTTTGAGAATATTGATGTTTTGTCAGAGGGACCACCCCCGAATAAATATCTGTGGATGTTTTACAGGTTTCATCATATTAAGAAGGTAATTTCCGGTGCAACTTTCCTCCGTACAACATGTCTCTTGCCACTCAAGCTGAAGAGCCGATTCATAGGTGCAACGACCTTGGCAGCAAGAAACTCTGATTGGCACCATGTTGACAAAAGACTCAAGAAGTCCCGCAACCGACAGAACTCGAAGCGCTCAGATCCTACGGTGACATACATTTTGGTTGAATACAAACGGATGCATTGGTAGGAAATGCAGTGATTTTATGGGCCGTCCCTTTCTGGGAAGTCGGGGACCTTTTGAAAACACACTTTCCCTTCATGCACACCAGGGGGACTAAGCCAGGTCACTCCCTCCCACAAAATCTTCTCTTCATCTGGCTCTGGTTATGGGCCGTGCCGAAACGCACTGCAGGTAGCTAGGACTTTCTGGGTTAATTACTTTATGGTTCAGCATGGACATAGGCTTTTCAAATTGCAAGAGACAAAATTCTACTGTTTGTCCCTTTTTTTGGCGGGAGATGAATGACAAAGGGAAAGACCATAATAAGCCTTTGTAATGTATAGAGTTTATATCCTTCCTTGGTAACTTTCCACTCATTTTCAAGAAACATCTGCTTCTTTTTGCCCTACTGTGTTGATTGGTCGACAATTGATGACTGTCAGGTCAGCTAGTTTGAAGAACAGTTTGATCCAAGAAGTGGTTTCGTAGTTAGTTTCTGTAAACGTGAGATTCCGATAGGATCACGGAGTGCTTGAGATCTCATTTTCATGCATTGCGAGTGAAATTTCGAGTAATTTGGTTCATTTTACTTTGCTCTTCTGTTACATTTGGCTAATTGCGAAGATGGGGATGAGTGATGATATGATTAAATTGATCAATGGACACAACAAACACCCATGGTCAGTCCGGAATCCGAACCCGGCACACCTTGCAATCATAGCACGATGTGCTAACCACTCCACCACGGGGGTAGGCGAAGTGAAATTTCGAGTGTGAAGCTGCCAGCTTGTTTTCCTCTCGAAAAAATTGAAGTAGGATCGACTGATCGACCAAATGTCCAACACAGGAGACCGCGTTTGACTCCCAGCATGGTTGATCTCACATGTGATGAAGAATAAGTCACATTTGAATTAAGGAGGGAAACGAGGTATGTAGTCAACTTTATATAGTAGTGTGAATGCTCTAGAAATAATATGTTTCAAAATTCTGCATATTTTGTGATTTTTCTTCATTTAGCCTCTACCAGGGTTGTCAAAGGTCCATCTACCCATAACTTCTATGGGTTTTATTGGGGTCCGTTGCAGGACTGGAACCTTCCTTCTCGCACAATTTAAATTCGGTCCTAGTAGTGTATTGTTCCATTAGAAAAGGATACTGGATCGTATTTAAATTGATCCGGAAAATATTCCTGCGCCGAATTTTAATTGATCCTGGAAAAAAGGTTCTTGGACAGTGTTTAAATACAGCCGCAAAATAAGGTTCCTAGACCGTATTTAAATTTTACCGAAAAAAGAGTTCCTGCACCGTATTTAAATTCATACGGTAAAAAGGTTCCTGGACCGAATTGAGGCCTAGAACCCATTTACACTTGCTGATTTTCTCTCCCGGATGTGAAATGAATTTATTTACAATACCTGGACCATAAACAACCCTGGGATTGTTAAAGATTAGGGAATGCATACATTCTAATTTGTTCTATAGGACCGGAACATTTTCTCTCGCACAATCTAAATTCGTACCAAGTTGCGAATTGTTTCATTTCAATACGGAACTTTGACCCTATTTAAACTGATCCGGAAAAAAATGTTCGTTGACCGTATTTAAATTCTTCAGGAAATAAGGTTCCTGGACCAAATTTAAATTCATCTGGGAAAAAAATCATGGACCGAATTGAAAACATTACAGATGAAGAGGTTCCTTACGGTCCAGAACCCATTTACGCTTGCTAATTTTCTCTCCTGGATGGGAATTGAATTTATTTAAAATTCCTGGACCTTTAGCAACTCTGGCCTCCACCCGCAAATGCAGACGCTGTGGCTGCTGCTTAGTGCTTAGGCGGGAAAGTTGACTAGACATACAAATAAAATTAATCCAAAGTTATATAGCGAATAATAGTTACTTACATAATAATATCATGAAATACGGAGAGCCAAATTACTTATCAAGCATTTTCTGTTATTTGCCTATCCTAGTGGGAGCGAAAATCTTTTGCCCTTGCTGGTGAACTCGGTTCCTGCAAATTCAAGATGGCATTTTCTAATTTTCATTTCTATTTGGGCCGACAACTCCGTGGTGGAGTGGTTAGCAGGTTACGCTACGAAACAGAATGTCCCGTGTTCGAATCCCGGCCTGAGAACGTGTTTTCTTTGTGATGGTCTTTTCATCAACTTAATCTTAACTCATTCTCATCTTCACGATTAGCCAAAAAGTGTCAGAAAAGTTAAGTAAAATTAACCAAGTCAATCAATAATTTCTATTTCGTTATTTTACACCGCCTTTCTACCTCTTGGGTTAAATGCGACGATGAGATTGAATGATGATCCGAAGGAATAGCGATGCGAGACATGATGCAACCACACCTGTCCAAGGTCTGAACCTTGGACATCTGGTTTCGTAGTGCGTCATGCTCATGCTTCGGGAGTGGAATCCTTCGAATGAAAAACTATAAAAGTAGGGTGAAAGAAAACAACATTGTACTGTGCAAAAAAGCCATGTTTAGGTCCTCTAAAGAAAACTACAGTTATTCAGTAAAATTATTTTTGAAGGACAAAGCCTCCGAAGTGTTTTTCCATTCGGTGACGCGTGGTCATCACATCGAGTCCCATCTAGTTTTGAGAGTGGAATTCGCTTACATATTGATTTCAAGTAGCTTCCCAATTGTCCTCACGGTGTTGGGCCATCACAGAAATTTTGGAGTTTCTACCAGGGATCGAACCTTGAAAGACTAGAGCGCAATAATTTGAGCGCACGGGAATTTTGTTGTTTCTATTGCCATCATATATTTAGTTTTGCACGCGCAAAGAAGATTACTTTTAAGAAACCAGATGTGTGCATACAATTTCATATATATCGTCATCATTCTCCAATGTGTACAGTACGACGCCACGAAAGACTCGTGCATGTCCCATAGAATAGTGGTTAACGGTGTCGCCTTGCACTAAAGGCCGCCGGATTCGGTTCTGGTATAAACAATATACATGGGATGCCTATCTTGAACTCATTACACAAACATTTCATTTTCGCACTGTTGTCATACTTGTACGTACACCTAATACCAGCACCCTTTTATATCTAAACCCACAGAAGAGGGTTTTCTCTACTTCTCAATTTTGTTCGAGCAAATTTACAAATCTAAGGAGTAAGGACTAATGACATTGTTCTTGGTATCTCAAAAATCTGACAAGAGAAAATACATGGATTTTTAAAGACTGTCTAGATGCCATTAAGTTAATAAGTTCATTCTGCATTTATATTCCAGAATAATGGACGTGGATTTCACGAGTCTATATCCGTAAATTTTTGGGGGCTACAGGAGAAAATAATGTTCTCTTCCAACAAGATTATATATATATAAATATACTTATGTAGGCCTATATGGTATATTAATAGTTTGTTAGTTTTTAATAGTTTGATAGAAAAAAAAATCTTAAGTTTTGGGCCCCCCCGAACTGATCAACCTAGCTACGTCCCTGGATAGGAGTCAGGTTTACAGCTCTTGGTATTCAAATATCTCTAAATGCTTTTGTGGTTAGGCTAGGTGGGCCAGGTTTAGGGATCTTAGCATCACAATGATTTCTCTAAATCCCTTCAACATCTCATCACGTTGGTGCTGGTCTTCAGCACATCCCTTCGAGCCTCTTGTTGGGGGTAGTCTGTGGAATTCCTTGTCGATGGGAAGAGAGGATATTTGTGTAAGGTACCTTTTACATAACCTTTTCGCTGATAAATAGGACTTTCCGGAACTGCAAATATTGCTAATTGCTTTCAGAAAGCTTCAAATTTACTTTCACAATCATTTCCACTATTCTGCAGTACTTTCTCTTTCTTCTATCAACAAAAAGTGCCTTGTTGATGGGTAATTCCATGTCAAATTAAAAAAAAAAATGTAATTTGATGTCATGGATTTGACTAATTTTTGGTATACACACTTCCTATCATCTGAAATGTAGAAAATATTTTTTTCTTGATTTTTCACTTTGCTGGTTCTTGAGTTATTGTATTTTGAAAATTCCCCAAAAACCGCTGAAACTTTAAATACAATTTGCAAGAGACCTGTTTCAACTACAGGGCTGGGCATGGTCTCATTTTAAAGCTTATGAAGAGGGCTTTTATTTGATATACAACATGCTTGGTTTTTTGCAAAATAAAAAAAAAACAAATTTTGAAAGTGTTTTCAAAATTTTATTTTACAATTTATAAAAAACGAAATTTTCAAAATTTTTACACATATTGGTAAACTGAAGGTTCAGTCAAAATTTCAAGGTCAAACTTTTCTCTGGTATCATAAGAAAAGTGAATTCCTTTCAAGACCATGCGATGATTTAAGTTTACATATTTTACATACTTAACCACATTATAAATACAGAAGCATACATACCAAGAAACTGCTTAGTGATACAGAAAGTCTTTCTTTGATAAAATGTATGATGCTTGTGTCATCTCCTCTGGCTTCAGCTGGTATGTTTTGCCGGTGGCTGTTACAGGGTCCACACAGACTGCATGTCTTGGGATTTTAAGAACATCTGGTCGCCTTTGATAACTAAATGACTTGCTAGACCACAAGGATGCAAGAAAGACACCTGCACTTCATGTTCTACATCATCTTTCGAAAGGACACATCCCACCCACCAATTGGCATCATACGCACACACTACAAAAACTCTGATGTGTTCAAAGGGTACATTTTCAACATCTGCATTAACTTTAACACAATGTACCAAAGTTTCTTCAGATGCAGAAAACACTTTAGTCTCCACTATTTCTGTGCTTACTGGTTGGAATGAATGAAACCTCTGAGTCCCTGTTACAGCTACAGCTTCACCAAACCATGTCTGTAAGAGTCTCTCTTCTTCCTAATATTCATCATTTGTCACATAAAAGAAAGTTATTGATGGAATGTTCTCCTTTCCCCACTCAAATACCTGGAGTGGTGTCATGATTTGGTTTGAAAGAGGATTCTGGAGACTACCTTTGGTTGCCAGCCTCTTCACTGTCCCTCCGACACCATCACGCACTCCCTTACCATGTGCTGTTGCATAAAAATGCCACTCGGCCGCAACGCCATCGAAATTGCACAAATTTGCAAAGTTCTTGCGGTTCTTATATTGCGTTTCTGAACCATCAGAAAAGTTAATCTAGTTTCTGTAAGTTTGGTAGACAATCAATTTTCAATAAATCTAAAAGCTTACTTTGGAAAACATGGACAAGAACTGTGTTGTGAATCAAGCAGTCTGAAACGAAGACATAACTCTTGTGTTTTAGAATATCTTCATTGTCCTTAAAATATACTACAAATGGATGAACTGTTGCCATTGAGTTGTTCCAGTGGAACCCTTGTACTTCATCCTGCAAAATAAGTAAGTAATTATCAGCAAAACCATATGTCACCACAGCTTCATCATGCACTAGAGAACTTCCCTTTTCAGAAAAATATACTGATTGCTGTTTGGCTATAAAATCGTGTCTCTTGAGGTTGATCAACTGATTTGAAAAATCTTGAACAAATTCCTCTGTGGATTTAATAATTGTGTCAAAACAACAGCGATCCACTGATATCCACAGCTTGTAGGTTATATTTTCAATCATCTCTTTCTCAAGGCTTCCTTGAAATCAATTATACTGGGGCAGAAATCACACTCATCTAGCAAACACTTCTGTTGTGGTACTCTGCACATTATTTTTGAAAGACAATCTTGGTATGTTTTTAATGGATTTTCATGTTCTTGGAGAGTTATTTTATTTAAGTGAGCTCCAGCTATCATTAGTTTAACATTTTGATGAGTGGTACAAACACATACAGTGTGCGTACCACTGGCTCCTGCTATTATGCAACTCTTTGGTCTTAATTCTACAAATTTTGAAAACTTAATCTTAAGTAGCAAGTATTTAGATTTAAAAAATTCTGAATATTTCTCTCAGATTTCCCGGGATCAATCTTTTTTTAACGTGGATATGTTTACCATCCGTCTCTTCACGGAAACATAGTCTTTCTTGCCAGGCATTTGCCTGCTAACTTCAAACTGCAGTAAGAATCTTTAACTAACGAGGCTGTTTCTTGTGGTAAAGTTTTCCAAGTCTGGGATCAGGCGAGGACAAAATTCCCTTCTCTTCGATGAGTTTTTTTTTTGCTTTCCTTGCTATGTAATTACTAGAGTGCGGATTTTGCATATTTGCATATTTTATTCTGGTCCTCTAATTAATATGAAACCTGGTTCTAAAGTGTTTCAGAGCATTCCGAACCGAAGTAGGGGAGTTTTAAAGTGCATATAAATGCATATTTAAGGTGTTCGTGCATATTTACTGCATAAGCGCATATAAATGCATATTACCTGAAAAAATCATTAAATTGATCGTTTTTTTAAATACCGTGCGTCCATTTCGATCTGCAGCCGAGAGATCGGGAGAAGCGTGGCGGGCGGCGCTGACGGAGATGACGACATTTGCGGCCTGTAATGCCCGCTTATTTTTTTAGACATATGCAGACATTTATATAAATATTGCAAAACGAGCACTAACCTGTGTTATAACACCCAAAAGTTCTTCTGTAATTCATCCAAGTTCTGCTCTTATATACACAAATAAATACGCTATAGAAACGATGTTAAGAGCCACAGATAATAAAGCATTTTAATCATAGTTTTGACCAGTAACGTCCTGTTTAAGTTTATATCCTTGAAAGAGTTTTGTGGCCATGGGAATCGTTTGGAGGTTTCGAATGTGCAACACTGTATCAGGATTACACTGCAGACGAAACCGATAAAAGTGAATGGTTTTCGTGAGCTTCCTTGCAATCCGAAATATCCGAGCTCGAGTTTTTTGTTCCTTCGCGACTAGATGAAGACAGAGTTGTAAATATAGTGGCGAGCAATGTAAACCAAGAGCGTGTTAATTTCGTACTGTGCGCAAGAGTGTTATTCTTGGTTACTTGCAGTTACTTGTTTGTGTTATTGTAGTGTGTATGTGTGACGTGTCAGTGAGACGATTGGAATGCCAGCCGATTCACGTTAGAACAAAGATTTTTTATGTATGACACGTACGTGAAAACAAACTCATGTCGAGACGTGTGTAGGTAATTTGTACAGAAATTCCCATGCGTTTCAACTCCACACAGAGATACGGTTAGACATCTTGTCCTTAAATTACGAGAAACTGTATCGTTAAATTTTAAAACACCTAAGCAAAAATGACGGATTCTAACCGAAGCAAAACTCGATGATATTGGTGCAGCGTTAGAACGTTCTCCAAACAAACCTCTACGCCGTGTTTCACAAGAGATGGGCGTGTCAAAATCATCGGCACATACAGTCGCTAAGCTACTAAAATTAAAACCATACTCTTATAACACAGGTCAGTGCTCGTTTTGCAATATTTATATAAATGTCTGCATATGTCCATAAAAATAAGCGGGCATTTCAGGCCGCAAATGTCGGCATCTCCGTCAGCGCCGCCCGCCACGCTTCTCCCGATCTCTCGGCTGCAGATCGAAATGGATGCACTGTATATTTGTTTACTTGGTTAATGTTTTCTCTGTGGAGTGTTTCCGAGAGTAAAATTTTCAAGCACAGGTGTTCCAAAACCTCTGTTTATGCGCTGCAGGGCAGACGGTCCCCCCTCCTTCACGCATACCTGGCAATGACACAGAGAACACGTGCATCCCCTCCCCCGGCCTTCTTCCTTGGCCTATATAAGGCAACGGAGATTTTTGCTCGTAAACAGTCTGTACTCCGTTGAATTAGTGTAGTTTGCATTGTGTGAAGATGCTGAAGGAAAAATCATCGAATATTGTTTTACTGAAACAGTGGATTATAGGAGAGCGTACTTTACAAACGGACGGGAGAGCGATTTTCTGCAGAGTATGCTGTAAGGAAGTAAGTATAATATTTTTTTCTTTTTTATACTCAACTTGGTCTGTTTGATTTTAGTGAACCGCAACAGTGTGAATCCAGAAGTTATTAAAATATTTTGTATTGTTTCGGATACAATGTGACAAAAAATATCAAGTAGTTCAGCACACAAAGACTGCCATCCACCTAAGAAATTCTAGAAAGACCTGCAAACAGCAAACAATAGAAACTGTACTTGATAAACAAAAAAACAAGTGAAGATGGTTTCGCTGGTGACCTGTGCTGATAGCAGCTAACATTCCTTTAAGAAAGTTGAGCAATCCTGAATTTCATAGCTTCCTCGCAAAGTATTGCACTGCAATTTACATAAATTCAAAACTACTTAGCGATTTTAGTTATATTGTGTTTAACAACTGGAAATTAGTAAATTCAATTTAATACAAGATTTTGCCTTTTTCGTCTTTACCTTCAATGGTCACTATGTGTGTGTAGTACTTTGAAAAATAAATGCATTTCGAGGATTTTTTTGTGCCTAAATTTTTCCTTTAGTGCATAGATGCATGCATATTTTCCACTTTTTTTTAGTGCATATTGATCCGCACTTTAAAGTCGGGATGCGCTAGCAAGCGGCGTGGAACCACCCACTCTGGTAGCGACGCGCTGTTGCCGGATTGACCTACTTCAGGATTTACCAGTATTACGCTCGCGGTGAAATCACAAATAGGAAAAAGTTAGTGAATTCGTTAAAAAAAGCAGGATTGTTCAGTGGAGAGAAGACATTGCTTTCAATTGTTCTTCGCGCACTTAATTTTAAGTATAAAAAATTCAATGGGAGGAAAATACTGATGGAGCGACAAGACATTGTTATTTGGCACTGCCGTTTTCTTCGTAAAATGATTAATGTCGACTTGAGCAATGTCATTTTTACAGATGAAACCTGGGTGAACGCGAATCATGGTATTACACGAATATGGACTGATGGCAGTGCTTCGTCTTCTGTGAAACAACCTCTCAGTAAAGGGGGCCGTGTTATTGGGTGTCATGCTGGCTCGGTTCACGGGTTTGTGGAAGGAGCTTTGTGGGCGTTTCAATCCAGGAAAAGCGGTGACTACCACGAAGAAATGGACGCTGAGGGTTACATTTCTTGGTTTGTACACAAACTGCTGCCAAATATTCCTCCCGGTCAGACAATAATCATTGACAATGCGCCATACCATTCAACACAAGTCGACAAGCCCCCCACGATGTCATCCCGCAAAGGTGATATCATAACCTGGCTGGAACGGCATAAGGTAGCATGCGATATGAGCATGACGAAGGCTGAACTACTGCAGCTCCTTATGTTACACAAACCCCAGTTCCCCATATATCGAATAGACAAGCTTGCAGAAGAAGTGGGACATATTGTGGTCCGTTTCCTGCCTTATCATTGCATGTACAATGCAATCTAACTTATTTGGGCACAGGTCAAAGGGCTGGTAGCACAGAGGAACACTTTGCCACCTTTTTACACCGTCTAAAATTTTGCAATTGACAGAACAGGCTATTGGGGATGTGACAGCAGATAGGTGGCATTCGGCTATAGAATACACAAGAAAGATTTTCTCCGAAGCATGGGAAAAGGAGGGAGTTGAAGAGCAGCAAATTGAGGATTTTGTAATTTCACTTGGGCAGGAAGACAGCAGTGACAGTAGTAGCTCAGATGAAGATGTTCCTTTACCAACCAACAATGAAGATGATAGTGGGATAGCGCCACTGCAATGGTAGCCGGTAAGCAAAAACAACTGATTCTTTAACTACTACTTCTGTTCTTTCATTAATTTTTTATGTTTTTATATACAGGTAGCTCAAAGCATTAATAACACATGTACAAAATGTATCATTAATGTTAAGGAAATCGAGCAATTGCCAAGCGTTTCGTTGTAATTTATTGAACTCTGTATTGCCAGAGCCTGTATTCTCATATAGCTTCCCAAATTATCTCACTTCACACACCCACATGTGCCTCCCCGATGGCACAGTGGTAGGGTAAGTGTTGTCGCCTTGTAATCAAGTAGTCCTGGGTTTGATACCCTGTCGAGGCACATAGTGGTTCGGATCCCACTTCCAACTGTAGGTCCATTCCAGATTAGCCACAGTGTGCATAAAGTGGACTTTAAAACACCAACTCAATCAATCAATTCACACACAATTGATTTGTTCTTGATAAATTCTTCTCCGTAATACAGTAACTCAGTTCTGTAAAATTCTGTTTTAGAGTTGAATTTTTGTAGGTTCCTCAAAATATACACTGGTGAAAACAATTAAAGGGACAAATGGTATTTGTTAAAAGAAAAGAAAAATATGGAATGGCGAGAAGCAAAGAAGGGAGCAGACGATAGCTACGTGTGTTGTACCGTGCCACGGAGTTGTCGATGACGTCGTACGGTGGTGGCGCTGTGATCGCGCGTGTAGAGGTACCCAGTTGGTCTGCGTAGATCGGAGCCGCAGTACGTTGTGAAACACCGTAGCATTGGGCAATCCGTGTGTTTTGAATTTCTGTGTTTACCCATCGTTAGTATGGCGAGTCGGCTTCGTTTAGATGATGCCACAAGATGGAGGATAGTTGGAAGACTCGAGGCAGGCCAATCACAGGCAACCTGTTGTAGGGACCTCGGGGTTCCGAGAATTGTGGTGTCCACGCTGTGGAAACAGTTCACAGAGATAGGAACAGTGGTCCGCCGACATGGTCAAGGCCGCAAAAGGGCTACAACGCCGGCTGAAGACCGTTATTTGCGACTTCTCGCCAAGAGGGATAGGTCCGCGACAGCAACACAGCTGTCTCGAAACCTGTATAATGCAACAGGGACATCAATTTCATGCATAACAGTCGCCCAGAGACTGCATGAAGGTGGGTTGTATGCGAGGCGCCCTGTAGTGTGCATCCCTTTGTCTGTGCAGCACAAAAGAAGAGCCCGGTTATCATGGAGCAGAGAACACCTGTATTGGACGGATAATGATTGGGGGCGCATTCTCTTCAGTGATGAGTCGCGATTCAGTCTGGACAGCGACTCAAGACGTGTTCTCATCTGGCGAGAAACGGGGAGTCGATATCAGCCCTCAAACATTGTCGAAAAGGACCACTATGGCGGAGGGGGTGTGATGGTGTGGGCAGGCATCATGGCAGACGGGCGTACGGACCTTCATGTGCTCGGTAGAAGTTCTCTGACAGGTCAGCGATACAGGGACGAGATCCTTGCACCCTACGTGCGACTTTTCCGCGGAGCATATGGACCGCAGTTCATGTTTATGGACGACAACGCCCGTCCACATAGGGCGCAGTTGGTGGATGAATACCTTCAATCAGAGGATATTCAACGATTGCCGTGGCCTGCGATGTCCCCTGACCTTAATCCCATAGAACAAGTTTGGGATGCCCTTGGACGCTCAATTGCAACCCTCCAACCAGCTCCAACAACCATCGCTGAGCTCAAGTGTGCCTTAGTGCAAGAGTGGGTGCGGTTGCCACAGGAATTGCTAAGGACCCTCGTACACAGTATGCATCGCCGATGCCAGAGTTGTATTGCTGTACGGGGTGATCATACGCCCTATTAGACATGTTTTTTTGGCCTCACTGACAGAGCGTCGGTCAGCTGCTGTGCTGGACATTTGGCATTTTTTGTTTTCATGGGTGGCGGTTGTACCCATGTTTGTTTTCTCATCTATTGTTTTGTTCTGGAATGATATTGTGGCCACGTTTGGCGTTATTTCGTTGTTATCTTTTGTTTTTGCATTAAAAACCATTTGTCCCTTTAATCGTTTTCACCAGTGTAATTTAAAAACGTGTTAATGAAACAAAGTTGTACGTAATTTGTTTATACGTAATTTGCCCTAATTTTCAAGAAATACATTTCATTTGTACATTCTGAAGCTTCAACAATCGCGGCATGACAAAGAAAGCAAAGAGAGGCAGCATGAAATCAAAGGAGAATGATTTGCCACAGTGTTGTTCATAACACAAGACGCATTTTCTTTTGTTGGTAATTGTGATATGATACATAAGTAAAAAGATGCCGGTAGCTGATGCTTGCAATGTATCATAATAAAAACACAACAAAGGTTCTTTCAGTGAAGGTTTTCGGTTGCTGTGTAGAGCAGAAAGATAAAATGTTTCATGCTTTTTTCCCGAGCTTACCAACAGCTGACTAGCCTGTCCGTGTGTTTGTGCGAACGTGGCAACGTAGAAACCCCCCAGCCAGATGGCAGCCAACGAGGAGACAGAATTTGGTCACGTTCTGATTGCACGCCGCTTCTTATCGCGTCCGTACTGTAGTAATTACTAATACCAAACTCATTTTTAATTTTTCCACATGACTAACTTTTGAGCCAAATAGACAAAATCATGAACCTTTTACAATTTTATATGCAGTTTTAAATATCTGTTTAAGTTGCTCAAAGATTTCTGATTTTGAATTGCTACAATGGCATTCTTCTTCATCTTTATCACCTTCTGCATTAAAAAGCGATTGGGTATAAGTATTTCATATTTTCTTTATCATTTCTCTGCAATACCTTTTCGAACTCTACAGTTTCTTCTTACTCACTGGAGACTCACCAAGAGAGATCAAAGAGACATTCAAGTAGTTGAACCCTGTATCAACATCCATATATTCTGAATCTTGGTTACTGCAACTAGCATGATCATTATTTCTTTTTTCTGGAAAGATAGCCTGCTTTTTCTTCCCCAACTGCAGTCTACAGGAAGTGCAAATTTTCATGTCTATTTTCAATTTCGTAATTTAAAAAAATCATCCAAGCTGCCACATTCCTCTGATCTTTACTACACCAGTGTCCCATTATCTTCAAAGGATTACAAAGTAAATGGACCACTTCTTGCCATCCATATCAAGATATTTTTTAAAAAATGAAGAGACTAATAAAGCAAGTTTCGAAAAATTCACAGCACAGAAGTTAACCGAGATGTACACACTCTGACAGCTACACCACAACTGATCCAGTTGGACAAAGAAGCATAGGAGAGCAGGAATAAACAAGTCGCTGCAGGAAAAGGATGACTCACGCTTGAGCATTAACTGTCTCTCACTCATGACACCAAAGAGATACCACCTTGAAATTTTGACTGAACCTTCAGTATAGATGCACCAAGCTTTTTCAAACCTCGGAAAAATGCGAACTACAGGCTTCCCCGTAACTTACCCTAGCAACACTCGTGGTGGATCTATAGGTGTGTACCAATATGTGTAAAATTTTTAAAAATTTAGTTTTTTGGAAATTGTAAAATAAAATTTTGAAAACACTTTCAAATTTTGATTCTTGCAAAAAACTAAGCATGTTGAATATCAAATGAAAGCCCTCTTCATAAGCTTTAAAATGAGACCATGACCAATATCTGTAGTTGAAACAGGTATCTCGCAAATTGTATTTAAAGTTTCAGCGGTGAGCAGTTTTTGGGCAATTTTGTCAGTTTTGAAATTTCAATAACTACCCGCTAAAAGAAAAATAAAAAAATATTTTCTATATTTCAGATGATAAGAAATATGTGTACCAAAATTTAGCCAAATCCATGACATCAAAGGTTTATGCACTGGTTGATTTAACATGGTATTACCATGATGGGAAGCACAGCTGGTTGTATAACGTATGTTTTAAGTCTTTTCTTGCTGATAAATTGCACTTTTCAGAACTCCCAAACAGTGGTAATTACTTTCAATAAGGTGCAATCATTTCCATGATTCTGCAATAGTTTGTCATTCTACTGTGAAACTTTCTACTACAGCTAGAACTATCTCACCAAACGTCTGTGTTACAATATACAACAGTAAATCGAACATAGTTGAAACAAACATAAGGAGTATATATACGCTTTCTGCACTACAGCAGCACAATGCGGAGGGTGTATATATATGCCCTCCACATTTAAGGGGTTAAACATTCGAAACTGTTAGAGACTTTACCTTTGTCTAAAATACAGGAACTAAAAATACTAACACACTTTCACGTACAATAAATTAATTATTGCACATACAATACTTACATCTGCATCATGGCCTGGTTCCTTTGGCAAGATTCCAATGATAATGCTTGACAAGGTGCTGTGTCCAAGCAAACGGCTTTTAACCATGCTCATACTGAGAATATAAAAATGAATTAAAATTAATAGTTACATTGTGTAACCACAAGTCTGTATATTCATACATACAAGATGCACTTCAATTTCAGTAATGTTATTAAAATTTGCATTCTGTACTCATACTCTTAATGTACACAAGACCATAGGGTTTGATGTTAAGAGGGAAAATGACATGACTTGATTTTGGTCTGGCCTGCTCGATAAATATTTAATCGTATTTTTAGTTTGTAAATTACATGATGACTTTTTCTTTTATTGTGTACATATTGCTTGCATTGTAGAATTATTTCTCTTGCCGTTTCCATTTTTTAGAAGCACAAAAACACAATTATTGCAGTTATGTTTTGGGACAAGACCCGAAACCTCTAACAGAAAAATTTGTGTTTATGTGTTTGTAAGAACCGTAAACTGCAAGAGAAATAATTCATCATAAACTATATGGTTCTGCATGTGCAATCAGATTAAAATGACATGATTTAATAGAATTAGGAAGGACATTGTGGTGTCTGCTGACAGCCTGAGTGCATGAAAATGTGTTGTGTGTGATTCTATAAACTTTAGCAGACAGGTAGTTTTTCTTCCTCTTCCTTTAACTTTCATTATTGAGAGGCAAAATGTATAAATTTCACCTCTGCTAAGTGTCATTACATTCTGAAAAAAAAAAAAAAGACTTTCTCTCTACAACAATTGGTTCTCTTGCTACGATCAGTTTTCTTGTATACCATGGCAAGTTTGAAAAGAATGCATGTGAAAAATTGTCATCTTTAAAGGCTTACTAAATGTTAAGAATGTAGTAAGGTTTGACTTTTGTTGGCAAAGCATGTAAACTATATGCATTCCATGCATTCACAAACATTTAAGCCTTAATGCAATTAAAAACAATATTAATTTCCAGCTTGATTAATTTTATTTACATGGAGTAAGACTTTCTGTGCAACTCCCCTAACCCAAATAAGACATACAACACCCTGTATCTGTAATAATAATAATAATAATAATAATAATAATAATAATAATAATAATAAAGGTTATCCATTAAGTAAAGGAAAGTTGAAAATGCACCATCACAAGACAACCTATCCTTTCCGTATTTTGAAAAGAATGCATATAAAAAGACCAAAATATGTTGGACGTGGTTTAGCACAAGGCCAGCCAAACCACAGCCAACTAGGGTTTGTTTCAAGTAGTCCACTTTTCTACTCATAAAACCAATAATTTTAAGGAATCAAGAGCAAGTCAAATGGGAACGACTTAAGATGACCGGACCCCTCTCCGATTTTCATCATATTTGGCATACTCACTAATTGAGGCCTCCTAATCACGAATCTGAAGTTAAAAGTTGTCGAAAATGTCTAGAAATTGCAAAATAAGCTAAAATAAGGCGTTAGTTTTCAGAACGGAAACAGTCGATTTTCGCGAAATTTTTTGTTTCACAAGGAAATATATATATTCCTGATACTACCACGACACCAAATTTTAACTATGTTTGCCTAACCTAAACGAAACTAACCTAACCACACATCAATGGTTTGTGGGGCTAGCGTCAATGGTTTGCAATTATTTTGCAATTTATAGACGTTTCCGACAAATTTTAACTTCAGATTCGTCATTAGCACGCCTCAATTAGTAAGTAGGCTATGTCAAATATGAAGAAAATCGGAGAAGGGTCTGGTCACCTTAAGTCATACCGTCAAATGTAAGATCACTCACCACAAAGTGTACTCAAGTAGTTGTTTGGCCCACCGTACAAAAAATTTGGAATGCCTCTAGTTTAGCACATACCAAATTTTAATGGCTAAATAAGGAGACTAATGCAGATGCAAAATGACAAAGATCTCTAAAATTACGAAAAATTTGTAACATGTAAAGTTATTTCCAAAAAAGGGAACGAGTTTACAATACCGGACACTCTCCAATTTCTATGAAATTTCGCTGGTACTTATCCGATAAGGCCCGAACACCTCTCATTCGTTTATTTTGTTAATTTTAGCATTGATACTTACCTATTCTGCATTGCAGAAGATTCTTTAAGGTGAAGTTATGCCTTTTTCCATAAAATAGTGTCAACGTTTCATATTACGAGTCATTATTTGTCTTCCTTGTTCTGCTTGGGTAACAAGACAATATGGCGTGCACTCATCATGGATCATCGCACGTCGTGCTTGTGTTTTGTCGATTTGGAGTGGGTATGCAGTGTTTCAACCTGCTTAACCGAAAAATACCTACTTTCATGTTCATTATGTCATCATAAACCATTGACGGATAGCCCCAAAAACCATCCGTGATAGCCCCTCGAATCATTGACGGATATCCCCAAAAACCATTCACGATAGCACCACGGACCATTACCGGCAAGGTTAGGTTAGGTTGGGTTAGGTAAGCATAGTTAAAAAAAAATTTTAAAAATCTCGTAAAAAAAAAGGCACGTTTGGAAACACTGCCGAGACGGTGTGACTTTCGACACTCCCGCCATCTGCACATACATAATGGAAACAACGGCCTTATGTTACAGAAGATGCAAGTTCCTTATGTAACAACTGATTATTTATTGTTCTGCAGCATTCTATGGTGAAGTTTTTAGTTTCCGCGAAAGAAAATACCTCGAAGAACCTCGACAATGATACAGAAAGTGATTTCAGTAAGTAGTATTTTCCTGTTAATTTGAAGAAATCCGTTCGGGCAATATCAGATAGTTACCATTTCGCCTACTCACTAATTGTGAACTCCTAATCACGAATCTGCATGTAATAATTGGCGGTCAACTATGGAAATCGAGAAAAAAACGAAATAAACTATGTTTTCTTAACGTAACCCTACCATAAGAACAATAGCTCCACAGAAGATTCCATTTTCCCAACATGAAGAAATGAACAGGCAAGACAAGGTATAGTTAGTTCTCTTAGATAAAATATACATTTTCTTTGTATTTATGCTAATGGAACCTAACCTAACCTCGTAGGCATTCCTCGTCCGACGTCAGCAAAATTGTTGTGCATAAGGGAAGACCATTAACCAATTGTGAAAGAAAGATGGTTCCGAATTGCTGTGTATTATGGACAATCACCATGGTAAATCGCAAGGTTATTTTACAAGTTCTACACGTAAATGTACAATTTTAACAACTAACCGCCAAATATGAACTACAGATACGTCATCAGGACACCGAAATTAGTAAGTAGGAGACATTTTATAGAAATTGGAGAGTGGTCCGGTATTTTGTAAACTCATGCCCAAAAAAGTAGCCCATCTGCATTATCTTATTGATTTATTAATACAGTCATATTTGAGGGCATAAATACAGGGTGTCCCATAAAAAATGTATACACACGTAAACAGGAATATCAAAATCCAGTGCCCATTGAATTTTGAATCATTGGCATTGTAAGAGTTACATTCCAAGAAGAGTCCATGTTCTCAATGGCGATGCCGTGGTATACAAGAAAAACGATCGCAGCAAGAGAACCAATTGTTGTAGAGAGGAAGTCTTTATTCTCAGTATGAGCATGGTAAAGTCATTTGCTTGGACACAGCACTTTGTCAAGTATGAATATACAGACTTGTGCCTACACAATGTAACTCAGTAATTGAGGCCTCCTAATTATGAATTTGAATTTGCGGAGCCTGGAATCGGGTTTATAATTTGGACTCAAAAATTTCGAACAAAAATAATTTTTTAGTTTAAATTTCCCACCTATTCCGGGACGAAAAACGTGAATACACCTTAAAGAATGTTCCGTGAAGCAGGTAAGTAAGTACAAATATCAAAAATTGACAAAACGAAGAAGTTATAGGTGTCCGGGGAATATCAGATTTTTATGTGTTAAAGAAATAAAACGTTTAAAAAACAATGTCAAGAAGACTTAAGAATGGCTGATAAGGAGTCCATCGAAGGACTACGTTTTTAGTTATAAAATAAACATTTTACTAACTTCTTAAAAATACCTATTTACGATACTAGTAAATATTGCATGTAGGCTGTTCGAGAAGATTCAACTAATCCATGGTTGCCAGGACCCACTCTATCCCCGTGGAAGGTACCCAAAATTGTTTCATCCACATACTTTTTAATTATAAACACTCTTGTTTTGAACATGCCAACTCTGCATGGAAGTGTTATTGTCCGGCAATTGGTTCATCAAATTGCTTTGATGCTACTTACTTTCGCGATGATGTGACTGGAATTCGTAGTGTTGATCCCGGTAACAAAACCTCTGTTGTTACCAGCAAGGGTAACTTTCGTGGTATTGTAATTGCTGCAGAAGACATTGCAGTTAAAAATTCCTACTACAACGATGACAAATCAAGACTTCTTCTTCTTCAACACATGACAAAACAAAACAATAAGGAGCACCGTGATTCATTGATGCCAGATCTAGCTAACGAGCAGTGTAAATAAAAAGCGACTTTTAATTATATGTAACTTTAACTATACACATACAATATCTGTAACAAGCAATAAAACTGCTAAGTTCCATAATATTCCCATATATTTGCCGATATTTTGTAGAGTATCCCATATATTTGGGCATAATCTCTGGAAGGACCTACCAACTATGATGAAAACAAACATGGAAGAATACTGATACAAGGATATTTTAACCTTGTATTTATTTTTGTATGGGATTATTATTTTTAGTGCACAGAAACTAACATAAAGAGACCATGTCAGATGCATGGGAAGAAATCCAAGCTATTAAAAGCAAAAGAAACAGCCTTCGGGAAAAGTTACAAAAACGTAAAAAGGAGAGACAAGATATACTCAATCTTTCAGCGAGTGGACCGGGTAAGTTTGCACAAAAGTTTTGAGTTTTTGAAGTCCACTTTGTCTACAGATAGGTTAGGGTGACCAGATATTTGTTGACCAAAAAGAGTATAGTCTATAGGAAGGTGCGCATGCATTTTGCTCTTTCACGGGGTCCGCAAAATCCCGCGCGACTTCTTGACAGTCTAATTATCCTGGAAATTATGCAAAATTAAAACTTCTTTTTATTTTACACTAATTTTGCACAAAAAACTATAGCTATTTTGTGACTACATAATATCTATTTTAATATTCTGATGCAATTCTTGAATATTCTAAAGCAAATTTCTTGATATGTTGATGCATATAATTGGAGGGGAATATTTACACACCAATATTGATCAATATTTTGAACAAATTTTAATTATTGCAATTTTCAAGTATCGGTATCGGTATTGGTGGGAATCGGTAAGAGTATCGGGATCGGTATCGGTTCAAAGTGGTATCGGCTCAGACCTAATCATTATCATTAAATTCTAATGATTTTAAAATATGTTTTGCTTGTTGATGGAATATGAAAATGACACTTGAAATTGTTCATAGGAAATTCTTGAGTCAAGGAGTAAATACTTTAGTTTGTTGACATCTTGACGTTTTTCGTTCTGTGGATTTTAAGGCATTTTTACGCATAAAATAATGAATGAAATTAAATAGCAAGGAAAAGAGTATATTTGGGGATTTTTGCAAATTGAAAAGAGTATAGAGTATATGAACCTCTAAAAGAGTATAATATTCTTAAAAAGAGTATGTCTGATCACCCTAGATAGGTTCATCGAAACTAGACCTACAGTTTAAAGTAGGATTAGAGCCACTATGTGCCTCCACCGGGTATTGAACCCGGGACCCCTTGATTACAAGCCGACATACCGCTACGCCATCACGTAGCCCTTAGAAGTAAAAAAAAAAAATGCGCAAAATGCTGTGCTAAAGGAATGGTACTAGTGCGATCTCGCACAAACACTTTTCACTCATTTCTTTCGTCTTTTTAACAATCGTATTTACCGATTATGCATTGTGAAAGTGAGATTTTGCTCTTGTGAAGAAAATAACTTCAATTTATCACATTAACAGCACTACTTTGGTGTTACTGATTTCGGATTTTTCCCGGGTTCGAACCTCACAAAAACATTTGACGGATAGCCCCACAAACCATTTCCGGCAAGGTTAGGTTAGGTTCGGTTATGTTAGGCAAGCATAGTGTTCTTGGGTACCAGTTTCATACATCGGAGACACATTAAAATCGGATATTTTGTGTTTCGCATGGTTCGTACTTACCAATTCTGTATTGCGGAACATAGTTCAAGGTGCCATTATGCTTTTTACATGAATACAAACACAATTTTTCACATAGAGTGTATTTTTTTAATTCCTATTTTCGCCTCCGTAACACACAAAATGGCAGCCACAACTTGACTACCGTTGTGGGTATGCAGTGTTTCCAACCTTCTTCACTGAAAAATACCTACTATTGTGTGTGTCACGTGTGGAAATTATACATTATGCACGGGTAGCTGACGGATAGCCCCACGAACCATTTCTGATAAGGTTAGGTTTTGTTAGGTTAGGCAAGCATAGTTAAAAAAAAGGGGGGTTGGAAACACTGAGGGGGTTACATCATCAAACGTATGCAGCATCTGGTTCACGTAGCAAAAGCAATGGCACTTGTGCCTCGGTGAGATATTTCTCTTGAAAAATACATGATTTCCTGGTCAAATAGATTCCACGATGAAAGATAATAACTCGACGAACGCTGGAAACCTTAGAGAAACTCATTTCCGTAAGTTGTTTCTTCTGTAAAAATGAAGAAATGTGTCTCCGATATACAAAACTGTTACCATTTTCTTGAAATATACATGTATTTGCGGTAAAATATATTGAACGATGGAAAAATATACATCCACGGCCTTTCAACAATCTATAGAAACTCAATTCCGTAAGTACGTTCTCCTGTAAAAATGAAGAAATTCGTTTGTGCGAGATCACACCGTTACCAAAGGAATATTATGGAACGGAAAATGTGAGATCTATGCTGTACTTTTCTATTTATCAATTTATGACAAGCTTTGATTTGTAACAGCTACGAATTGAAGCTTTCAGTACTCTAGTTACGGAGTTGCACACTTGGGCACAGTGTGAAAATATGCTCCTCACATTCTCGATCTTGAACACAGTGGAAGTAATGTGATCATTACCACGCTCTGTGCACCCAGTACCAATTGATGGCAGTCTGGACACCTGCAGAGGTGCTCGTGCATGAAGGGAATGGTAAAATTTCTACAAGGAGAATGCACAGTGTGTGTCAAACCCGATTCTCCCACATAGCATATCAGTTAGTTATCATATTGACTGAAGCACCTTGACTCTCCCTAGAGAATGGTTAATATACTTGGGCTCTGATTCGAGGTAAAATTGATAACTTGAATTCTGTGTTTTGTGCTCTGTAAATGCTAATACCATTTATAACTTTGCATTTACTTTGTTATATTGCCGTTGTGAGGAACAATTTAAAATATTTCTGTGTGATTTCAGATTTGACCCAATCACCACTCACTAAGAGCAAAGTTCTTAGTGCGGAAGGCAGCAGTAGTGGAGTTCCATCCCCGGTCACAAAAACTACAGGTAAAGGTTATCTCATTTCTTGAATGCACACATCATTATTATTATTATTATTATTATTATTATTATTATATGCAATGACAGAGACATTATCCACTTGTTAATTGCAAATGCATGTAGAGTTAGAATTTAATTATTTTTGTGTTGTTGTGGTAGATGTGTAGGTGTGCATCGTTTGAATGGAATCATTTATTAACACATCCATCTACCCTTGACTTTCATGAAATTTGTTCTTTTTACAACGTAAGGATGTCTCTTAAAGATGTTCATATTTCTTCTTTTGCAGATGATGATGAAATCAAGGAGCCAGAAATTGATGTGAAGCCAGATGCTGAAGTGGAAAGGAACCTCTTGAAGTGTCTCTGCGAGGTCTCCCTCACATTACCAACCAATTCCTTGCATCTTGCTGGTTTAGTTGGTAAAATTCTTAACAAGAATGTCCACCATGTTGCCGTTACGAATCTCTTGCAAAAGTTTGCTGCTCAGCAGCTTATCAGGTAAGGTACATAAATGCTGATTTAAAAAAACAACAACGTATATTTGCTTAAAAATTAAATCCCATATGCAATTAATGTTTGGAGCTCAGCAAATTAAATTCTAATTAATGAAACCAAATTTGATTTTCAATAAACTTACCTGTAATAAATGAGGAACATCCAGACTCTATTTATTATGGTAGTCATTACTTTAAGTAAGTATTGTATCGTAAAGTTTCATTTTACAATTGTAATGAGTGGAAAGGAACAATTTTTGAGGATGTAGGTAAAAAATAAGTTACAAAAAGTAGCAATATTAGTTATACACAATTAACCTTACTATACAGCAGCTTCCAAAGTGACATCATTTCATCAATGCTGTAATCATCATGCTGTCTTCCTATCCATTTCAAGATGGCTATGATTCATAAAGCAAAAGTAACCACCAGTTTAAATAGCGTCGTGTTGTTGATTTACTTTGTAAACAAGAAACTCTGGTGTTCATTGAAACTATAGAACACATAAAGTGCCAACGTTAAAAAAAAATGTAATTATCACATTTTTCCACATTATCTTTGAAAAATTGAATGAAGTACATATTTTCTTACATCTGGGTCAATAAAAATTTAGGGATATGTATTTTCTTAGAAAAGAGCAGGCTTCTAATATATTTTCAATAATCTCACTTTTCATATTCTCATATACAAGGCAAGGTTTTTAGAAGTGGAGTGACTTTTCTTTGACCCAGTCTACAAAGGCATAGTAGTTGCTACATGACCGGGCATTGCCCAATGAAAATCTACCTGGCGGTTGTTGCCCCTCAAAACGTTGTTGAACAACAGAGGTTAATTAAGGTACTCACGTTTTCCGCGAAGCTGTTCTACATTATTTTCTATTAATTTCGGTAGCCACTGCCACCATCCTCGTTGGAATTCTGGCACCACACAACGAATTCCAATGAGGATGGTGGCAGTGGCTACCAAAATTAATAGAAAATAATGTAAAACAGCTTCGCAGAAAACGTGAGTACCTTAATTCCCATAGTATGAACAGAGGTTGGTTTGGTTTTCTCTCTAACATGTCATTTATATGTGTTTTGATTCCAGTATTAAAGATGGCAGCAAAGACGGGAAGACATTTCTGGAAATCACGTCTGCTGAACACACCAAACTTGTTGCGATGGTGAATGAGCTCAGCGGAGAAGATGAGAAGAAGGAGGATGAAGTACTAGAAGAGTCTGGGAAGAAGAGGAAAGGTAAAAGTGTTAGGCTTGTTTCATTGCAATTACTCGGATTCACACATGTATCAGTTTTTCACGTACGCACACAACGACGTAGGAAACTCCACGCATTTATTTATATCATTACTATGGCCCGGGACTTTATGTCTTGTAAAACTGTAAAATATGTACGTATTTATGTCATATAAATTGGAAAATATGTCATGAAAAATTAAAATTTGTCAGAAAAATGCAGAAATAATTCCAGTAAAGCCAAAAATATGCGCAACAGTACTCTCGAATTTCTCCCATACCCGATAGAGTAGAGTTGGAGCTGTAATGTACCGAATGTTATTTTTACTTTTGACTGATTTTTGTGAAAATCGAAAAAGGCGAAGAAATGAGAACGAAACTTCTTTACTTCCCGTGCAACAATAGAGAGAGAACATTTTTTCTCAATAATGTTTGCATGGCCATCAATTGTCGGCGGGATAAAAAAAAGTGGGATATTATTGTTCTGTACTGGAGAAGACGGCACCTTTCTTCCTCCATAATTTCCATATCCTGCCATCGACAATATGAACTATCCGTTGTGCTAAAGCTACGAAGAAAAAATTATGAAATAACCGATTATGTGCGAGAGAATTACGAAATTATACAGAAATATGTCTTATTACAACAAAACTGAAGAAATATGTTGTAATAATGCAAAATTGGTGAAATATGTCAAAATGTGCTTTGTAAAGTTTGTCTATTTCAGCTGATTTTCATCAGATATGTAAAGATCTCACCCCAATAATAGATCCGAAGCCAAATGAAAAATATGTTATAACATAAACTCCCGGGCCCTAATCATTACATTTGGGTGAATGTATTGGGATACATATTTGTACTGTGGACAGCCCAAAGCCCAGTGAAACATTAGTTTTAAAATCACCTACGTGATAGTAAAAAATATACTTTGTGTAAATTTGTATTTTACATGGGATAGGTAACTGTTAATTTCCCTTTTAGGTGATGGAGATGCAGAAGATGAACCCGCACCCAAAGCTGCATGTTTGGAAAAGGATGAAAAGAAGAAAGATAAAAAAGAGACGAAGGATGATGACATTATGGTAAAACCTAGAATTTGAGTTCTTGTTTTAAGTCCTCTTTATGCACAAATAGGCTCATCAGGACTGGACCTACAGTTTAAAGCGGTATCTGAACCACTATATGCCTCCGCCGGATATCACACCCAGTAGGACATAGAAAAGAAATCTAATTGCATATCTTTTACAATTTATCTTGTCTGTTTTTTACTTATTTTAAATTTTGCAACTCATCCACCACAAAGGTGTGTATTGTAATTGATTTTTTAAAGAAACCCAGGAAAACCAGTGTTTATTCAAAATAGCAGTGCTGCTAATGCGAAACAGACAAAATCAGTTGCTTTCACAAATATATTGTCTGGTTAATGAGTTTTGTAAGTTCTTTACTTTGCATATCAGTATTTTCTTATTCGTGTTCATGAAAAGACAATTTTTGTATTCCAGTCTCTTCTATCCATGCCGTCCATAAGAGAAAAAGAAAACAAGAAAATGGGTGAAGAAATTCTTGATCTTCTGAGCAAACCAACAGCCAAGGAAAGATCTCTTGCCGAAAGGTTTAGATCTCAAGGAGGTAATACAATACTTCATAACGTTATTACTTCATTTGTTACAAGACTCTATTGTGTAAAACGGATGCACCGATACTTGCAAAAATTTCAGTTATGTAGCCTGAAAAAATACCATAGAGAATTGAAATGCACGAATTTAAGAAATATAGTGCTTGTTTAAATGATATATTTGATTTTATTGTTTTGAAGTACAAGTGCACTATTACAAGAAAATTTGTGGCATTTTTAAGTTTAGATTTAATTATGTGAGAGGGAAGTAGAGGTACGTGCCAAAAGTGAACATTACACATGTGAAAATGTTGGCATATGGTACTGGTTATGCTTTATCTATAGGCATAAAGTACTAGAACCTTAATTATAAAGCTCTGCAATGTCAATTGAAATGCCTACTCTCCATGGTCTTTAGTAAAAATTAAGACCTATACTCTGTCCTTGGAATCTCTGGAGCTAAAGAACGAAACCAAGTCTCTATGCAAGTAGTGACTAGGAATGACAATATCGGAAATTTGTTATTGTGATATATCGTCAAGAAAATATCATCCCAGACGATACAATATTATTTCCGTGTTGTGATATCAGCAATATATCATCTCCACATTATATATATCGCCAAATATTGTGATGGTATATCACCAACACGCATGGGCGTCCGGAAGGGGGGGGGGGCAAGGGGGGGCTGTGGCCCCCTACTGGAAAATGAAAGTCAACCAAAAATTATATGTTTTTGACATATAATTTCATTTCAGCCACAACAATATGTATTAATTATTGTATGAATATGATAAATTCAAATTTAAGCAATGTTTTTTGAGGGAACAATACTATTATTGGGGAAAATGTGCCTTGTTTGCCCCCCCCTGGAAAAAATCATGCGGACGTCCATTCCAACACGATATATATCGCCAACTATTGTGATGATGTATTGCCTACACAATATATATGGCCAAATATCATGACAAAATATTGTGATGATATATCACAGACACAAAATATATTGCCAAAATATCATGACGATATATCTTCTAGCTGATATTGCCTGGACGATATTTTTTCAATATCACGTATATCGTCTACCACAAGTAGTGACTTGAGGGCTCGACCAATGAATGTGTGAGAGGGGGAAGAAGTGAGTGCAGCGTGCAACCAGCTTTCTCCCCCTTCCCTTCGTTATGCACACCTATACTCCACATATTCCAGGGACAGAGTATAACAGATTTTCAGTATGGCGATTTTCGAACAGTCTCCATTGTTTGGGCAGAGGTGTTTTAAAAATGTATAACAACTTTTATATATGTTTAATTTTCTTCAGTTACATACATATATATATTTTAAACAATGTTGTTATGTGGGCTTCATGGATTACAAATCAAGATCTTTGGTTCAAACCCTGGTAGCATCACAATTTTCACATTTTAGCTGTTTGCTCATAATGTTTTCACATTATATCACAAAATACTAAACTTATTTTACTTATGATTAGTGAGTATGTAAAATTTTCCAAACGACGTTTCAGGAATCAACTGTTCCTTCTTGACTAGCGAGATCGCCTCATAGCCCTGTCAAATTGAATATAAAACAATGATAAAGGATATAGGAATAACTATGGTACAAAATGAATCCTAAAAGCCTGCCCAATTCTGTTAAAACTTCCATACCCTATCCCTACCTAGGTAAAACCACAAAAGTTAAAAAGACATTCCTAAAAGAACATTACGACTTGAAACATTTAAAAGACACATGCCAATTCACTTTCGCCCGTAAGGTTTCCGGATTGCCTTCTCGCAGAATGCAGGAAGATGTCCGTTTCCACTCCCCGTCGACAAATTTCCCCTTCCCTCCCCCTACGTGCTTACATCACTTCGTACTCAAAGTCACGAGTTTCCCCGAGCCTCGCGAATTACGTCCAGGGTGACATAAAAACCTATTTTTTTATACTCCCGCTTTTCCCATCTTCTGAACATCTTAATCCAAATCTCATCAACATTTCCATCCCTATTTAATTTATTGGTCCTATCTTCGCAAATGTATGCAGCCTCGTAAACATTCCTTCTAATTTGGTTGTTTTCATTCCAAACAACCTCCCTTTTCTTAATATTATGCCCCTCCTCAATAATATGTTCTGTCAGCCCCGTTCTAGGAACTCCCTCCATAATATCTTTATCATGCTCACTCCATCTTATATCCATACTTCTGCCCGTTTGTCCAATATATTCCTTATTGCACACACATGTGATACTATATACCCCTCCCCCCTTTATCCCCTAGCCTTTCCACCCTTTTTGTACTCGGTGAAATGTTTTTCAAGTGTTCTCGGAGCCTTCATCCCACATTTGATTCCATAGTCCCTTGCTACTTTTTCAACCCTCTAGGAGATCCCTTTGAAATACGGGATCCCTATATATCTATATTCAATCTCTCCTCCATCACTTCCATCTCAATCTCTTCCGTTTCCCTATTCTTTCCTCCAATTTCTCTTTCGCAAATTTTGCGTGCCCTCCTTAGATTCCTCCTCAGCACAAACTCCTTATATCCATTCCTTTTGCCCACTCCCATGATCCAATTTTCCTCTTTTTTAATTCATCCGTGTGATTACATAACCTTATTGCCCTTATGAAAATGTTTAGAAAAACATTGTTTTTAGTTCTCTTTGCGTGTGCGGATTCATTGTTAATGCATAAATTCCTGGCTAAGGCTTTGTGCAAAACTCCCGTCCTAATGCCCATTCCATTGTTGATAATCCAAAGATCCAAAAAGCTAATCACGTCATCTTTCATTTCTTCCTTAGTAAATTTAATATGTTCCTCCTGTTCACCCAATATACTAAACATCTTGTTTAAACCCTTTTCCTCTCCTATAATTAAAATGTCGTCAACATACGTCCCGAAATATTTAATCTCGCCTTTCATTTGGTTCATAGCCACGCTCTCGATGTAATGTAGGAAAACACTAGATATAATCCCAGAGATCGGGTTCCCCATAACCAACCCTTCCTTTTGCACATAAATCTTACCATTGAAACAAAAATAGTTATATCCTGTACATGGTGGAACCACCTTTCATACCCCCATGCCATAAGGACATTTACCCCTTTTTCCATTAACCACCTTTGCAGGCAGTCCGCTGCTTTGTCTCTAGGGACACTCGGATACAAGTTGACGACATCGAAGCTCATAATCTTATCCGCTGTTGTGATTTCGAGTTTTTCTATTTCATTTTTTACTTCCCAGGAATTCCTAACACACTAAATTCGATGTTTTCCCCAACCTCTTTAATTTTAGATACAAGCATCTTAGCTAATTTGTACCCGGGGTGCATATACATAGGAATTATTGGCCTTAAAGGCATCTTTGGGATTCCAAACGCTATTGGGATATTGCCCTTCTTGCTATCCTCAATTAATTTCTTTTTCTCTACTCTTGCTAAGGTAATATGGGTTTCCACCCCTTTTTAACTTCCCTTTTGAATTTATTAATTGGATTTTGATCCACCACCTCAGTCATTACTATGAAAACAATCCTCCAACTTTCTTTTGTACTCGTCCTTATCCATGATAACCATTTTGTTCTCTTTATCCGAACGGATCAAAAAATGTGTTATTATCCTTGACCCATTTCTTAACATTAGTCAACTTTCTTTTATAGTTCTTATGCCTCTTTCCCCCTCCTTTCCTTCCCTCTCCATTTCTTTTCCCCTTGGCATTCTCTTTTCTAATCTGTTCCTCAATAATATCGTGAATCTTTTGTTTCACTTCACTCTTGTCATCCTTATCATCTAACATTGCCCCTATTCCTTCGGCCACTATTATAAAATCCTCTTTTACGATCTTTGCATCCCCTATGGCAAACTTTTTGCCCCTTTCCCTAGATCTCTTTTAAATCACTCGGAAGTTCAGGCTTAGTTTAATTTAACACAAAATCCTCCCCACCCCCCCCTTATCCCTCCCGTTCTCACATGATCCAATATTTCCATCCCTCTTCCCACCTATCTTAGCTAATTTACTTTGAATCTTGATCCTATGGTTATTTTTGGCTGCCTCAACAAACTTATGGTGACTTTCTTCGATCCTATTCCATGTCGCCCTATCTAAAATTGCGCTAAGCTCCAAATGCAACTGCAGACATTCCCTATTAAGCCTATTCACCACCCAATATGTTTCTCTAATACATTTCCCTAGCATTCCCATTTGAAAAATGATTTTTTGTTCACCCCCTTTAACTCTTTCGCTGCGGAATTGGCTGCTTCAACGAACTTATGGTGTCTTGATGGTACAAAATTAACGTAATTAAATTTGAGAAAATATTTTTTTTATAAACAAATAATTTTCACAATTACATTGCGTTATATATGAGAGAGAACTTACAAAATTCATTCCTTGCACTGGAAAACCATTCTGTAGTCCCTGGTGGTATGATATTTTGAAAAATTTTGAAATTTTGAAAAAAAAATTTAGAAAGAATGATTTTAAAAAATTACATTGCAAAATATGTTATAGAGAAATTACAAAAGTCATTCCTTGCACTGGCAAACCATTCTGTAGTCCCTGATGGTATGGTATTTCTCAAAACACAGGATGACACAGAGTGCTGGAGCGGCGTGGAAATTCGTAAGTAGTATCAAGATACTGGGTGGCAAAAACTTCAGTTTGTTCTGCTGTGTGTTCAAATACTGAGCGGGGGAAATATTTGATAAAACAAGAAAATGGTGTGCTAAATACTGTACTGTCACCAAGTAACTTAGCACTTGCTGTGTCGAACTTCCTGCACCTAGATCAATGCTGCTTTGCACTCTGCTCCATGATGTTACGGACGGCGGTACAAATTCTTCATCAGACACTACACAATCACTGTCACCACTTGAAGTCTCATAAAAACTGTCGCTATTATCGTCACAACTTAATTCACCTTCTGATTCAACAGTTGAGTAACATCATTATCAGACAAGTGTTGACGACTTGACGAAGCCATGTTGTTTACATTCGAACATGCATTTGAAACTGACATGTCAGAGCACTCAACGCTCGTATTCTAAACTGAGGCGTAATTAGCGACATCATACGGATATAAACAAAACTACAAGTTCAAATAGTTCCAAATAGTATCAACAGATGTCTGAAGGCTACTAAAAGCGACATACTGCGGAAATGCGACCTGCACCTGGCATGCTGTGCATAAATGCGACGAGCGCAGCGAAAGAGTTAATGCTCAGGGGTTGGTATCCCCACTTTAGGAAATTCAGAACTACCCCTAACCTTCTTCATTCCTTAAGAAACCAAATCCTGTTTATAGTTGCATTTATCCTGAACCGTGTTTTTTTAAAAGCACACACTTTTTTCCCCATATCGATGTATGAACTCATATCTTGTGTGTATTGCAAAAAAAAAAAAAAAAATTAAAAAAAAATAATAAACTTATTTTACTTACGATTAGTGAGGAGATAAAGTTATAAAAATACATAATGATATTCAGCAAATACGTTTTTCAGGAGACAAAGCTAAAAAAACGTATAATCAGGGAAAATGCATAATGCAGGGAAATATAAAACCTGCGAATGTTAAATTAGGATTCCACTATCCAAAATGAAGTCCTAGAAGTGGGTTTTCTAAAAAAGTATTTAGTTACTGTTAGTATCTTTCTTCTTTCATCTGTTTTCCTTAATGCTCTGCAAATGTTAATGCACACATGAATTTTCCAGGTGCCCAGGTAATGGAGTTTTGCCCACACGGAACCAAAGTGGAGTGCATAAAAGTGAACGGAACTACCGATCACTGCAAAAAGCTTCACTTCAAGAAGATAATTCAGAAACACACTGACGAGTCATTAGGAGACTGTTCATTTCTGAACACATGTTTTCATATGGACACGTGCAAGTATGTTTTTGTCATAATTTGAAAGGAATTGATTTGTTAGAATTTTGATAAAACTTATGTTGTGGATATTACGCATGCAGAGGTTGAGGCAAAGTTCTTCAGAAGAACTTTTACTGTGAACAGTGTGTTAATGAAACTATAATAATTTATTTAAACTTTTCTTCAAGTGAAAATAAAGCATTCTGGATGCACTATATAATTGTAACTTAAAATTTTTAGTGATAGTTTGCAAATATCAGTTGCCATGTTTATTTACAGCTTAATGATAATGACACTATTTACGATTTCACATGACATGATTCATATTTTGTATATTATTCTACACAAATGTTCGCTATTTTTGCCTACAAAAATTATTGAATTTTAAATCAAGATAAATTGAAGTGTGTGTACAGTAATAGCATACGTATCTTCGGAATTCCAGAGACCGAACGGGAAAGTACCGACAACATCGCCCTGTCTCTTTTTGAGGAGCATTTAGGGGTTCACGTAAGCAACGGTGATTTGTGCCGCACGCACAGGGTAGGACCGAAGGCTCCCGGGTCGCACAGAGGCATCATCGTGAAATTTACAAATTACAGGGCAAGGTCGCTAGTTTTCAGGAACAAAAGAAAATTAAAAAACTCTGGAATATCCATAAGAGAAGATCTCTGCAGTGCACGGCTGCAGCTTCTCAGGAAGGCCATCGAGAAGTTCGGTCTCAAACAGGTGTACACGGAAGATGGGAAAATAGTGATCAGGAAAGGTAACACGAAACACTATGTCACATCGTGTAGACAACTATCAAACCTGTAAAACAATCAAGCCGTAATACGCGAATGTCTCTATTTTGCCATTAAAATATTATGTGTTTGTGCCTTCGTCTCAATCAATAGTGTGTGTGATTGTGTGTCGTTTGTGTACTCGTCTCCACCCGATGAAGAGAAGAAATAACCTAGACGTGTGTCTTAAAAATTTTCATGTAAGTCAGGTAAGTGCTTGCCTTGATATATTGTTCGCTTTTTCGATCAAAGAATGTCCCCACAGCTATGTATTCCGATCGGCCACAGAGAGAGGGGAGGGAAGGAGAAACAGTAGCGCCTTTTTCTTTCAAGAATGGGTGAAAACGTCATGAGAGAGAGCCACCCCTACCCACCTGACCATCAAACAGTCTCAACCCCCGTTACTCGGTCAAAGACCCACAACACCCTGGTTCGGATGCAGAGGTTGCCAAATTTATCCGACCTCAGCATAGCACACACGAACGTTCGTTCTTTAATCCCGAAGATAGACGAACTGAGGTTCGTGGTACGCCAACGTTCTTACGATATCGTAATAATAACGGAAACTTGGCTCTGTAGCGCAGACGGGATGAACGAAATCAACATCCCCGGTTACTCGGTTTTCCGTAACGACAGAAACAAGAAAGAAGGCAGGGGCATTGCCATATTTATCCGCTCGGCGCTGGCAGTAAAATTCGTAGACTTTCGACCATCCGAAGCCAATGATATTGAATATATTAGCATGATAGTTAGTGTAAATGACTTAAAACTTGGTATTTGTGCATTTTACCGTCCACCGAATGTACCCTATAAAAATCTCGCCATCATAGAAGAAATTATTTCAGATAACTATGCCAGTGTAGACACTTACCTTATGCTAGGCGATTTTAATTATTGCGACATGCTCAGCACACATAAAGCGGAGACCCTGTTTCTTAAAGATATTATAAAATCGTATAGTTTAACTCAATTGATTGATAAACCCACTAGAATAACAGAATCTTCTGAAACATTGTTAGATTTAATAATTGTTGACAACCCCAACAATGTATCTTCTTTCGAAATCGCGAGTCCAATCGGAACTTCAGACCACTGCTTGACGAGCGTGTCACTGCATTGCGCAAAACCCAGGGATAAAGCCAAGTACGTTACGTACCGAGATTTTAAGAAATTTGAATATGAAAATTTTTGTCTAGATGCTGTAAATATCAATTGGAATGAAATGTTTAAACTTGGAAACATCGATTCTAAAGTAGAATTTCTTGAGAAAAATCTCGTAGACCTGTTTAACGTTCACGCCCCATTACGAACGGTTAGGGTGACGAAAAAGCCAGCGCCGTGGCTAACGGATAATCTTAAGCTGCTTATGAAACTGAGGGATGGTGATACAAACGAAGCAAATTAATTTTACATTGGGACGAATATAAAAGATTAAGAAATTTTACCACCTCTGTTATGAGGCAAGAGAAAAAAGCTTATTTTTCTTTTATTGTAAATAACAATAAGAGAAATTCAAAGAATATGTGGAATAGCCTGAAAACAATCGGCATCGGTAGCAAACAGAATGCGGGAGAACTTCTGCCTCACCTGAGCAGTCCCTCTGAAATTATTAAACATTTTGCAAATGTCTACGACAGTGTTCCTCGAGACAACGCCATTATTGCAAAGGAGTGCAAGTATTTCTTAGAGAACTGCTTTCGAAACGATGCAAAAGAATTATCCTTTCGCCAGGTTCAAGATTCTGAGGTTGAAAAGGCAGTGTACAGCATTCGATCAAATGCTGCAGGAGTGGACAACATTACGTGCAAAATGCTTAAACAGGCCCTTCCCTTCATACTTCCAGCACTCACACATACTATAAATTTTTCTCTGAAAACCGACCAATTTCCAAATGCATGGAAAGAAGCTCGAGTTATTCCGCTCCCCAAAAAGCAGACGTTAACCTCTCTAAGCGATTTAAAACCAATCAGCGTTCTATCAATATTTTCAAAAGTCACAGAAAAGATAGTATCTATACAATTAAAAGAGTACATTGCAAAATATAAAATCCTACCTGATTCTCAATCAGGTTTCCGTACTTCTCATAGTACAACCACGGCATTGTTATCTGTCACAGACAATATTTTACGTTCGATTAACAATAAAAAACTAACTATACTAGTATTATTAGACCTTTCTAAAGCTTTCGATCTTGTCAATCATAACCTTCTCCTAGCAAAAATAAAATACTACAGTTTTGCGAAGCCTGTAATAAACTGGTTCCAATCTTATCTACACGAAAGAAGACAGAGAGTTTTTTATCCTGCCGACACCGGATCATCACCGATAACATTAAATGGAGGAGTCCCGCAAGGATCCATTCTGGCCCCCCTTTTATACACCTTATACGTCGCTGATATATCAAAGACCATCAGCCATTGTAATATACATTGTTACGCGGATGATACGCAGTTGATGATATCATCATCACCATCGGATTTGTTAAACAAGATAGATAATCTAAACAATTATTTACATGCCCTTAACAAGTGGCTCACTGCAAATGGGCTTGCAATTAACCAGAATAAATGCATATATACAATTTTAGGCTCTAACTTTTATCTTGAAAAAGTAAATTATGATACAATTAACATCAAAATTAAAAACCAAAACATAATTTATGCATCAACGGTTAAAAACCTAGGCCTTACATTCGATCCAATTTTTTCCTGGTCAGCGCATATCTCAGCGCAATGCACAAAAGCACTAACAATAATGAGATCACTCTACGGGAAGAGAGACTTTTTCACTAGAGAAATGAAATTATATCTCATCGAAACTCTAATATATCCTATTTTTGATTACTGTGATGTGGTGTACGGCACGAATTTACAACGTAAAATATCAAACAGAATACAAAAAATACAGAATTCTTGCATTCGTTACGTTCTCTCGATCAGGAGAAATCAGCACATCCTACCCTTGCTCAATACATACAAAATCCTTAACATGTCTAGGCGACGTGTTCTGCATCAGTGTTCTACAATATATAAGGTATTAAAATTGCAAACACCTATCTATCTCCACGAGAAACTGACATTTAGAAATTCCATACATCCATACAATACTAGAGGTCGGCAAAAAATAGACATTCCCCACCACTCTGCTGTCAGTTTCGAAGGCTCATTCTCCCTCTGGTCTGCAAAGGTTTGGAATGCTCTTCCCGATTATGTTTATTTTGCTACAACACCCAAAAACTTCAAAGAACAAGTCGTATTGTTTTTATTGCAAAGACAACAATTGAGCATTAGCTCGTACGGCTAAGCAACAGGAATCAAGTAAAGTAAAACCATGTATTTTGCAAACACTTATCTGATACAACGGATATTTCAACCTGTGTGCAAGCTATTTTAGTATCGATTTGGAAATTGTGTATGTACACGTGTGTGTGTGCACGCGTGTGTGTGTGTGTGTGTGGTAATGTATCTGTCATTGTATTCTCTTATAATTTTATTATTTTTCATTTATGTCAAATTCATTCATGTTATGTTATATATTTGATTTCAGCATTATAAATATATGTATTGTAACTTTTAATCACCAGAGTTAGGTGGTAGAGCAGCCCAACGCTGAATCTCGCTCTGTAGTAAATAAAAAGACTTTTCAATTCAATTCAAATTCAATACATATTATATTTCCTTTCGTATGAGCATCACCCCATCAGTACATATATTTTGTTCCCTTTCTTAGAGCCTAATAGACACCATTCAATGATTATGAGATAATGTACTTTCAGCAAAAGTGATTTAAATGAAACCACCTTATCAGCCACCCTGTGAATCGAAGCCGGATATCTCATGTGGCAGTCTCCCATGTAGATATTGTGAGATACCAAGAGGTCCCGGGTTCGATGCCTGGTGGATGCCTATAGTGGTTCGGATCCCACTTTAAGCTGTAGGTCTAGTCCCGATCAGCCTATCTGTGCATAAAGTGGACTTGAAATAACAACGTAGATATTGTACGTGAAAAATTAGAGCATGAGAATTCCGATATGGTTCACAACACCACAAAAGCATTGCAATTCCTGGGACAACCAAAAATGCAGCCTACATGTAGATTCGTAGCCATCTTGGTGGCTGTGTACTTTGGTCAATTGAAGGTCTTGCCACAGAAGTTCCAGGTTCGATCCTAGCCTGGGTATTCTTTGTAAGCATTTACGGTTGTATGAAATATGAAATAAGAAAAAATGGTTGAATTCTAAACAAATCTTTTTTCTTCAAAATTTAGACTATTAGCATTCTTAACGATTAACATTTTTTAAAAATTATTTCTGAGACAGACAATCTTAAAAGTCTTGATAACCACTGATAGATACAGGAATTTATCTTTGTACGCCACAGGTATGTACATTATGAAGTTGACGGGCCTACAGTTCCTCTACCAAAGGATGCTCTGAAGGTAGAAAGTGTAGAAGCCAGCAGGTTGGTGAGACCTCCGCGTGACATGACCATCTTGTGTCCTCCTCAGTGGATACAGTGTGATCTTCGGTATCTTGACATGACTGTTTTGGGTGAGTAATGTGGCATGTACATTTAGTGGCATGCACTATTATGAGTATTTATTGTCAGGTGTTGTTTCAAATTTAATAGATTACCGTATTTACTCATGTATAATGCGCACTTTTTTTCAAAATTTTTGTCACCAAAAACTGTGTTGCGTATTATGCATGGAATAATTCGGAAAGCCAACATGAAACAGTGTGTTTACGGAACCCTATCATTGTAAAGCTTAGATTCTGTAGTTTCTGAATATGGCAACAGTTTTCCATTCAAGATGGCGACACTAATGTTCAATGCGGTTGAAATGAATTCATCACAAAATGAAGGAACATTCTGATTTTTATGGCACTTTGGATGAACGAAAAGATAAGGAAAAAGAAAATAATAATTAAAATGTATTACTGGCCAAATAATATGACATATTTGGAGTGTGTAATGCCTTAATGGAAGAAATTTTTTGCTGCTAACTGCTAACTTGAAGGTCCTGAATGCGCCTCCTATAGATGTTACGTTAGACATGAAAAAAGTATATGTTTTGAAGTTTTTTTAGAAAAAAGTAAAGAGAAAATGAGCAAAACTGCATATAAAAGTCGAAAGGTCATGCCCCACAATATTTCACTTTGTAAGGTAATGTTCTGCTACACCAACAAAACCAATCTTTGAAGAAAAGAACTTCAAAGGCAGGGAAATATGGCAAAATGAGGACCGACTTCTTAAAAAATGTACACGTAACCCCTCTCTTTCGAAAATCCTGGGCACGCCACTGCGCATTATACACGCGTAAATATGGTACTTATTTATTTAATTCATGGTTCCTGTACACATACCTTTAAAATGCTCATAGGACTGTTTAATTGGTAGTGTATCATATTTTGTATTTTGGTATTAATATTCCTTTTCTGCCGCTTTTTTTTTGGCTAATCAGGAAGATGATTCTATCGATGAAGGAACACACACTAATAACTATACCTCAGATTTTTAGGTTCTAAAAAGTGTGCTTTTAGGTTCCAGAAGTCCTAAAATAGGCTCTAAAAGTCCTAAAATAGGCTCTAAAAGTCCTAAAATAGGCTCTAAAAGTCCTAAATAGGCTCTAAAACTCCTAAAATAGGCTCTAAAAGTCCTAAAATAGGCTCTAAAAGTCCTAAAATAGGCTCTAAAACTCCTAAAATAGGCTCTAAAACTCCTAAAATAGGTTCTAAAAGTCCTAAAATAGGCTCTAAAAGTCCTAAAATAGGTTCTAAAAATCATAAGTTAGGCTCGAAAAATCCTGAAGTAGGTTAAAAAACAACTTAAAATAGGTCAATGTTCTTGAAAAATGCTGATTAGGTATAGTCACCGGCAATGAAAATGGGACACCCATATCCTGAAATACTATCTTGCATAACGTTATGTGTGTTGCCTAACCTATGGCGATGGCAGAACTTACCATTGGAAATTTGCTATTGAAATCTACTCTACGCTGTATAGTTAGGCAAGAATCTTTATCCATGTTCTCCACAGTCAAACTCCGCAATTTTGTCCATGGCGATTATCGTATATACTGAACATAATCTTTCAACAAAAACATAGTCAGTGGTGCAAACTTCAATGCTGAAATGTTTGTTTGCAAGACGTGTGTGCAAGTGACGCGAAAGTGAACTAGACAACAGATCAGACCACTTTGAGTTGTACAGGTAACAGTGGCACCAGACATTTTGCTTCGTTTAGAGCTTTGAAAAATCAGCATGGACTTGGAGGAAGGGAAATCTACAGAGAGCACATTTCAAACATGTTCGTTATTGAATTTTTTCGTGACCAAACAAAGCAAATGCCTCCATGTGACATAAAAATCCTGTAAAACCTTTAAAAATATATAAAAACCTAAAAAATGGCTTGGTTTAGGTGCATAAACCTAAAATAGGTTCTAACAAACAAAATAGGTTATTTTAGGCAGTATAAAACTTCATAACTACTAATAACACCCATATCCAGTTTTGGATTTGAACCCAGGAACTTTGCTGGCCTATGTATCAGAGTGGTTAACACAGATGCCAGAGGTCCCAAGTTCGAATCCCAGCCTGGACATGGGTGACCCTTCATTAAATTTTATCATATCACTCATCTTCATTTTCATGATTAGCTAAAAGTGGCAGAAGAGTGAAGTAAAATAAATCAATCAATCAACCCAGAAACTTCAATCACTCGGCAATTGAGCAGACGGTACTGTAGCACCCAATAGATTTGCCAGTCCATAAAAAATCTGTAATCGAGTACCGTATTTACTCATGTATAATGCGCACTTTTTTCCAAAATTTTAGCCCCCAAAAACTGTGGTGCGTATTATGCACAGAATAATTCAGACAGCCAACATGAAACCGTACAGGGTCATTCCATGATTTTGGGACACTTGCATTGATTTTTCATGTTTACGGAACCCAATCATGTTATGTATCGTTGTAAAGCTTGAATCCTGCAGTTTCTGAATATGGCAACATTATTCCATACGAGATAATGACACTAATGCGGGTGAAATAAGTTCATCAAAAAATGAAGAAACGTCCTGATTTTTATGGTACTTTGGATGAAAGAAAACATAAGGAAAATGATAATAAAAATTAAAATGTATTACTGGCTAAATAATATGACATACATGGAGTGTGTGAATTCCTTAATGGAAGAAATCTTGTGAGGCCAACTGCTATTTGGAAGGTCCTGAATGTGCCTTGTATAAATGTTACATTAGTCACGGAAAGAAAAAGTATATACTTTGAAAAAGAAGGAATGAGCAATTGAATAGGTACGACGTCATTCACTCTTGATCAGCATAGCAACAGATTTACAACCTACAACTAAGAAAGCCATTTCTTGAGACTGGATTGTACTGCGCATTATATATGAGATATAATTTTTTGTCACTTATACCCATCCAAAACCAGAGTGCGCATTATACACGCACGCACACTATACATGCGTAAATACAGTATTTAGTTTACTAAATTTTGAGGAGAGGGAGGGACATATGAATGAACAGCACATTCCATTGTATTTGCTGGTTACTTTTGAACAGACTCTGCCAAGGAAGATCATTCCATTGACTGAACATGAGATAATCGTGCTTGTCACAACGTGACTGAGAATGAGTGGAGCCTTCTTGTACACTTTTGTTGTTTTAATTTCAGGGAAATTCGCTGTCATCATGGCTGACCCACCGTGGGATATTCACATGGAACTCCCGTACGGGACAATGTCGGATGATGAGATGAGGCAGCTTGGGATTCCTGCCCTTCAGGATGAAGGGCTCATCTTTCTCTGGGTTACAGGAAGGTGTGTTTTACCACATAATCACTTGTACTTTCTTGAAGAATATTAGGATATTTTTTATCCGTTGTCATCGAGATTCACAAATTACATGTGCATTTTTAATCACATTTTATGATAACTTTTTCATACATTTTAAATCCTTCAAGAAAAATGTACTATTTAGTATGAGCAGCTGTGTGCCTTCTATTTTTGTTACTCGTAAAAAATATTCTGCAGTACAAATGTTACTCTCTCACTACTTACAGAGGCAAACCTTTTTTTTTTGTTACTATTTACATATTTATCACTCTTAATATTTCTAATTTAAAAATCCAGTGTTTTTTTCTAATTGCCTGCTATTGAAGTTTGTACTGGAGTGAAAAGTACATGCGTTGAGATATAAAGTAGCAACTGTGATTACAATTTAATACAGTACGATTTCTCACTTCTGCCTTTCCTGATGGCATAGTGGAAACATCGTTGCCTTTTAATCAAGGGGTCTTTGGTTTGATACCCAGTGGAGGCACATAGTGGTTCGGATCCCACTTTAAACTGTAGATAAAGGACAAACAAATGATTTCTCACTTGTAGAATTAGGTCAGATCTTACATCACAGATCTAGCATTGAATTCAATATCCTGAATTCCTGTTACAATTTGTTTATTTTCAATTGCACATATTTTTTTAAAAAAATATATGAATTAGCCTGAGACATTATATTACACTGTGACTTATGATCTATTTTATAACAGGGCTATGGAATTAGGTAGAGAATGTCTGAAGCTTTGGGGCTATGATCGAGTGGATGAAATAATTTGGGTCAAAACGAACCAACTGCAGCGAATCATTCGAACAGGAAGAACAGGACACTGGTTGAACCATGGAAAAGAACATTGCTTGGTATGTTCCATTTTTTATTATTGACATTTTACTGGAATGCTGTTAGTTTCCTATTACAGTTGAAGGATTTGGCTTGCACTGTAAATCAACAGTTCTTGCTTGTTAACATTTTTTAAGGTACATTCATCAACATTTCTGAGTTGTAACAATGTAATTTTAAATCATTGGGGTCTTTTCAAGCAAGAAGTGTCTGTGATTGTCAGGCATTTTTATATTCTGATCAAAAAAAGTAAAGTGCTCGGAGTGCTTTGCACCATGCCATGATGGTGTATAGGGGGTAGAGGGTGGAGGTAGGGCCACACACTTTCTTGATCACAGCCAAAGGTGCGGGTGATGTGATCAGCACCATTCCCCTGGATGGTTCCCCCCAGGTACCCACTTTATACAATGCTGGGTGGGTGCCGGAGCCGCTTGAACAGGTGGAAAAATCCCAGTTCTTCCCTGCTGGGGTTCAAACACGGGTCTCTCACATGGTAGTCAGATGCCTTACCACTGAGCTACCACGCAAATAATTTTTTTATATTTTAAAGCAAAACTCATGCTTTTAATTGGAGTAGAATACTCACCTACTAAAATTAATAATCAATATTTTGAACAACTTTTGATTGTTACAATTTTCAAGCATCCGTATCTGTTCAAAGTGGTATCGACACAGCCCCACTCAAAATATTGAAATAATTACGTAAGAGGTCATTGCAAAATTAAAACAGGTCTCACATAATTATAAAATTTACGTTTGCCACACAATGTTGGTCCATTTTTCATCATTGAGGATAACTGGCCTCTGTGAACCTGTTCCACCAGGATGTCTACGAAAATAAAAAATACAAAATTCTGACTTTTTTTTACCCTTTTTTTGTTTTTATCAACCTTTATTTACCGACCCCTACTTAGGTAAAGTTGGAAATTAGCAACCAAGTACATAAATACTTATTTCATGAAAACCCCCTAACAAAAGGCCAGTTAATATGAAAACTGAAGCTGTAATTAACAATATAATTAGACTTGCTTTATCTATTAATGGACCCTGGATTTCATTTGGCAGACTAGCAAGGCTCTGCCATCTGGACACATAGCCAGTATAATCTTATAGATCTATGATTGTCCCTTCATCCATCTTATTTTACCACCATTCATCATCATCTCCGCGATTAGCCAATGAGGCAAAAAGTGAAGTTAAATAATCTAAATCAATGAATCATTATGATAGCAAAAATTCTTGACCACAAGTATAATTTCTCGACTTTCTTGACACCCTGTCCATGGCATTTTTGCAGACCCCACGAGATGTCCAGACTGGAAGGTATCGGCTAGTATTGGTAATTAGATTTGAATCGATACCACTGGTATTTGCTGATACCGATACTTAGGGAGACAAATTTATGGTAAATAAAAACTGAGGAGAGCGGTAAATAAAATGTTAGATCAGCGATATATACCAGCGGTGGAAAAAAAAATGGCACACACTTTTTCATCATGAGAGGAAACAACATACAAAAGAGCTATAAATTGATAAACTACTTCATTTTTATATACTGTACACATACACAAGTACATGATTAGATTTCAAGTATAATTGCCAGTAGCGTCGATTGGGTGAGGCAAGGATAGTTTACTTTTCTTGCTAGACAAGGCTTAGTATTTAGAGGCCATAGTGCAGGGGCAAAGAAAGTGGAGACCCCCCTCCCCCTGAATCGCCGCCACTGGTGATTGCACTGAAACAAAAAAGAAGAATTTCACTTAACCACAGTTCTAAGTCTCGCTGTGCATATATATATATATTTTTACTCACTCTTCCACATTCACCTGTGAGTTGTAGAAATATTTGTGATTCATAAGAAAGTTGTTCACGTAGACTTCCAATACAAAAGGTAAAACCCTACTTCGTTTTCAGAGGGAAAGTGAACCGCCCCAGCGACGCCAGTTTGCAGGTGCTGTCTGCTCAGCTTCTGACCTATAATAATAATAATAATAATAAAAAAGGCGTGGGATGGGTGTCTCTTTTCGCACAACGTGTGGACAACCTTGCGTTCTGACGTCTGACGAGAAATGCCTACGTTGTTAGGATAGCTTCTTTTAGCATAAATACACTGTAAATGTACTATTTATGCTATTATGCTAAGAGAACTAAACCTAACAACTTAGGCATTTAGCCTAACAGTAAAAGTATTCTCTGGTGACGTCAGAATGCAACGTTGTCCTTGCGTTGTGTGATAAGGGAGACCTGCGTGGAACTGCAAGTTCCAAGGTTTGTTTACGTTTTGGACTATCGGGTGTGTGATTCATCCTCCGAGCGAGAGTGAGACAGACAGAGTGATGTGCGGGAACAGACTAATTTTATCGCTGCTAGAGCTAGTAAGTTCGATGAAACTGGAAGTTGAGTAGACATTCTGGGGAAGAAAGGAATCCAGCTTGACAGGGAGCGAAGTTTTCGAACTGAGAATATGTGCATGGGAAATCCCAATTTGCAGCATCTTCCTGATGTGATCGAAGATAAAACGTTCTTCAGCTGCAACTGGTAGGAAACTTTAGGCAAACGTTTCGTTACAAATCGACAGTTTGCATGCACAACCTTGATTGCCGGTTTTTGCATGTTTTCTACTTAATTTGATGATATTTCACAGTTATTTCGTGGAAAAGCACACATTTCGCATTACTTGGCGAATAAAACTCATGAATATTTCATCATTGGGGGTGTAGTTACGTGCAGAATCTTCAAAATTGCATCTTTTTTTCACATTTCGTGAATCACGAAAATTCAATGTCCCTACCGATACTTTACATTGGCTGCTTGATATACACTTAAAAAATAACAAAAGTGCAGAATTTTTGCATTTAATTACAGGTTCTTTATGGAAGTACAGATACTGATTTTACTGATAAACCAATAGAGCACAAATAAATCTGTCCACACAAAGCACCTAGAAGGTGAAATTTGTGGCTTGATTTTGGTTCCAATTCCCGTACGTGTTCCTATATTAACTGATTGGTGCATGATTTTTATTATTACAGGTAGGCATGAAAGGCAACCCGAGCAATCTCAACCGGGGCCTGGACTGTGATGTGATTGTAGCCGAAGTAAGGGCCACTAGTCACAAACCCGATGAGATTTATGGAATCATAGAAAGGCTGTCTCCCGGGACAAGGAAAATAGAACTCTTTGGAAGACCACATAACGTTCAGCCTAATTGGTAAGAGGTTTTAAATAATTTCTTTAAATTGTACTGGAATCTGTGCTGTTTTCACAAATAATTATGTCCTTGCCATGTGCTTTATTATTATTGAATAAAACTTAAATCTTTCCACAACAATAGCAATTAATGTCCTTTATAATAGAATGAAAGTGGGGTTGGTTAGAAAATGAAATAGGTGCCTACAGGGTTAATATATTAGAGCTTGCAATGGTACAGTAAGGAAGTTGTCAGACAAAAGGGAAAAATGAGAGGAGGGGGGGTTCCACATTGAAGTGACAAGGGACATGGGCACCTCCAGTCTGTAAACATTCGCTGTGCATGTGCAACCACCAGACATGTTACACAATGTACAATATTGAGAAAACAGCCCAGTTTGAGCGACATTCAAGTTACAAGTGGCACGTGAAGCTTGTCCTTTCCTTTCAGTAGGAAAGGTTGCGTTTTTGTTTCCAAGTGACATATGTTCCTTCAGTCTGAAAGCTCTCTTTATGAACAATATATTGTATTTACTAATGTACCCCATGCACATTTTTTATATTAGAAATTAGTAAATGAGGGTTCATGACTTACACAGGTTTAGAGTCAGTTGAAGACTGTGAAATTTGCACAAGAAATTCTATAGCAAATCAGAGGTGCATATAATTTTCCCTTGTTTTTGAAATGCTGTCCAATGCTAGTTAATAAAAGGAGCAGAAAAAATGTGTTTGTATTAATTGGGAAGTGTCAAATACAAAAATGAAACTTTTACTGAGAAAGTGCAACACTGCAAAAAACTTCAAATGATCGTGATCACAAGCTGCATCTTGAGACATAGGAAAAAAAGATGGTGGAAATGGAAGTGCCAGGTCCAGATCGAAAATATAGTTCGTACCAAAAAACTTGACAAGAATAGATAGGATGCAGTTCCCCAGTGGTGCAAACCGTACTCTCCCTATGTAACAATTTCCACTGGGTGCTTGGATTACATTTTTTTTTTAAATTACGAGTACAGTGTGTGTTTTTGTATCAGAATAATAAACATGCCATTATACATTTTTCACTGTTGGTAGCCGAATTTTTAAATCTGCAGAAACGGCAGAGAGTGCCATATATATGAATGTATTGCATAGTTATAGTTACTCATGCTGCTACCAGTTGAGCCTTATGTAGGAAAGCCACTATGGCACAAGAATTAATTACTTTTAATCCAATTTTGTATTAATTAATAAAGTCAATGTTTTAAGATGACATTTCATAGCTTTTCTTAAATGGATTCATGGCTTTCTTAGATCATATTTGCCCCCCCCCCCTCCCCCCAAAAATGGCTCCTGAATTAGTAGAGGCACATATTTTTTGTAAATAAAGCAAAAATTCGGTACAAAAACAGAGTTGATTTTGGGTTCAAAAGCTTTAAATAAAATAAAATTTCGGTGCTATAGCAGTGAATAATCACATCAACAAAAGTGCTTTTTGAAATGACATTTTGGTTTTAAAGATGTGAATATAATCCTAAATTTGATTTAAAAACTGCACTTATTACACAAAATAAACTTATCCCTTCTAATAGCACATTTATGTAGTTACCAGAGTATATTAAGTTTATTCCTGTGTGAAGGGGTCCATTTTTACTTCTCAAATATTTACAGCAGAATTAATCAATTTTCCGTGGATTGCACAACTCACAGGATACTTCAGACTTCGTGTCTGTATATAAACGGTAAATTTCATGATTAAGAGTATATTTCGCATTATTTTGTGACAAAACAGGGTAGGAAAATGCACCTCACACTTTTCAGGAACCTGAATAATGAACATTACAGCATGTTATTTCGTGTTTTCGTTAAAAAACTAATTTTGCATGCCTCTATAAATTAGTTTTTTTCTCCTCACCTTGCTTATAATATTGCATTGAAGGTATACTGGTTCTAAGTGAATGTGTCTTTATTGCAGGATAACATTAGGGAATCAGTTGGATGGTGTGAGGTTAATCGACCAGGAGCTCATCAAGGCATTCAAGAAGAGGTACCCAGATGGAAACTGCATGGCCCCACCAAAGACTTGAGAGTTGTCAAGAATGGTATTGTTGATATTTGAAGGCGCAAACAACCCATTTGTTGCTTGCTGGACTCCTGAAAGGGTTTACTTTTATCCAGGACAGTGTCGGTTGATTACAACACATTCTGTTGTATGTGTGAATGATTCAACAAATGAACGAACTGCTGTGACTTCATTATATTTTGAGAATTGACCTTGGAACTTGAAATAATTTTATCCTTTTCTTTATCTGACAACAAATGGCACGAGAATACTAAATTCATACATTATGAAACATTGCATAAGGGTAATGAAATTCAATAATCACTTTTTGGCACCCATTTCCTCGTGGGTTTTATGCAAAGATCTTGTAAAACACTAGATCAACCAATGCTGTTGATTGTCCTGATTGACCGAAGGCTGGAAGAACTTGCATGCAACATTCTCGGTCCATGGGAATGATGCACAGTTCAAACAATGCGTTGCTCATGTTTAGAAAATGAAAACAAGTCGCTCGAGTATGCAGATTGAACACAAAATGGTCTTTGAACTCCGGTGTGTATAATGCAAATGAACCAAAAAATACATACCACAGATTATTCTGTCCCCCATGACATTGTTTCAGCATTACTTGCAATTGTTTCACAGCGTGTCTACGAAAAAGTCAAGAAATCAACAGATAGGTCAAGAAATTATGCTCTTTTTTTCAGTATTGGGATTTGATAAAGATGAATATTTGGAAATCTAAAATTGTATTGAGTTGTGGTTAAAATTTGTTCTTTGTTTAAGAATTACATTTTTGTATCCGTGAAGTTTTGTAAAAATATTAAATAAAGTAATGTGGCCATTCCTCATCCAGGATGAAGTCTGAAGTATTAATAATTAAAGCCACTCTAAATCTCTTGTTAAAGTACAGCCTGTTTTCATGATAACCAGCCTTGTGGTAGGGGTTTTTCATTGAATAAAAATATCTATTTCCTTAATTTCCAACTGTAAGTAGGGGGGGGGGGGGGGCGATTAGATAAATGTTAAGAAAAAGTCAAGAATTTTAGATTTGGTATTTTGGTTTCAGCACTATGCATCATATTTTTGCACATTTTTAGAGCCACCTATTTATGGTGGAAAAAAAAAAATCAAGATTTCGGTATGAAAACTAGGCACATTTCAGGATCAAAACCAGTATATAAAATGACATTTTGGTGTTAAAATAATGAATAAAATCCTAAATTTGATTTCAAAACTATACTTATTACACAAAATAAACATTTAGCTTCTAATAGGACATTCATATAGTTATGAGAGTATTACATTTATTCCTGTACAAGGGAGTCCATTTTTGCTTTTCACATATTTACAGCAGAATTATCAAATTTTCTGTGAATTGGATAACTCGCAGCATAATTCTGACTTCAGAAAGTGTCACTAAACTCTAAATTCTGTTATTTCACATTTTGCAGTTGATTTCATGACAAAAGATGGTAGGGAAATGTACCTCACACCTTTCAAAAACATGAAAAATGAACATTACAGAATTTTGTTTCACATTTAGTTATGCATACCTCTGCTATTTTTTTTTAAAAAAAAAACATAAAGCACCCTTTGTTCATTGCAACATGGTGAAGGCATGTTGATCAGCATCATGCTCCAGCCACATTTATCCCCTAAAGTCGTTTTCACGTTCAGAAGACACAACGGCGTTTATGGAGAAACCGCACAGTGTTGCCAATACAGCGCTAGCTCATGTCGCCGGAAAATGATGACCTTCCTTCACAATGAAGGTGTTACATATGTTGTATATATAATGATAATTATATGTAATTATTAATATTAATATTATACTGTGAACGTTACAGTTACCCTTTTTACTATGATCCATTGCGATCACTACACGCGAGTGTAATGCACGAATATGACACTTCAGAAATCACTTAAAAAAGTAAAAATCACTGAGAGCTCACACAACTGAAAACACTTTTTCGAGAGAGGGAAAAAGTCTAAACAGACCAAAGCAGATCTCTCACTCAAGTAAGGGGAACCTGGCACATGGGTTAGATTCAAGTTGCAACCCAAACAAACAAATGAGTTATGGCCCACGTGAACTGATAAGATGTGAATGACTCAAGCAAGGCATGTCATATTTCTATCTTGAAGCCCCATCTTTTGTCACGTGTTGGAAAGCCTTTCAAAGGTTAATATGGTGTCTATGAATTTATGTGTACGTTGGAAACTGAAAGGTGATCTTCATTTCAGTACTAATGTCGACAGTAATGTAAACAAAAACAAGGTGTATTTGCGGCAGCACTAATGTTGCTCACAACAGCAGCATTGGAAATAATTGTCAATTATTAAATTTAAGTAATTTCAATTCTATTATAACAAACTGCATGAAGTTCATATTTTTACTGAATGGAAATAAAATAACTCGAAAACTTGGTGGTGATTAGCCGAAACGCTGCGGTGAGTCAGCTCAAGATGGCCAGACAACGTCTCCTTACTTCGCGTGCGGTTCGGGTTAAAAAGAAACTCCAAATGCATGGAAGTAATATTTCTGGGAACCTTTGAGTGGTTATAAAAAATAATTTCATTATTTTCTCCACAACTTTGTCGCTGGTAGTTTTTACTTGGAATTACAGAACAAAAAATGGCCAGCGACGACATTTTCTACTGCAGGAATATAAAAAATCTCCACATACTTTATTTGAATATTTTTTAATGCAAATATGCTTTAAAGTATTGATAAATTCTGAGTACCACTGTCACCTATGACAATTAAAAAACAGTGTCAATTTTTTTAATAATGAATGCTTCAATTTTACGGCATGTTTCAACATTAGGAATGAAAACAATGTAAAAATTGTATTTTCACAGAAAATTTGCATTTTTAATTTATCTAAAATTATGTAAGCAAGTTACCAGTTTTTTGTGTTCATCGTATTCTCTACAAAATTTTCTGTAAAACTGCAGGTACCGATTTTGCTTAAGCTAAATTTGTAAATCCAGAAATTTCACAACAGCATGCTCGTATTTCCCATAAGAGCCCATTGTGTCTTCTGAACGTGAAAACGACTATAGGTACCAATTCATCGAGGCTGAGTGAACTCCAGAGCCACTGCATGCCTGGAAAGATCCCATGAAATTACCACCTTGGGAATTGAACTATGGTCTCTTGCATGGCAGTTATATGTCCTACCAACTGCTTCTCATATATGTATATTGTAAATGCATTATATTTATGGTTGAGCTGACACTTTTCCGGAATTCTGGCCTTTCGCGGAGCCTGCAAAAATGCTGCATGACACTTTTGCAGTACAATTACCCTGGAAATTATACATTATAACTTTTCACTTACAGTAGAGCGTCAATTATCTGAACGTCGGTCAACCGAACGACTGCTTAACCGAACTGTGTACTCGCTCACTTTCAGATATCTGTAATGAAAAAAGTACGTGACTTAGCTGCTCGTAAGCATGTAGGCTTGCTTAGACAGACCAAAATAAAGGATTTTTTTAAACGTTAATTTTGTGTAGTGTGTATTGTTCATGCAAAATGCGTATGTAATATGTACATATTTTTGTTTAATAAACTGTACCACATACTATATATTCCTACTAAAGTTGCCTTTGTACGTTACTTTGTAATACATACTTAAAGAGATGCCTGTTTTTATGAATAAATTTACTGTACAGTACTTCTTTTTGGCAAATAAACATGTACAGTTCGATTATCCGAACAAACCAGTTTTCCGAACACCCATGTCCCCCAATTACTTCGGATAATCGACGCTCTACTGTATTTTGCTCCAGTATTTGTGTGGGAAAACTGTAATTTGTAATTACATAACAGGTATTTTAATATTCTCGTAAAATTCTTTAATATTTTGAAGCAAAACTTTGATAAATTGATGTTTATAATTGGAATAGAATGCTATTAATATTTTGAACAATTTTTAATTATTAGAATTTTCAAGCATCAGTAATGGAATAGGTGAGAATCAATAAAGGAGTATTGGCATCTGTATGGATATAGGTTCAAAATTGTATCGGTTCTGCTCCCCCTAATAGTATTATATATAGTTGTGTTTAGTAACGCTTTGTGTTCAATCCTACTTCACACTGGAGTGGCTATACTTATTTCACAAACACAAAGAATTGTTTTACCCTGAGTTGCAATGGTAGCCACCCATAGCTGAGGTAGAACCTTGTTTTCACATCATCAGGGGACAAACCGTTGTTACCAGCCAGATGAAAGATAAATACCATGACAGGCAACTGCTTTGTTTTTTAACTTTGTCTAATTTACCTTTTAACCTGTTTTAAGCCTAAATGTGTCAATATTCCTGAAAGCTAGATGGTTTCTTGTTTTTCTGTTAAAGACATTTGGTTGCTCTGCATTGCGAGCTCAAGATATGAAATTTAGCTGGAATGACCAAACAAATTCCCCAACTTCCCAGCTAATTTTGAAATAAATTACGAGACCATTCTGTTGTGCTTTAATGTAATCAAGTTTTAAGTGTTAAACTGAAGCTACCATCAAAGATAATTTACTTACTGAACATTGTTAAAAATAATCTAGATGATTGTGTTGTTTTTAACAGAACATTTTTGTGTAGAATATTTCCCTTCAAGAAAAGTGAAAATTATTTTCTTTTCCCAAATGCTACCATGTACAAAAAACACTATTTACCTGGACTTTTCCAGGTTTTTTAAAAATATATTTTAAAAATTTTCACTCGTGGGCAAATTTCCACATCAGTGCAAAATCGAGGGGGGTGCCAAAAGATGATAATTTTTGTGTGAAAATGTTGGTATGTGGAAAGGTATGCTCTATTGAAATTGAACTCAAGTGAATACAGATACATACCTGTGTGATGCTGCTGAGGCTAATTGAGTTTCTTTTTAATTATGCAAGTAACAAACACATTGGGTTGTCTGCTGAAAAATCTCATTGTAGTGTTTTCATGTTGTACATAATAAATCACTTCCTGAATAGAAACTGTGTGTAATCATTGAATTATAAACCCATCTTCTTCTTTTCTTTTCCTGTTTGTTCGAACATGTTGAAGATGAGTCCCAAAAAACCTGCATACACACATTTTTTTATTACATAGATCGAAAGTCTTTCACTTGGACAGAAACATTAAATAATAAAACATTGAAATAACTTGAATATATTTATTTTTAAAATTTACTTTCATACATATCTGGCAGCATTCAATTCTACCTGCTACGTGAATTCATTTATTTTGCAACAGGAAGGAATACCTTTGGAGGTATATGTAACAAAATAGATCATCACTTACTTTTAAGTACTTCATATTTGAAAACACATTTACAAGACTCACTGGCAACTTCATTCTATCCACGTCACACATTGAAATACGTTCGTATTGTTTCAGCCCTGGCACAATGTCATCAATTCATTGTAAAATAGTTGCACATGAAAATATTTCAGCTGCCCTAAGTAACAGCGTTAATATTCAATTTTTCTACATTTTTATGGACTTCAAAGTTCATAAAACCCTCAATTAGAAGGTAAAGATAAATAGACAAAAAATTATAATAAATTTGCACCTGTCAAAATAAGAGGTACACAAGAGTTATGTAATCAATAGATATGTTGCTCCTTTGCATCAAATATTCACAATCAGGGGTAGCTCCCTCCAATATTAAAATACTGTAACTTGGAATGTCGTCTTCATCCTTTGCCATTTCCTGGCTCTGGCTGGGTTGGAATGTATTGTTAATAAAGTGTACACCTCGACTTGAATCAAGGTAAAGTAAAGTACTCCCCTGTGCTTTGCACCATGCCATAAAGGCGTATAGTGGGTGTGGGGGTTAGGGCTCCACACTTTCTTGATCTCGGCCGAGCTAGGGGTGATGTGATTAGCACCATGCCCCTGGCTGCCTTCACCCCCCAAGTTTCCTCCAGGTACCCACTTTATATGATGCTGGGTGGGTGCCGGAGCTGCTTGAATAGGTTGAAAAAGTCCCGGTTCTCCTCCGCTGGGGATCGAACCTGGGTCTCTCGCATGATAGTCAGATGCCCTAACGACTCAATCCAGATATGTACTTTATTTTTGTTGTAAAACGAAGTTATTCACTAGAAATACAGATCAACAATATAACATGATTTAGGCACTTAAAGTGTGTATAAATGACAAAATATGTTTTGTTTTCCCACGAGATCATTTTAAAGAAATGTAAGACAATATGGCAGTGCAAAGGTAAGAAATGCTTTGCTTTTCACTGAATGATCGTAGTAGTTTTGTATGGGAAATCACAATGAAAGCAAAACTTTCCTTCGTATGAAACAGTATAGGTGTAAAAAAAATCGAGCAAGGCACAATGAGTCCCTGTAACAACATCTGCAGGTGATAATTCATACTTTCCTACCAGTTTGTGCAAGGCACAATGGAGCTCTGATTTGAAGCTCCCAGAGTTTACATTTTCCCATATATAAGCTTTACCTTCTTGGTCCCAATAAGGCATTTTCCTGCATTATACGTTCTTTAGACCCAGTCTTCCCTTTAACACTTGTCTAGCTGAGATTCCACTGGACATAAAATATGATAAATTATATGCTTTTAGTGTTTATCCCTAGTCTTGGATTGAATTTTTGTCATTGATGCAATTCTAGGACAGTCTAAGGAGTATTCAAGACTCAATCCATGTTGAGGCACATATTTCCATGGTTCACATCTCAAGTCAAAGCTCTTTCTCTGCCACTGCAAAATGTGGAATTCTTATTTAGTGCATGAAACACAAAGATGATTCCACAACAAAAAAAGTTTTCAAAAATATTTAAAGATTATTGTTGACATATGTCAAAGATGCAAATATTACAAGCGAACTCGCGAAATACATACAAGTTGTGAGAATCATCAGTTTGAAGTATTCACATCTATCTTGTTGCACATGCATTTTTTTTGTTGTATGTACACATTAATTGCATTGTAGAATTATTTCTCTTGTAGTCTACAGTTGATACAAGCATAAAAACAGTTTTCCATTGTGACGTTTCAGGAGAACACATGTCTTCATCAGACATTTATTTTTAGATTGATTAAAGTTCTCTTTTTCACAAATGGAGAAGAACTAAAAACATGAAGAATCTCTGTAAAAGGAATGAGGATTTTGAATTGCCTGATGATATTTGGGATTTACAATTTTTAAAAAATGTGATGAAAAATTTTCATCTTAAATAATAATAAAACAGACTGCTTGTTTCACAGTTAAGTTGCTACATTCCAACAACGTAACATTGACAAGATCCATTGTATAAGTGCTTCTTTTTTAACGATATGTAATCATTGTTATAACTGTATCTTTAATCAAACTTAAACTGTATGTCTGATGAAGGGAGTGTGCATTCTCCTGAAACGTCACAACGGAAAACTGTGTTTTTATGCTTGTATCAACTGTAGACTACAATAGAAATAATTGCACATGCAGTGTTTTATTCTAAAGCAAACTTCAGAGAATTAGAGGCGAGGTACACTCCTGTCCTATGTTGCACGAGTTCCTACAGTTTCCAATGTATATGATACAACAATAAAAGAAAAATCGCCCTTGTTGAGTTCGCCCCTTATATCGACAACGCCTCATGTGTTCTATAATACTCCTCTCACTGGGTGTATACAATGTTTCCTAATTTAATTTCTAACAAAAATATGTATGTAGTTACTAAAGAAGTGTACTGGCAGGAACTTTTTAAGATCGTTTACAAATCTTTTGATTCTGCATATAAATAGTGACACCAGAAGGAAATAAGTTCTGTATAAAAACAATCATGATTTGATGGCTAAACAATGTGCCTTTTTCTGTCTATTTCATAGTATAGTGTTCAATTTGCACTAGCAGCATCCAATATTTAAATTCACTTAATTCTAATACTTAACCCCTCTAAAAATTGAGAGAAAATATACAAAAACACACCTTGACACGAACGTATGAGTTATATTGAACTTCTAAGAATTGATAACAATATACCTGGGCTGATACAATCCAATTAAGATATTGGAATGTACTGTTCTACCCTTTACACATAACTCTTACTTTTGGACATGGAATGTATTTATATGAAAATTATAAAACTTCTTTCATTTTCAAAGGAACAAGGTACAGCTGAAAAAAAAAAAACAGACCATTCTTTTGTTGCCTATCCTACGTAACACAGTTTTATAAACAAGAGCTGCCTAAAATCAATTTCAACCTTAAAAATTCAAATGTAAATATAACATGTTGGTTACAACTTGCACTGAAAAGTAATACAAATTCCTGTTCCTTCAATCATGTATTGCTATTTAGTTCAATGGGTGCACAACAGCACCCTGTTTCTTAATAAATATCTTTGTGATAGGCACATTACAGTTATATATCGTCCATCCTTTTCATTATTTTCATATGGAATGTACCAGTAACAACTATTCAGTGATAGAAATCTTGCTATGTTTCTTCCAACAAGAGTATGGATGGTAGGCACATGTGGATAGCTGTTTTGAAAAACCTGCATAGCTTTCCGTACCAAGTTTACTTCAATACTGCTTTTTCCTTTACCGTAATATCAGCATAAAGGAGTTGGACATAACCGTTGGTATGTTGTAGTAAAAACTGAGGAAGGCACATAAAAATTCAGTTCATATTTCTTTCATACGCTTGTAGGCTACCATCAGATTGCTAGATAATGCTGTTCAATTTTCTGCATACCATACGTATATACTTTTTTTGTTTCTTTGTTAAAAAAGCAGTCGCGATAAAAAGTTCTCTTGACTTTTTGATCTTGATATGTTTTCAGATTACACACCTGCTGCACATCTTATTTTTTCTTTCTGCTTAAATTAATACTTCCCTATCAATTACGACTGTTTTTAAACACCCTCATTGTCGAATATGACCAACATTATGGTTCAAAACCATTGTCATAGTGTTTCACCTTCCACGAAAGTTTTTTTACATTTACCAAATGTGCATTTACAACAACAAAAATTGTTCTAAAAATAACTTTCTGCTTGCACATGACAAAAAATTCCAAAGAAAAAAAGTACTTCTAAACTAGTGATAATATTAGTTGCCAGGCATGGATGGATTTGTTGAGTATAAGTCACGCAATGGGCGGAATGTGAGCAACGTAACAATCTCTTAAGTATACTGGTCTTAAAAAAGAGGCACTCTTGAAATTACAAGCCACGTTGACGAAACAATGGATATAGTGACCTGCACTAAAATTTGCATGTTACCGATCATGTCACAACAGACACAAAATAACCAAATTTCATTCACGATCTGTAAACAACGTAAACACTGTATAGAAAGATTACACTAAAAATCTGATAATTCATAAAAATCATCTTACAAGGCATTTATCAAATGGTTATCATTCATAGACACACACACACACACACACATACTCATGTAGAGTAATGGAATTCACGCAGGGGCACGCACACATTTTTATATATATTTCTATATGTATATACACACATTGAATCTTTCACTCAACTGCACAATCACACACTCAAGCAGCACAAAATTTGACAAGAGATAGAGAAGAAGGATGCATATTGCAGAAGTCAGCAGAACATTTCCCCCTTTTCTGTATGTTGCAAATACGACTGTTATTGTGAAATGGTCCCAAAGTACCGTATTTAAAAAAAAATCCCACTTAGTCAACCTTAAGTAAGTTATAAATGTGAATCATTTAAAGCCCAGAACTTTAGTACCATATACGAAGTTCGAGCTACATTACATATCAGACTTATCATTGGAGTCTCAAAAAAGCAGAGCACCTATAAATTTCCAACTGTTCACTTCGTGAAGTTCATCTTCAACATGCAGTTCCCACTCACACGCTCAAAAATGACACATATCCACACAGCTATCTTTATGCAGGTCCGATCCATGTCTAGGTACGCCCAGCCTCTCGCTGACGTGCCACGATGAAATGCAACTTACTGAACGACTCGAGATCACTTGCGGTACGATTGCTCATAAGTGTAAGATCCCTTCGTCCTTGCTTTTGCTGCTCGTCGTGTTCTGGTCCTCCAGACTAAAACCGGTGAGATCGACTATCTCATCCTGATCGTACCTATCGTCATCCGAACCAGTCCCTGATTGCGTCGATTGGTGTGAACCAGAAGACACTTGTGATGTACGAGAAAATGAGCCTCGACATGGTGGGGGTAATGTTCTCTGATTCGCTGGTTTCACTGTGATAATTAAGTTGGAGCTGTTGGCCACCATCATGTCAGTTACCTTAGGAGGAGAAAAGGCATTATTTTACAATATTCAGATATAAATTAAAAGCAGTTTTGCTTTACCTGCTACCTTTTAGCTTTAATCAAAATTCACGCTCCTGCAATTAATAGCATAAACTTCACATGCAAATAGTATTATGAATATTTTTTTTAGTTTTGTGAATATTTTACTGCTTTTCCAGAAATCTGATCATGAATTCTTTTTTTATGATCCACAGTTTATTCAGCAAGCCAACGTAAACACTTATGGGAACACTAAATACTGTATTTTACTGTATCAAATTCATAGCAATTAATGTTTAATGCTGTTGAATCATTGTGAAGGAGACAACAATGAATTGTGACAGAAATATTACCTGCATGGAGGTGAATGTTTGTTCAAATAACTAAACATTTCATAAAACATTAAGATACTGACCAAGGCAGAATTTATTGTATAAAAAATTATATACACTAAAAAGCTAACACTTCCATCCTCTAACAGGGTCTTCTTCAGACGAATATTCACTAGTGTTAGTAAATATTGAATCTGGTTAGAACCAATGTTCTAAGGCAGCCACTAGTGTGAATATTCGTCTGAAGAAGACTGTTAGAGGGTGGAAACGTTACCTTTTTAATGTATATAATTTTTTATACAATAAATTCTGCCTTGGTCAGTATTTTGATGTTTTATTAACATGGAAGCAAGGCTTAACAGTGTTAAATATTTTAAAAATGTAAGAAAATACCTTGTGTTTATTAAGTTTACTAAAAGGTGCATAAGAACTCAGCAATAAAACTTAATTATAATTATGAGAAAACTGGTTGAAACTGATGTTGCCCTAAAACACAATCATTTTATTTGACATTGTATTTGAAATTTTTTGCATTGACATGAAGTAAGTTCGGTAGTTTTCAATAATAAAAGGAAACTTACAGACACACCATTTTAAACATACTTTATTTGCATTAGCAAATGTATATACCTTTTGTACAAAATGCATGAAGAAATACAAACAAAACAATTTCTACACATTAAATGTAAATATGTCAAGTAGAATGTATGTGATAAGGACACAATGCATAAGTGAAAGTGATATACACAGGTGAAGACATTGCCTGTCATGTCAATGTCTCATTAACATAAAGTGACACTTTGGTCCTCTTAACAAACAGCTGTAAGATCCACAGTTTGAAGCATTCCCGAGAGAGAGAAAGTCCATGGAAAATTAAGACCTACAGCTCAGAGAGTCATGTGATAAGGCAATCTATAGTAATTGACCATATTGATGTGATGTCACTGAGCAAGACTGAATCCAAACAAACTTGTCACGTGGTATTTCCCTGTGCAATAGCATTGGAAAATCCATTGAAAGGGGCAACTTTTAAAATGGTTACCGCAGTTGTGAAACAAAATTGTGGTGCATCATACATCACTGTAAAGATGATGTTTTGGTGAACATATCTATATATTATACATAAATTACAGAGGATAAGGCAAAGCATCACTGGAGTAATAAAACAAATAAAGCAAATGGTCCTAACTGGTGTCAGATCCGGAACTGCAGCCAATAGGTGGCACTGCTGCAATCACGCGAGGTGGCTGGACTCTCATCAGCCATCGCTGCAGTTGAGCTTCCGAACTGGAACGGCTTGTTTCTCTTTAAAAATGCACGATTCCCTTACTCCAGTTATCTTCTGTAAGGCATGTGTAATATGTAGATGTATTCTCCGAAAATTCATCTTTACTTTTGATGTATGATACAAATCCCAATTTTGTTTCATTACTGCTGTCACCATTTTGACAGGGAAAAAAACACGACAGGAGTGTTTGACTATTTTGTCTGCTGGTGATGTCACCACTAACATGGCCCATTATGACATTATCAGTCAGTTGTCTCAAAGCAGAAACCAGACGTTTATTATCTGGCAAATGACGGCAAACTTACAATTGAAAACTAACCTGATCAAGAGTTTTCCCTACAACTTCTATTCCATTAACTTCCAGCACCTCGTCATTGACTGCGAGCAAGCCTGTGCTTTCTGCCAGGCCACCAGGCACCAGCCTCGAAATGAAAATGCCCGGAACTTTTTCCAAGCCACTCGGCGTCACTCGCACGCTTGTTCCGTCGCGAATGTAGAACCCTAGAGGTTTGTCAGAACCATGCTTCAGAAGTCGAACACGTCTGCATGTCTCTGGCACAATGTCTACGTCAATTATTGCAGACACCTGGAAACAGAAAAATAATTAAGAGTTAATACTATGTACTACATATTAGATAATGCACGTATCTAATATGTGGTCATCACACATGTGGTTCAGTGTAAGTTAGATTTAATGACCCAGGTTAAAACCAATGTTCTAAGGCAGCCATGTCAAACTTGCGGCCCTCAGCATCCTTGGCCCGACGTACAATTCATGCATGAAATACTATCTATACATTTGTAGTTATCCCACTCTTGCTTTTCTCATGAATCAAACCTTGACTCATCCGAACTTCATGACATTGACCTCTTTTCCCTGCACATGTATGCATTCCATTAAGGTGTAGGTGTGGTGTTAACTAAGCAAGCTGATTGATAGGTTAGTTCTGAAGTTCAAAAGTATATTTCCAGCTGGGGGAGGGAAACGTGCATACTTTCTGTAGCCTATGAGTCTGTTTCTTGATTCTGAAGGGTTTACCGTGAAGAAAAGTCAGTTTCTGGAAAAGTTTCAGAAAACCAACCATGTCGAAGCCTTGTGGGAGTCAGAAAAGGACTACAGAAGAGGAATGTAGACTTCTTCAAGTGAAATGCTTAAACATTTTGTACCCTGATAAAGTGAATTCATTCAGAAATATTTACAGTTGTCAACCTCTTTGGCGGAGTGCTACGACACCAGGGAATGCAGGTTCGAATCCTGGCGTGGGCAGTCTTTGTATGTGTCCCTTCATCAATTTCATCATATCCTCGTCGTCGCCATTAGCCAAAAGTGGCAGAAAAGGCAAGCTATATAACAAAAATTAAAATAAAAGAAAAACAGAAATACAGTTGAGAGGAGAGGATTAACGACTCAGCAGGCAAACAAACAATTGAAAGCAAAGATTGCTGGTTTTGTTGCATTTTCGCTCACAGTAAATGAAAATACAGACGACATCTGTGGGGTAGCTCAGTTAGCTGAACTCATTCATGGATGCGATTCTCATCTCGATATGACAGAAGAATTACTTGAATGATTCCTCTCCGTGACACAACAAGAGATCATATTGTCAAACGGAGGCCATTTTGCAAAGGTACAGTCTTCCTTTATCTTAAATATATATATATATATATATATATATATATATATATATATATATATATATATTAGTTATAATTTGTCATTTCCCAACTTCTCAGGAATACCAGGAATACTTTTCCAAAGTAAAAATACTCCGAGATGAATTTGGAAACAGGCTTCAAGATTTCAAAGAGTGTGAATGGTAATTTTCTTGTACTGCTCTGCTCCCTTTTCTATTGATGATGCGTCTGTGTTATGCTCCATTATGAAGATTAGTAAAACAACTCAACGATCAAGGATGACGGACAAACATTTGCTGCCTACATTGAGAGTTTTCTGCCCACAAAAACTTATTGCGGATATTGAGAAGCTAGTTTCTAAAAAAATGTGTCAAATCTCTGGGAAACGAAAGTGGAATTACTCACAAACAGTTCCTTGCCAAAATGTTGGGACAATTGTAACCAATTTATACTTGAAACAAACATGTAAAATAGTACCACTAACTATGAAAAAATATTTGTTTGATTTTATTTCAATATAACATTATTCAATTCTAAGTAGGGTGATGAGAGCGTATTTCTCGCTTTTTTTGGTTTTGTTTTGCATTCCCCTGTGGTTGCTAATTTATGGCACTTGAGGGGGGGGGGGTCTATATATAATTTATATACCGATATTGCAATAACAACTACTGGAATAAATCTTTAGGGGCGAACCACCGAGTTCTGGACTTCAAGGGATTGGGGTTCGAGATGTGCGGCCCGGAGAGTTCATTAACGTTATGCGGCACTATTCATAGGGTGACCAGACATCCTCTTTTATCCAGACATGTTCTCTTTTTTAGGTCTCTGTTCGGCCTCCGGACAAATTTTTTAGAAATCGGTAAATGTCCTCCTTTTCGAAAAAGTTTTTTATCGACCATAGCAAACGTGCTGCATAGAGAACACATAACGATCACCATTTAAGGCATATCACTTGGGGCACGTTACGTATTTGAACAAAGCTCACCTAGCATCTGGGAGTCGAACATGATCACTTTCCCGACATAGTCATTAGTATCATTCTTACTGTTTGCTTCACCCTCCGAGACTGCTGGAACTCGTGTAGTTTTTGCAGTTCATTTTCGATTGATTGATTTGGTTTAATGAACTTCGCCTTTCTGCCCCTTTTGGCTAGTGATGATGTGATCATTTTGATGAAGAGACGCTCACAAAGAACACCCATGCCAGGCTGGGATTCGAACCCAGGACCCCTGACGTGGTGCAGTGTGCTAACCACTCCACCACGGAGGCCGGCCAGTTGCTTTTCGAGTCATACATATGCGATACAGAAACGGGTAAAATTTAAGTATCCCCGAAATGCATTTCTTCAAATTTACAAGAGAAATTACTTACCGAATGCAGTTTCTTTAGAATTGTGGAAGTTCGGGGAAGTGTTTTCTCGCATCGTTCATTCCATTTTGCCGGGAAATCATCTATTTTTCGATATAAATGTGTGACCGATGCACAAAAGCTCTTGCACCCATTTACTTCCAGGTTGAGGTAGCCTGTATGTGATGATGTAATCCCAGTCAATCCCGGTCAGTTTTTCGAAACACGTGTTTTTGTAACTGATGAAGTTACGTTTCCGCAAATGGTTTGTGGGGCTACGTAGGTATTTTTGGGTGGAGTGGGGTGGAATCACTGCATGCCGATTACCGTAGTGAAACTGTGACCGCCATTTAGCGTGTTACTGAAGGGGAAAAGAAACGAACAAAACTTACTTCATACGTCGAAAATATAGATTATTTCCGTGAAAATAAACAAACGAAATGGCACCTTCAAGAATCCTTAGGAATGCAGAATACATAAGTACCAATGTGAAAAAGAAGAAAATAAAGGAATTTCAGACGTTTCGGGGATACTTAACATTTAATATAATATAATATCTTATGTAGGTCCCGTATAAAAATAAGAATGAATTAATTTAAATATGTTTAATGATATACATATTTTAAAATGTTTAGAAACTTACATTTTATATGGGATAACATAATAAATATGTATCACATACGCGCGTGCGTGTGTGTGTAAATTAAGACATCCCCTATAACGATTTCACGCACTGACTCAAAGTAAATACTAGGGACATGATCCACTTACTTTCTGGCGGGATAAGCAACGTAAATACAATTAGTCATTACTTTACGGGGAAAACCGCGTGTAGCTACTGATCACTTGTAAAAAATCCTGTTCTACGGCGAAACGTTGAGTCATCCCACGCGCATTTTGTCAATGGCATTCCGCCCTGCTCGCAAAACGGGACAAAAAAGTCATACTAAGCAAAGATGCATCTCACGGCTGACGATCGCGCCAAGAAGCAGTTGGAGGTCCCCCAGCTGACGTCACGAGTGACGTTCAACGTTCCTTTTTGCGTGAGTCAGCGGCAAAGCACGCGCCCTCTTGGCTGACTCGACGAGCGTTCAAGGTGCGGCGAAGAATCAACAAGTTGTTGGAAAACACAAGCAGGCGAACTCCAAAACGCTTTCTCGCACTTATCAAACAAATTCAATGACATGTTAAGGGATGATATTCGCAAATCTATCTTTTTGACATTATTCTCCTTGCCACGACAGTCTTTTTACATATTGATGCAATAACAATATTTATTAATTTAAACATTATTTTCTTATCATCACCATTATTATTATTTCTGAGACACTTGCGTCGGACCGGTCCAAGCGATTGCAAGACTTGGGGATATTACACCCCTATTTCTTTACATGCACGGCCACTGATCACGGGACATGTTACATTTTACTTAAAATAAAAATAATCCCTCAAAATAAAACTACAGGTTTTATACAGTCTCGAAGCGGACCACATAAATTGTAGTGGAATGGATGTGGTGTGGCGAGCTGTTGCTTTTGGGCTATGCCCTTCAAAATTTACTTTCTAAGGCTTTGCTATGTAATGCAGGCAGGCACGTAGGCAGGAGGGCTGAAGCCCCTTCCGAAATTCTACAAATATTATTTAAATAGTGTATACTGGTAATTAATTTGACTTTCTTAGCAGGATTAAACATCTTGTGTAATATTTTGTAATATACTGAGAAATTCATCTTCAGGCCTTCTACCCTCCCACTTTTCGCCTTTAGATGGTGCAAAGATCCCGCTTCTTGTGACGCCATTAGACAATCTCTGTATCGGGTCTTTAGGCATGGGATGAGCCCCTCCCGATATAAAATCCTGGCTACGGGCCTGAACAGGGATCCTAGGTTCGATTCACCAATTCAGCAGTATGAATACTAACTTCTGCGAATAATGTGGATTTGTAAGCATAACAAGATCCCCTTTTAGATTATAGTTGAAAGCAATGCTTCTAGTTTTCTTGTTCCTCGGCTATTTCCCGGCAGCCTTTGAGCCCAAACGCACACTCCACCCGAACACTCATGTGGTTAATGCGACGCCGGGCACACCCGCGGACAAAAATGCTCAAAACGCCGGAAACGGAAGCGAAAGAAGGAAAATAAACGCGCAGTTCGCTCGGGGAACAGTATTCCACAAAACACGGAGGAAAAAACGAAAGTGATGGACTGTTGGTTGCTGAACCACTGTCTAAATGGAACTGCTGCCCCGTGCACCTCGCACCACCCTCCTGCCATGAGAACGCTTAGTTGGCAACTGCACAGCCGAAGACACTTCATACACGTGATTGTCAGGTTAATGCCCCTTCACTACATTCCAAACAACAAAATAACAACGAAAGTATTGTTGTTTTTAAGTTCACTTTATGCACAGATGGGCTAATCGGCTCTGGACATAGAGTTTAAAGTGGGATCCGAAACCACTGTGCAATGTGCCTCCACCAGGGATAATGATAAAGCGTTCAAAGACCAGGGATAATGATAACGCGTTCAAAGAGTGTTATGTCGACAGCTCCATACGTTTAAGTGAAAAGAGTTGACAAACGAAAGCTTACGTACATGGACTTCCGTATAGTGGGGGGGAGGGCAAACGAGGCATATTTACCCCCATAATAGAGTTACCCCGCTAAAAAACAACAACAGTCCTTCAGCTTGAAGTTATCATGTTACTGTAGCCACTGGCGTACGCAGAGGGGGCTGAAGGGGCTATAGCCCCCTCCGAAATTTTGAAAATCAACATTTTTAAATAAAAGCACTAAAAACTCGGGAACAATCAACCCATAAAATGATCCCCAGTTGTCATTTTTGACAGTGGGATGTTCTAAATATACGAAATATCTTATTGTGTATCCCGGCACTAGAAACTAGACACGGGATACAACTTTTGAAAAGCATTGGGTTCTTGTAAGTTTTAAAAAATCTCAAATTTTCATGTATCATGGTATGTATTAATGCACACCATACTCCTGCCAGCGGAAGGTCAAGAAACGCCGGGAGAAAAGTGTGCATCTGCACGGTGACTATGTAGCGAAGTCTTAAAGACCACAACTTCAAACAAAGTTTCTGCTTCATTTAGTTCATGGTGATAATTAACGATAACCCCTCGTACTTACAATGACAATTACAAGTTTTGTTGATTTTGTTTATTTTACTTCGCTCTCTGCCACTTTCGGCTAATTGCGAAGATATGGATGAAAGGTGGTAAGATGAAATTGGTGAAGGGACAATCGCAAACATGGACAGGCCCCACAGAGGGGTATATTGGCTGAGAGTCGAGAAGCCAGAGCCTCGCCAGGGTGCACTACGTGGAAGAGAAATTGGCATTTAGATGTCTTCACCCTACTGCGCAAAGTTTGTTTAATAAGCGGGATTTGTGATTTGGGAACAAACACACGAAAGCAATAATGAAAATGCATCATGTTTGAACATGTGGCCAAGGCATATTTTATGTAGTTCTTCACGATCATGAACATTAAGCGGAATTCACGCTCGATTCCCGATATTCCCTGAAATAAATACGCACATTGTTACTATAATTAGTTGACAAAACTTACTTGTCGGAAGTCCTGAGGATTGGATATGCACAGATGCGACTTTGTGCGAGGTGTTCCGAGGATCGACGAGATTATATTCCGTGGTTTATGGGTTCCGTAGCCATTCAGCTCCTCGATGCTTTCACCTGGAATGGAATACAAAAACAAGCCATTAATTTTCCACAAATACAATGCACATATCATTAAAGATTATAGGAAACTAATGCAATAAAATCCAACTAATCCATTTTCTCCCATAACCTCAGACAATACATTACATTTCCGCACTCTTCAATGCAGGCCCGTAGCCAGGATTTTATTTCGGGGGCTGGGGGGATCATCACCTATCAGCACAGGCGTCGCCAGAAATATTTGTAGGGGGGAGGCACAGGCCACTGATAAAACTATCTTAGTAGAAATAATAATGACAATAATAATTATTACCACGGTTATAATTGTCATTTTACAAAAATAACTATAATTTATTAAAAATAAACGAATTTTAATTCTAAATTTATTATTATTATATAAATAGAGACTTTGCTACTCGTTCCACCGTATGAGTGAATATCCAACACTGTTGTCCATTATTTTTATTACATTTTTTACAGCTAGTGTTCTGAAATTCATAGTTATTGTATTTTGTTATTAACTTTTACATATTCCATTTAAAAAAAGGCTTTAAAAGTTAGGGCCAATTCTCAAAGTTTATATTGTGTGATCTCTCACAAAGAAAACTATACATTTTCAGAGCTGTGGATCCATTTATTCGGTGGATTAAATAATAGAAAATAAAAATATAGCTAAAATCTGGTTCCTCTGTTGAACCTTGGCCCCCTAGTTTTGGAACCCAATCGCCTCCACTGTGTGGAAGTGATACAAATGTTTTCTACCAAGGAAAAAATGTCTGCAATTTCAAATTGATAAAACGTGATGAATATTTTAAGTGCTCCTTGACCAGTTTAGAATCTAAAAGTTGGGAAAGGTGACTGCGTGACTCACGTATCTGGAGACGGTGCAAAACCGGAATGAGCGTCCGCTGAAGATAAGCGAGCATCGAATTACAAAGCCTTCCAGTTACCCGTGGGTTTTCGATGCTTTACGGGTCAAAACTCAGGTCTACAGTTTTACTCGCCTACTCGCCAGCCAGGCGGGCCTAGTAAGCGAATTTGCCCGATCTGCAGTTCTCTGGACTGGTATCACCCTATGCAATTCGGAGAGTAAACGATCTCCTACGCCTCCAAATTTACAGTTTCCCTAACTTCGTTCCCAACCGTACCCTGTGGAGCACGGGACGCCCACAGAAAGAGGGCTACTGGGGCGCCTAACCCCCATGAGATATCTGGGAAAACTTCATACAATTCGAATTGTAAAATTGTAGCGTGAAAACATGGATGAGGGGTGTCATGAAATGCAACATATTACGTGGTCTCTGATACGTGAACACCGTGAAAATAGAAAAAGGCAAAGAACTGTTCAAGATGTTTAGGGGAAAGGAAGCAAGTCGAATCCAGTTTCTACTTTAATAGTGGACTCAAGTCTGAACAACGACAAGGTACTTTCAATTCAATTTCAATTTTATGACTTGTAAATAATAATAATGCAGTGCATTTCACGGTCGAGTCGTCCGTGGAGCGGCGACCAGCTCGTCGGGCAGGTGGGAGAGCGTCTGCCGGCATTTAGATCCACAGCTGTACGCTGACCTTGGCACTGGATGCGAGCTGGTGTCCAGTTTGCACGTGTTTGTGAAGTGTTAAGGTGTTAACCAGTGTTTTAGATTGTTTTGTTTTACTTTACGTATTACTGGTGCTTTTCTGGAGTCTAATAATGACACGCTATCCGTACAAATTAACCTTTTGATTACCAAGCCCAATGTAAGCCCTACGGGACCGGGCCAATTTAAAGCAAAATGCAGTTTCATTTAGATGACTGTAGATCGGAGGCTAATTGCCCTATACATACGAATGAAGTACCGTTATACGCGGAATGAACCAGAGATTCGGACTACATACAATTTATGTAAATTGAGTGTATACATGGATGCGGGGGGAGGGGAGGAACCGAAAAATTTCAAAATCTCTGAAAAATGCCCCTGGACAACAAAGTACAGGATATTGTCAAAATACACATGGAAATGATCGCAGGCATATTTGGAACAAGAAAATAATTGCATTATTATCATACGAGAAATAGAACACGACTTGTACTCCCCAAAAGACATGTCTATGAGCCAGTGACTCAGTTTCAAAGGAAGCCGCCATTTCCCTACCCTCTTTTTATGGGAGAACAAGACGTGCAAGAGTCTTTACGGTGCAGTATATGTGTTAACAATAATATAAAAGACGAAGACCGCAATTCCAGCGAAAAATAGGGACAGTATGACGTAAAAACTACGAACATGACAAGGTATCTTTTAAAAGATAGGTGGTCTCCGGGGGTTACAGGAAGGTATCTTTTGCAAGATAGGTGGTAAACAAGAGGTTAAAACAACGAATTTTATGTACTGTTTAAGTCATTACGAGTTCTTGTAGGGAAGGAAGTTATAAGGCGTTTCGCAGCAGAATTCCCAAATGTTTCTGCTCCATACAGAGGCAGTGTTCGAAAACGTGAACACATTTAGGGAAAGAGGGTTTGTTCTTGATAAGAAACGAAGGGTAAAGGCCGGTGTGCTTACTGAGGAGAAAGTAGACGGCGTTAGAGCACGATTGGAACATAATCCTAAAAAATCCTCCCGGCGTCGCCTCCCACAAGTAACAGACATTTTTAAGTTTTTAAACCTGAAGCCATACATTAGAAGAATTGAAAGAAAATATCAGATGTTACGCGGATGTTGCATCAAGTTTGCCGGCAGACGAGCTCTCGCTGCCAGGTGCGCTTGCCGCCGCTCCGCGGACGATTTGACCGTGAAAGGCACTGTAGTATGTAAAATATGAGTCTTTATGACTGAAGGGCAAGATATGAAATCTTAGTCTGTCGCCCAGTGCTCCACGGGGAAATTCCTAGCTGGGAGAGGGGATGCTTGTATGGATCCACATTGAGACAATGCACTGGGTTGGGAATGCCTATGCAAATTTTCCCTATAGTCAGGGATTCCCTCTACTTTGAGCACTGCTGCCCTCCTAGAAATAATCCTGCATGTGCCCTTGGGAGCAAGTGAACGAAAACAAGTCCTCCATCGGGTATCGAACCCGGGACCCCTTGATTAAAAGCCGACGACGCTACCACTGCGCCATCGGGGAAACCTAAGTAGTGACTTGAGACGGCTCGACTAATGAACACACAGAGGGGGCAACGCGGCTGCAGCTACCAGCCATTTACAGCAGCGCGCACTGCTGCTTTGCTCCGCCCACAAGCTCTCTCTCTTCTCTACTGCCATGCGCGGGATTGCTCCACAGACTATTGCGGTAGACTGCAGCTAGTAGCCGGGGTACGAAACTACACCATAAACATGCCTTATCGGTAGAGGCATGCAAATTTCGTTTTTGACGAAAAAACGAAATATGGAATAACATGCTGTAATGTTCATTTTTGTTTCTGAAAGGTGTGAGGTGCATTTTCCTACCCTGTTTTGTCACGAAATAATGCGAAATATACTCTTAAACACGAAATTTACCGTTTATATACCGACGTGACACTTTCTGAAGTATCCTGCGAGTTATGCAATTCACGGAAAATTGATTAATTCTGCTGTAAATATTTGAGAAGCAACAATGGACCCCTTTACACAGGAATAGACTTAATACTCTGGTAACTACATAAATGTGCTATTAGAAGGGATAAGTTTATTTTGTGTAATAAGGGCAGTTTTTAAATCAAATTTAGGATTATATTCACATCTTTAAAACCAAAATGTCATTTCAAACAGCACTTTTGATGTGATTATTCACAGCTATACCACCGGTTTAATTTTATTTACAGCTTTTGAACCCGAAATCCACTCTGTTTTTGTACCGAAATTTTGCTTTTTCATTTACCAAAATTATGTGCCTCTACTTATCGGTGATTTAAGTCCTAAGACCATATATGGGATTTCGGACAGTAATGGATGAGATGTTGACATCGTAAAAAGATAAACGACAGCGTAGTCCGATTTTCTAACCAAACACCACTATAGGTTAGTTAGACGACGTCCCTGCTAAACCGGCCACGTTGTGGCACTTAAGAAGTTGTAACGACCCTCATGCACTGGATTCTGGACGGTAATTCGTGCCAGTTCTACGTCCTTTACCTTGAGATTACAACAGAACAATAGATAAACTGGAACGACCAATTTGTGGAATGATTAATCGAAGAAGCGAGTGCTACAAAAGAGTCCACGGAGATAATTTCATCATGATAAAGTGTATGTACGTCATTTATTGACGTGGTTACATTTCTTTATAAAAGCAGAAGCTGCCTGGAATGCAAACATAAAGGAATGAATCACTCAATGAAATTAGTACCGGGTGGCGATTGAATCCATTGGTACTGTTGATTTCTAATCAAAAGACATCGGGAATAGTCATCATATGCGTAACATGAAACATACCCTTCCTATCTTTCCGAATAAAATGAGACGTTGGAAGAATACCGAACTAGAGGAACAGGCGATGGGTTAACATTGATTGATTTGGTGTTCTAAGTCCACTTTATGCACAGGAAGGCTAATCGGGACTGGACCTAAAGTTTAAAGTGGGATCCGAACCACTATGAGCCTCCACCTGGTATCGAACCCAGGACGCCTTTATTACAAGTGGACGACGCAACCACTGCGCCATCGGGGAGGGATGGGTAAAACATGTATCCAGGGTTGTTAAGGGTCCAGGAATTTTAAATAAATTCAATTCCGGTCCAGGAGAGGAAATCAGCAAGCGTAAATGGGTTCTGGACCGTAAAGAACCTTCTTATCTGTAAAATGTTTCAATTCGGTCCATGAACCTTTCTTTCCGAATGAATTTAAATACGGTCCAGGAACGTTTTTCTGGGTCAATTTAAATATGGTCCAAGAACCTATTTTTCCGTAACTTGGACCGAATTTAAATTGTGCGAGAAAAGGTTCCGGTCCCAATAGAACCCATCACAATTTATAGATTCCCGGACCTTGAACAACCCTGCATGTATCTACGCCTTTACATGGAATCTACCATCGGATCCCTACGGTTCGTAGGAATCACCACGGATGCCAACAGGGGGGAGGGTTAGCATCACAAAGTTTGATGTATTGCTTTATTTACGTCTCATCACGAAAAAAGTTTATATACCCAGCCCCCAAACCGAGCACGTTCCCGCGCTCGAATCCTGGCATGGGTGTTCTTTTGCGATTAGTCAAGAGTTAAGGAAGGAGACTCAAAATAATAAGATTCGAACCCGAGACCCCTGGCGTCGTAGCGAGAAAAGAGAAGATAGAGAAGGCGAAGGGAGAGAAACAGGAGGGAAAATAAGGAAAAAAGAAATTACAGTATCAAGAACGAACAAATAAATATTACAAGTGAGAAAAGGTCGAAGCAAAATATGCAGGGTGAGATCAAAGGTCAGGTTACATAGGGATTTATAGTCTATCTTCAATGTGTGAACCTTGAACAGCAATGCACTTGTGGACGCGACGTTTCCAGTTCTCCAGAACCTTTTGCAGAACGTCCGGCATAATCATGTCTGCTCATTCCACAATGCGTTCCTTCAGTTGCTGGATGCCGGTGTTCGAAAGTAACCCCTCTCTCGCCGCGGCCTTTGCGCGCGATTTTTAAATTTTTTACACTTATTTCAGAAAAAAACGTTATATCTCTGAGACTATTTGCGCAATCTACTTTGGATAACTTTTGTTGAAAGCAAAAACATCGGAGCACGCGACCGTGTACAATTCAAACAACCCAAGTGAGAAAAACGGGGTTGTGGGGCAACTCTCCAAATTCCAATAATAAAAAAAAAGGCGTTCACAAACTCTTCTCCTCTTATTTTAGAAAAAGGGCGCCAACTTTTGCATTGTTTTCAAATAATAGACCTTTTGCAACAAAGGGAAACTTCTTTCAAGTCTCTAGCCCTCATAAAGGCTGAAATATGACGCAATATAAACAATCCTGCATTTTGGCAAAAATGGCTAATTTGCATATTAGAGAATAAATTATTATATCTCGGAGACTATTTGAGCAATCTACTTCTGATAACTTTTGTTTGAAAACAAAAACATCGGAGCACGCGACCGTGTACAATTCAGAGAGCCCAAGTGAAAAAAAACGGGGTTGGGTGGGGATAAGTCCTCAAATTTTAATGAAAAAAAAATCTGGCGTTCGCCCCCTCTTCTCCAGTTGTTTTGGAAAAAAGGCGCAAACTTTTGTATTGTTTTCAAAGAGTAGAACTTTTGCAACAAAGTGAAACTTGTTCCAAGTCCCTAGTTCTCATACAGGCTGAAATATGACGCTAAACTATATAATTTGCATATTAGAGAAAGGGGGAGGGGGCGGGGTTTCTTCCACATGACATTTCAATGTCTTATCTCAACATCTGTCAGCGTTTACAACCTCACATACAAGTATGAAGGTCCTAAAGCCACGTGAATGTTGTAATCGGCACCATGGGTCATATATGACCCATTGGCTGTTTAAAGGTTAAATGACCCCAGTGGACAAAATCCGTTGATCTGGAGACCGCGGTGGCCACTCAAAGGGACAACGGCAACCGATACACGCATTCAACCATTCACGGACAATTAACGAGACAATGAAAACTTCCTATGTAACCTAACTTTTGGCTTTGGTTTTTCAGCTCTAAATTGAACACATAACAAAACACGCAGTCGCAGATACAAACTAAAACAAATGACAAAGAAGTCAATAACGCTGTTTTGGTCCCAAGAATAGCGAGATCAACCACAATTAATTATGTAAAAAACTAACAATGTTTGTATCATATTTACATATCGTTTACTAATAAATAAGAAATGTAAAGACGGGGGGAAACATAAAAAAATTACGCAACTGACGTCCTGGTATATTTTCAGGAACCAAGACAATAAGCGTCATACCCTCGAATGTATGCGGGTGGAAGCGGATTTACTTCGCACCCCCCCCCCCCACCTTTTTGACACGCTGTAGAACAAAAGAAAAGCAGCAGAATAGAGTAACAAATACAAGGACAGAAGGGGAGGGTAATTACGGATTTTGTCCTTAGCGGGGTTAAGTGCCTTTAAGTCCACTTTATGCTCAGATAGGGTAATCGAGACTGAACCTAGCCTAAAAAGTGGGATCCGAACCTCTACGTCAATCCAACGGGGATCGAACCTGCGAACGCTTGATTACAAGACGAGATACTACTAAACCATCAGGCCCTGACAAGAGACCTGCTCATTTTAGCTCGTTTATATGCTCGAGAGTCCATCCAATTTCACACGAGCAATCCTTAATTTGACAAAATGCATCGCGCTGCTTCTACAGACCTGTCAATGCCTTCTGCGTGATGAGGTGGAGAACAAAGATACTCTTCACGCACGGATTCCCAGGAGGGTATATTTTGAAACTTAAACACATGCAAAGGGAACAACATTACCAAAACAATGTAAAGTCGACTCGTAACCTCGGGGTTGGCTATTAACCGTGGGAGCTTCGTTTGCATCAAAATTTCACACGCACAAAAAAGCAATATTACGCATTCGCTGGAGGAAATATCCACATGAAAGTGTGTGAATGTAAGGCCCTGTCTTCTCTTCGTTGACCCTGACCACGGGCGCAACAAAGAAGTGGTCAAACGAGGATCCCACGTCTCGCACTGGCTCTGTAACCTCCTGAACGATGCTGGATTTCGAAAGCGTTGTGCTATGTGCCAACATGGACGACTTACGGACTGAGGGGGCGATGACCCCCCAAAATAAAGAACTGGCGTCAAAAATTAAGGTGGGTCTCTAAAACAAACATTAAATCGTGGCATGATTCACAGATTCACGATCAAAGTAAACAATACCACATTTCTGGGTGGATAAATATGATTTTTATTTAAATCACAGTTTGTGATTAAAAAAACAAATTTTTCGGCACACACACACACACACACCGGCAGTTAACGTCTGCCGGCATTTACAAGGCAGGTTATCTAAGTGTCCCCCTCCGATTTCCATGCAACTTGGCAGGTGTATAGAGGAACCCAAAGGAAGAAATACGTGTTTTTTTTGTTTCAGCTAAAAAAACTGTTTTAGGGGGCACAACCCGCCCTCAAATGTCAAGATGAGGAGAAATTTAAGTGGGGATCTGACCCCGAAACCACGTACATATGGCATAGGAAGAACACGCACATATAATTGGAACACACACAGCACAGAGTAGTGTTTGCCAGTGGTATGCACTTCATATCTCCCACTTGTGTATCTGAGGTACTATTAGCACAGAACTTCAACCGCCATGGTCCTTCACGATAGCACTTGCGTTTGGTACCGACCATCCTACAGTTCTGTGCTGTGTGTGTTCCAATTATATGTGCGTGTTCTTCCCATGCCATATTTACGTGGTTTCGGGGTCAGATCCCCACTTCAATTTCTCCTCATCTTGATATTTGAGGGAGGGTTTTGCCCCCTAAAACAGTTTTTTTTAGCTGAAACACAAAAACACGTATTTCTTCCTTTGGGCCCCTCTATGCACCTGCCAAGTTTCATCGAAATCGGAGGGGGACACTTAGATAACCTCCCTTGTTAGACCCACAGCTTTACGCTGACCTTGGCACTGGACGCGTCAGTGTTTCAGTATCCAGATAGCTGGTGTCCAGTTTGAACGTGTTTGTGAAGTGTCAAGGTGTTAACAAGTGTTTTAAATTGTTTTGTTTTAGTTTACTGCTGTCTGCTGTCTAATAATGCCACGTACAATTTAAAACAACCATTTTTATGTACAACTCATACTTCATTACGAATTCTTGCAGGGATGTCAGAAGGCGTTTTAGCAGCAGAATTCCCAGATGTTCCTATTTCAGACACAGACAATTTTTGAGGACTTATGGTCAAAGTTAGGGAATCAGGGTCTGTTCTTGGGAAGAAGCGAAGGGGAAACGCCCGCGTAATTACTGTGGAGAAACTAGGCGACTTTGGAGCACGATTGGAAGATACGCCTAAAAAATCCCTCCGGTGCCTTGCACAAGAAACAGACATTTGTATGACGTCTGCATGGCGAGCTACCAAGCCTTTAAACCTGAAGCCTTACATTATAAGAATTGGAAGAAAATATCAGGAGAGAAATTAAAGCAATTTCGGAAGGGGAACTGATACGTGTTAGTGAAAATTTCCTTAAAAATTTACGTACATGTGTGGAAGCAAGAGGACATCATTTCCAACACCTCTTCTACCAAGGTACGTGTAATTGTACAAGCTTATTTCATTACATAGCTAGCGGTTCCATTTACGCGGATGCAGCATCCAGTTTGTCGGCAGACGCGCTCTCGCTGCCCGATGTAACAGCCGCCGCTCCGCGGAAGACTCGGCCGTGAAAAAAGGTATATATAATTTTTTTTTGGCTTATCTTCCGTGATGATTTATTCTTATAACAACTCAATTCAGTTTATTCTTGGGCAAGATTCAGCAAATGCTCATTTACCAGCTGAGCCGATAAAAAAATATCACATAAATTGTAAAGTACTACATGAATGACATGGCGGCCTCGCCGCTGGCGTAGCGGTCCAGTTCCAATTAGCCTATCTGTGCATAAAATGGACCAAAAAACTAATGACACGGCATAGAAAACTCATAAAAATGCTACACAAAGAAATCGCAAAATTAAAAAAAAGGATACAATATAGATTGCATGCAAGCGTATGTATCAGAATATGAAAATTAATAATTATTAGTTTACCGATTGCTATTGAAAGTAAGGAAGTATCTAGTAATTCACAGGAATTTTCGTTTTTGATCAAACGTAGCAAGCAAGCTGGCTTGATTGAAATCAGGTTTATCGCCATTAGCGTATATTGTTGATTTGAATATTTATTGAATAGTAAAAAAGGACCGTCTGGTTGAAGAGTAAAAGTTCTTGATTAATATTTTATGTATATAATTGATCCCACTTTAAACTGTAGGTCCGTCCCGATTAGCCTTTCTGTGCATAAAGTGGACTTAAAACAACAATTCTATCAATCATGTATATAATTTTGAAGAGCAGTGTGCATATATATCTTAGGTATTGTTAATTAAACGCTGTATGATCGCAACCTAATCCTTGCCTTCGTGAAAGTTCGAAGCAACTTACAAGGAATGCCAAACAAATAATTTTGATTGTTGAATAATATTGTAACTTTTAGATATCTGGGAGGAGGGGAATCAGTTAATGTTTAGTCAGAAGAGAGAAGTGAAAAAGGAGGAGCGATATGGGAGAGAGAGCAACAAGCGATTAATTCAAGTGTTTCACTTTCGCACGTCAGCTGCCATGCCTTATCAAGCAATCCACTTGTACATGTCACAGACTCGGAAAAAAATGTGTTGGCATGTTTAGTTTCACCCTCGTGGTGTAGAGAGATAACGCACATTCTTTCACTCTCCAGCTGTTCACTCTTGCAACAAGCAGCAACTGTTGACAAACTTATCCGCATTTTCTGCACTTTGATCGGAATTCTGCCATTATCGGTTCTCATAATATTTGCATACTGCTAAACCGTTGCGTCTGGCCACGAGACACAATAATGAGGTTCAACCAGTGGCGTGCGGTGACATTTTTAATTGCGAAAGCAGATCCCGAAAAATTAAGAAAACCAAGAATTCATTGCTTCTACGTGTTACGTTATAATGAAAAAATAGCACTCTACATGAAACTGTTTCCACAACGTCTAAGGGAAAGTTGAATGTCCTGGAGCAGTTGTTAATTTTTTCGAATTTCAGTTGGTCTGTTGTCAAACGTGTTTAATGCAACAGACGATCGCGGATGATAAAAAAAATTTCAAGATTTTCACACATTGCAATATTCACAAATCCACTTTCGCACCACGTAGTTCTTTCCGCAGTAAATAGTAAACAATGCCAACACAAAAGTTTTTGAAGCAAACAAATAGAAATTCACCCGCCTGAAATGCCATAACTTTTCACCTCTCAAAGCGAGTTTTACCAACTCCATTTGGCGGATGTGTCCATGGACATGTTGGCTCTCTTAATAGACCGAACGCTCTGAAACGTTTATCTTCACATATAATATATCATCCGTATGTCAGCAATCATATTTTGTGTTTCTCCTGTGTTTTGAAACTTTATAGTCAATTTATGAATATAAATTTTAACTAGCTTGGTGGATATGCTACAGTATACAGTACACTTGGACACTTAATCGTGCAGTTCGCAACACTGAGGACATCAGCAGGCTGACCGATGGCAGGGTGGTGATACTACGCAGATGTTTTGTCAACACGCCGCGAGAGGGTGTTGATGGCCCAATATCGGAAAAGGACGAATCTTGGACGCTTGCAGGTTCTGTTGAGGCAACCGGGAAGAAATAATGAGAAACCAAAAGTTAAAGAATGAATTTGTAACAGTTAAGCTGTGTGCCACCACTGCTGGCCTTGCTGTACCGGAGTGCACACGCATGGGTTCAACACACCCTAGTTACTCCGAAAACGCCCATGGACTTTAATTAATCAATGTGTTGCTCTTTCAGTAAACCCGTAGTGAACTATGTAGTTGGATGGAAGGAAACCCATCTCTGTACTATGCTTCTTTGTAAATTTATGTATTTATTCCAGATCCTTGATGGAAATTGCGAAGATTAATGACGACTGGATGAAAAGGACCGTCAGAAATGAACACTCATGACCAGGACTCGAACCGACAGCACTCAACGCTGTCACTTGAGACGACAGGAAACAAACTTTTGAGCTTTCGACTTGATTAATGTTATTTAGCGTCGATTTTCTGCCATTTTTTTTGTCTAATCGCGAATTCGCGAATATGAGAATGAGTTATGGTAAGATGAAATGAATGGACACTCACAAAGAACACCCATGCCAAGGCCGGGATTCGAACTCGGGGCCTCTGGTAAACAATCCGCTATCGGGGTGGCAAGTATTTCGACCGGTATGGTGAATTCTTTAACTTGCGTGTATGCTTATGCAGTCCCCCCCTCCATCCCAAAATTTTAAAAATATGTGTTCTATCCCTAAAGTGGGTTGAATCTTTGTTCACCGTGTAGCGAGAATAAATAAGGTTAGTTAGTCGTAAGGACCGATAGTTAGATCTAGGTGGTTTATGAAATCTGCACTGTGGTTATTCTAGCTTCCATCCATTCCATATCTATCGTAGACTTCAGCCGAAGCGACAGACGACACGTGTCGCCCCGGTCTGGGGTTCCAAGGTAAAGTTCCCGATGAACATGGCACTGTGCCATGTAGGCACATTTAAGGGGGATGTGGGGCTATCCCCACACATTCTCGATCTCACCTTTTATTTTTTTTTATTTTTTTTTATTTTTAGGTGATGTGATCAACACCACGCTCCGGCTGCCTTCCTCCCCCCACCGGAAGGTAGTCGTTTTACTTGAGGCTGGGTGAAACCCGCGGCCGCTTATTGCAGAAAAAACTCCTATCCGAGATCACCCATTCCGGGAATCGAACAAGGGTCTCCCATGTAGCAGTCAGGCGCCCTACTGACTAGACCACGGCGGCTCCAAAATAAGTATAATATTTGGAATTGATTTGTTTGGCAAGCCTTTCGAGTCAGAGTCAGTCTCTTCTCGAATTTCAAAGCGCGTGTCCCGTTTCGTGAGCAAACAAAGGATAAGCTACTTGCTCTAGAACCTAAGGCCCCACCCCCTTCAGGTGGCACGGCTCTGACACAACACACCTGCCACACTGGCGGATGCTAACAGCGTTGCCAAGTCCTGGCTCTCCACCTATTTTAACTAATCCTCATTCACCCACGCACTCGGTCTTTTCTTTTTCAAGCCTCGGCGTACACATAGACCGGTGGCTGGCATACGTGATGCGGCGTAGACCCTGCCTGCCCCAAGGAGCAGTAATCGACTCCTGGGCGAGAGAAACGTGCCTCCGAACAACAATTGTTCTCCTGACTGAAAAAAAAGGCCCAGTGTGCCTGCCATGTACACGAACTGCACAAGTCAATTCCGCTCTGTTAGTCACAACGATGAGAATTAAACCTAGCTTACCCGCGTCCTGCATGGAACTAAATTACCTGAGAGTTTCAGAAGGTTTGATTTATTAAAATATTGAATTGTTTCCTCTACTGAGTCGACCGACCAGTCCTACCCCCCGCTAATAAATGTACATTCTGTGAATTTCAATGTAAAATGATCCCTGAATTTAATTTGGGATTTGTGTCTCAATTAAAAAAGTAATCATTACTCATCGTCACGATTAACCGAAAGTGAAAGACTAACCAACCAACCAACCAACCAACTAACTAACTAACCCTAGCCTTCTTAAACCCGAAGGTTTATGGCTACAGTGACACAAGCCTTTCATCTGTCCATAGGAAATCAGGTTGCCAACTCCAGAATCAGCATCATCATCATCTCACTGATATGAATAACATTTTTACAATTTGTGATCGATTTTCCTCCTGTATTTTATTCTTTAAACTTCAGGCTTCGCAGATAGCCTAGAATATACGCTCCTGAAGGCCACACTGAATCAGTGTTGCCACAATATGAGGGCACAATTTCCCTTTCCAATTGTTACCGAACGCTTAAACTGTCGAAAATTGTGCTCACGATGGGTACCAAAAATGTTAACCGAGGCGCACAAAAGCAAACGTTTAGGTAGCGCCTTGACTTTTCTTGTCAAGATCTCATCGCATCATTTGACTGGGAACAATTTGATCATCCTCCGTACAGCCCCGATCTAGCGCCCAGTGACTACCACGTGTTTCTGCAACTGACGAAGCATCTCTGAGGTCAGCGCCTCGATGACGACGATAGCCTCAAAACGGCCGTGTTGCAGTGGCTCTCAACTCAGGCGGCAAACTTCTATGACGACTGAATACAAAAGCTTGTTGTTCGATATGATAAGTGCCTTAATATTGGTGGCAATTATGTGGAAAAGTAGGTAAAAGTGTGGTCCTTCATGTCGCAATAAAATTGTTACAAAAAGTTTACTTGTTTTTTGTATATCAAAACGGTACTTAAAAAATACCCCTCGTATTTCCTTCAATTTCAGTTATTTTACGTCGCCTTTCTGCTTTTTGATTTAAACTCGGCGAAGAGGATCACTAATGAACTGATGACATAGACGGTGGTGGGGCGTCCCCGATGGCGCAGTGGTAGCGCCGTCGCCTTGTAATCAAGGGGTTCCGGGTTCGATACCCGGTGGAAGCACATAGTGGTTCGGATTCCACTTTAAACTGTAGGTCCAGTCCAGATTAGCCTTACTGTGCATAAAGTGGACTTAAAACCACTAATGTAACTTCAAACAATGGCCAACGATTACACTTCCTAACCTGAGACCACGAAATACAATGGCTAAGCAAAATAACAATGATTTCAGCCTGCAAAAAAAAATTGGATCCAAAAGTTTTCTTGCTCGCTTCGCTGGCAATTTATGTTTGTTCGCTGTAATGCATTGTAAATTACCAGACAGAGAAATTAGACTTGTCTTAATTGATTTTGTTTTAAATGCAGAAAGGGAGCGTGCACATTTGAGAGGCAATTTATGTAATTTTTGCTGTTGGTTTATTGTGAGATGGATGAATTGGTTGCGTAATGTATTTAAATAATATATGCTGCATATAATATTTATTAAAGAAAATTAGAATGAGTACACAATTTAGTCTCCACGTCATTCCACGTTGCATGTGAAACATACGTATATCGTGCATGAAAGTTATGTTAATGTAAAAAAAGGAATCATATTTGGAATGCATTTATCAAACATTTTCTGTCTTTCAAAAATAGTTTGTGCTTCTTTTCAGTTATTAATGTGAAATTGAACGTGCTAAAAAAATAATTCAAATCGTTTGTTCGAACACAAATACTTTACCACAAACATCTACCCCCTTTTTGCGTAATTTGCAAGGATAATAACGTCTTTGATGCTACCACTACTAATAGTAATAATAATGTTGGTCCTGAGTTCGAATCCCGGCTTGGGCATGGATGTTTGCGAGTATCCATTCATCATTTTCATCATGCCATCATCACTCATCCCCATCTTCGCAAATTAGCCAAAAGTGGCAGAATAAGCGAAGTAAAATAAAGCAAATCAATAATAACAATAATAATGTTATAACATTATTATTATTATTGGTACGTTTATCCTGGTACTTGCCCCCAGACAAAAATTCGTGGTTGCCCCTCTGACCCAGGATTTTAGAAAGGAGAGGGGGGTTACATATACTTTTTTTTATTAGTCAGCCCTCATTTTGCCATCTTTTATTGCCTTTGACGTTCATTTTTTAAGGAATATTGGACCAAAGGGAGGGGTTATGACGCCATTGGCTGTAAAATTGCATTTCTTTGACTTAAGTGCTTTTCCCCAAACAACCTAGAATTAAAATCGAAGTTTTGGGACAACAATCTTAGCACTACAGGGAACAATAAAAGTACTTAGGTTATTTTCTTAAGTGCGAGGATAAAGGAACGTTAATTTTCGCTGGAAGGCTCTTTGAGCACGAGGTGTCACTTGATACAAGTTCTTGGAATTCTATGGAGAGTTGCTTTCCCTTTCACTTCAACAACGTGGATAATTATGCTAAGCGCAGTCTCAAATGCATCCGAAAGTACCGGCACATATCTCCAAGGTATGGTTTCTACAAATATTACAGCACCGTGTTTACCAGGACGTACAGATGCGAAGCAACGTGGTGTTTAATGTTTTCCATCGCACTTTTCACGTAATGCATGTTGGGAAAACGTGGCATTTAAGCTGGACCTTTTACCGGAAGTCGAAAGCACAATTTCACAAAGCCATTTTACGTCTTAACCTCAGAACATCCGACAGACAGATGTAGCTCTATTAGCTAACTTAAATACCTCCCCCATAACTTTCACAACTTGTGAAAGTTCGGCCCCCTGTCCCTTGTTTTATCCGGCCCTCTGGATTACTTCCTGCCTTAATCCTTCAAACCTCTCCTTTCACCTCACCCTGGGTGCCAAGCGAGCAGATTATATTTGCGCCGGAATTACAAAGGGGGGGGGGGGGTTACATAACAATTTATATTTTTTAGTCCCTGGTTCGTTTGTACAGCAAGTGAATATACAACTGGTTTAAAATTGACAGGACTGTAGTTCTTGGAATCATAACATTTCTAGTAGGATATATTGGTTTATTATACTTTGTTACATATATATACATATTTACATACTGCTTCCATGTGTGTATTTACATAATCAATCAATTTCCTTAATTCAACATAATTGCGCACCTATGGCTTACACCATCGGCACTTCCTTTACCGCAGAGTTAGCATAATTATCTCTGCGTGCCTACCCTCAGCTGAAATAATATTCCGTTCATAACAATGCGTTTTCTTACGCCTTCACTCTTTCTTTCGGGCATCAATTATTCAACACGGAAATATCCACATATTCAAAGCTTTATCTAAAAGGGGACTTGGGACAGCAACAGGGGTTGGCTTACATCAAATGCTACATTATTATATCCAGTCTAGCCACCAAAAGTGGACTAAACTTGAGGAGACGTTTCTCTTTCGTCGATCAATGGGGAAAGACTGTTTTTTTTATATAAAGCCCACTGGCCTTTTTATAGTCGGGGTAAACGTCCGTGGACATGGACCCCGTAGCGTTGGAAAAGTTCCACTGCCAACGGTCTTTTGTAAGACAGCTAGCTCCCCCAAGTGGGGAGATAAAAAAACAGGGGAATCTAATATCCAGTAAAGCACAATCCAATAAGCACACACACTTACATGCAATAATAACACAAAAGTACACTCATGGAAACCTATTACTTAAGCCTACACCTTGTAGCTGGCCAGCAATTAATTATTACAATATATCAAAACCAGTAATGGTAAATCCGACCATTACAAACTTAACGGAAAATCAGTGATGCTTGTTAATCACTCAAACGTCTGTCTCCCCAAGGATATAATGATAACAATAACTTTACAGGACTCTTGTTGGGAAACCTGATGGTAAGAGACCTGTAGGAAGGCCAATGCGAAGATGAAGGGATAACGTTGAGATGGACATGAAAGAGATCGGCAAGGATGGGAAAAAATGGATTGATCTTGCCCAGGATAAGGACAGATGGAAGGCTTATGTTGCTGCAGCCATAAACCTTTGGGTTTAAGAAGGTTAGTGAGTTAGTTATAATAAAGAATATTTGTAATACAATTTATAATAGTTATTATTATTGTAACAAACGGTCTTTTGTAAGACAGCTAGCTCCCCCAAGTGGGGAGATAAAAAAAAACAGGGGAATCTAATATCCAGTAAAGCACAATCCAATAAGCACACACACTTACATGCAATAATAACACAAAAGTACACTCATGGAAACCTATTACTTAAGCCTACACCTTGTAGCTGGCAAGCAATTAATTATTACAATATATCAAAACCAGTAATGGTAAATCCGACCATTACAAACTTAACGGAAAATCAGTGATGCTTGTTAATCACTCAAACGTCTGTCTCCCCAAGGATATAATGATAACAATAACTTTACAGGACTCTTGTTGGGAAACCTGATGGTAAGAGACCTGTAGGAAGGCCAATGCGAAGATGAAGGGATAACGTTGAGATGGACATGAAAGAGATCGGCAAGGATGGGAAAAAATGGATTGATCTTGCCCAGGATAAGGACAGATGGAAGGCTTATGTTGCTGCAGCCATAAACCTTTGGGTTTAAGAAGGTTAGTGAGTTAGTTATAATAAAGAATATTTGTAATACAATTTATAATAGTTATTATTATTGTAACAAATTATAACCATGTTATAATAAAAAATATTATTACTAATCAAGTTTTATTAATGGCCTGACACCGCTCCCTACCATTTCTGGCGACGTCTACGATCGACGGGATCAAAATAGGCATTTAGGGCAAAATCCAAAGTTTAGTGCAGACGATGGCCATGTACACAAAAGGGTTCCCAAGGCTTCGTAGGCCAAATATGTTCATCTTATGCTTGAAGTTATGCAAGAAACGTCGGCTGAAGGCTTTTCCTTGCCATTGCGGTGGGACGTGAAGGTCGGTGGCCAAGGTGGTTCAGCAGACGAGGAATCAGGGTCAACGGCCAACGAATTCAGGTCAGCGCGCATCTCGACACGGGCTGGCCCACTTCGGAGGAATCGCTTCCGATATTTGGGAAGAGGTAACGGTGTGGCCCTTCGGAAGAGAGAGGCTTCAAAACTGTTGAGATTAGACTGGGTCTCGCTCACTCACTCTCTAGCCTCCTTAAACTCGAAGGTTTATGGCTGCAGAAACAAAAGCCTTCCATCTGTTCCTATCCTGGGCAAGACCAATCCATCCGCACCGATTTCCTTTGGATCCATCTGAACGTTATTCGTCTTGGCCTTCCCACAGGTCTCTTACCGTCAAGTTTCCCAACAAGAATCCTGCAAACTCTTCTTTCCCCTCCCACTCGTGCCATATGGCCTGCCCACCCAAGTCTTCTTGATTTAATTATTCTAATAATATCTGGGATTCGGCTGGGGTATAGAGCGAAATTCGGAGTGGGACAAAATGGAAGTCCCGTTCGACTCGGCAACAAAATCTATAACCACAGGCGTACCCCGGGAATTTTATGGAGGGAGGAGGTCAACCAAATGAAAAACATGAGTCTGCTTCCAGAATGTGCCTCTCGTTAAAAACCAACACACACTTGTATAGTTCTCATTCTCAAGCAACAACTTTGGTATGGGAAGAATTGAAAGTCCTACAAAAGAGTGCAACGATTGACAAATGCTGCTGTTCTGTTCCAGTGATGCTGTTATTTGAAAATTATACAAAGATGAGAAACTTTCCATTACAAAACTGTGAAGAAAGAAAAAAAAAGTAATTTGCTGTATAACATGAATGATGGCCTAAGAGAGGGGAGTTTTGACCCCCATAAACACGGACAATAAAAATGCCTACTAATACAATAAATTAAAATTATGCATGGCTTTAGATTATATTTATTCGTTTTACTTGCAAGTGAAAGAAAGCAGAAAGAAATGACAATAGGTCACCAGATGACGCGAAAGGAAGCACGACCGACAAACGGCCAAGGAATTAACAGTAGTACACCAACTGGTACTTCGTTCTCACTTCCGCACCCGTGTAAGTCAAAGGAGATTCGACCACCATGTGCGATCTTACAGCAATGTTGCTTAAGATATCGATGAACCTTGGGTCAACAAATATTTTTTCGAAAATTTCTCTGGTTTCCAAGAAACACCATTCATTATATTCCACAATCTGCAAAATGCATATTATGTTTTAGAATTCCTTCGAGGCATTCAAGTTAATCTACAAAAAAAAAAAAAAAAAAAAAAAAAAAAAGCTCACCGCTCAGGAGAAGATCCCTGCCGGAAGTCAAGTGACGTAGGGGCAGGCGACTCCACTATTAACGTTAGGGGAGTGCACCCTGGGTCAGAAACAAGCGCTGTGGTGTCGCTGTAAGCTTTAAGGCTTCATTCACATCTACGCTCAAATCACTGTCCGCGCACGGTCAGGGGGTATCCACATTAGCGGTCAAGGTATGATCATCGTCAATCTGGTATTGATTTCTTGACAGAGTACACAGATTTTTTCTTTGGATTTTTTTTTAATAAAGAACCTGACGATTGTACTAACTACAATGTTTAAGATATTTTTAACGACGGAATTGGCTGTCACAGCACTGGCGTTCGAAGAAAATGGCAAAGAAAAATAGGAAACATTTATTTGCACTTACAATGTGCAGAGCTACAAATATCAACAATGGTAAACATTACTTTGTCAATCTAGGTTTGGCATGAAATTTTTTTTTAAGGCTGATTGATTCATATCGACATTGTTGATAATTTATTTTATTCCAACAGTTCCGACACAACACGGCTAAATAATGTACAGGATAAGCAATACAAAAATATTCTGTACACTGAAAAGAAAAGACAGCAACCAATGAGAAATAAACAAATTCATAATTCAAAACGAATTGAATTCATGATGGCATTCATGTCAAAATCATTGAGAGTCACATTACGGTGAAGTAGTGTTTTCGTAATATTTCCGGGGGAAACAAGTTTTCTCATCGTGGCCGATCATTCCGTTCAAGCTATTCTTTCCGAATCCTCTTGATTGTCGGCTCCGACAAACCTGTTGCTGCAGACGCACGCTTGGTGCTCTGCGTAATTGACAGATTTCTTTTCTTCAGATTCACTATCTCAGAATTCAATAATTTTGCTGATAATCTCACGCGCTTCACTATGCACAGTAGCACCTTTCCTCCTTACACCTGCCATAACCCTTAAAACACCACGAAAACCACGCAAAATCCCCCAAAAATCACAATTAAACATCCACGCACAAGCACCTCCACAACGACAATGATCGCAGCGGAAGACTTCCTACTACCCCTAAAATCTGTAAATAGACCGGTCTTCCCCTGTCCCTCCGCACGTCCTCTCCCCTCATTTGGGGATCTTCTCGTGAGCGGTGAGCTGTACTTGTGGTTTGCTTTCGTTGTTAAGGCTTCTCCGATGGAGTATTGATTACTTCGTTACCTTGTAATCAAGAGGACCTGCATTCGATACCAGGTGGAAGCACATATAGTGGTTCGGATCCCACGTTAAAAGTGTAGCTAGTACCAATTAGCCTTACTTACAATAAATGAAACTACGAATACTACCGACACCTAGTTTCCTAGACCACAACGAGAACAAAAGGGTACAAGGATATTCACTTAAATACTCTACAAGAATTCTAAGATATGTAATTTCTTAGAATTTGGAACATTATAGCGATTATTTAGTCTGTTGATGAAACCGAAAGATCCAGCGTCTCTCCAGGGTGTTTCCGGGCTGATGATACAAACTTACACCGATTTTCGCTTAAAACTTTCGACTAAATGGTTTCCGGACCGGGGTTCATTATCTCAAATTGATACACGTGCCATTCTCCATCATCCCTGAAAGTTTGTATCATTAGCCCGGAAACACCCTGTATACAAGTCAATAAAGCACTGCACAAGCCTTCAATGTGCTGAATAAGGATGTCGCACGAAAACTTGAAAATACTAGAAACAGCACACTTAGAGCCGACTGGAAACCGGTGCTCGAAGTTGAAATTCATAGATGGGCGGATATCATCCCTCTCCCTAGCTTCGAGCACTACTGGAGATCCGATATCATCTATGGTCTGGGAATGAACTAAGTCCATGAGGTTGGTAGTTTGGTGTCTTCGGACTGTTTTGTACAACCAGTCTTTTTCAATTTCGGATTAGTCGACAAGCGACAGGCGACACAATGCACGATACTGAGAAAACTGCCCAGTCCGAGAGACACGTACAGTCGTCGCTTATGTACGAAATGTTATCTTTCTTCTGACATCTCGGACACGATGCCCATTAAATATACACAATATTACACTTCGCCTAGAACCCAAAAAAGGTAATTTTAAAGGGCTTGTTTTGTTGTTGTTTTATGCCAATTTTCAGGCCCTTTCCTCCGGTTTTCGGCATTTTCCCGTCATTTTTCGCAATATTCGGTGTATTGTTTCGTCATATTTTGTCACTTCTTTCATTTTGGTAATAGAGTATTTTCACCGAGGTGAACATAGGCCTATATATATCTTGCAGGATTGCAATTTACGAGCAAAAGAAATGCTGAACTGGTGACAGTCTTTGTTGTGTCCGGAGAAACTACTAGGTGTCCGTCTGGGGCAAACTCAGATTTAAGATAAGATTTTTCCATTGGAAATCCTCGTTGCATATTTTAATTGAATGTGCATGTTGTATAGTTTGGTGCCTTTTTTTATTATTTATTTTTAAGTAACATTGCATTTCGTTTAATTTCCTTTTCATTTCGAAACTAACAATTTAATGGTAATTTTTTGCATTTTTTACGTCAATTTTTCCCATTTTTTAGGACATTCTATAGGTCATATACCTATACTTTTTTTTTAGGTTATCAACTTCCGCTCTCTAGTTATTATTTATTTCTGAAGAGTCCTTTCCAAGTGCCTCGTGTCGCATCGGTCTGAAATTTCCCTTAGGGGCATATAAACGCGATTTCATCTGCTTTCTGGGCCTACTTTTATTAGAAGGAAGAGAAAACCCAGATCATTCGCGGCCTGGGAAGGTCGAGCCAACGAGCACAACAAAACATCTCTCTTTCCAGTCGACTAACTGGGCACGATTCAGCGACGATAACACACGGTCATTTTCGTCTTTCAAGGTCGGTTGCCATCTCGTCATCAAGCTGCTCTGGAGGCCAAATGCCGAGGCGGTGTCCGTAACACCGATGAGAACGCTAAGAAGAAGATATTCAAGCAAAAACATTGTTAGATCTGTGGATCTCTTGCGGAAATAAAATAACATAATAAGTCTCTTTTCAGAATCGCCGAATATTTTCAGCCTTTACGGAAACAGACGTGTTACTCTCTTGCCCCATATATTTCTATGACTTATCACGTTTTTTCTAGACACTCTTTAATTTTACTTTGTCCAGACTTGTTTCACTTTGGTTTTTGCTTTTGATGTATAAGTTAAGGCCAAAGGATTTAATATTTTATTTTATGTCGATGTACAGTGACGGACACTTCTGGGTTGTAACGATACCATTAGCATTCAATGGGATTGTTACAACCCAGCAGTGTCCGTGACTGTACTACGTCTTTAAATTTTTATTTGATTTCTTGTTTTAAGTCCACTTTATGTACAAGAGGCTAATCGGGACTGGATCTACAGTTTAAAGTGGGATCCGAACCACTATGCACCTCTACCGGGTATCGAACCCGGCACACCTTGATTACAAGGCGACGACGTTACCACTACGCCATCTAGGAGGCCCTATTACGGCTTTAGGACACACAAATTAGGAGCCTCCTCCACACCTCTGCTTACGTCACCTTTCCAAAAAATGCTACTAGCAATAAAATGTAACGACTGTCCTGTTCGCACATAGGGTTCAGTTTTGTTTGATTTTAACTTTTTTACCGTCCCAAGACGGTATCGCCGCCATGCCGCTATCTCCATAATCGCATTGAATAAATGTACTTCCTCACGTAAGGGAAGGAATTATCAGAAATTTTGGCTTAAAATCGGTGTCTGAACACTACTGTTCAGATACAAGTGGCACATTCTTCAACGGCCAAACCTATAAAGAGGCACACTTTATGTGAACAGGAGTGTACATAAGGAAAATTTCCCACCTCCCTATTCCTGGTGATAAAGGAGAGAAAAGCTAATTTTGGCATGCGTAAACTATAGTGGTGCGAACCCAACTCCTGTCTGAGGCGTAAGGGACATCATTCCTGAGGACACTCGCTTTCATTCTGGACTACTTTTTGCAACAAGCGAGGCTCTGGCGCCTAGACTCGCAGCCAGTATAATCCTCTGTGGGGCTTGTGTAGTGTCCCCCTTCATCCATTTCATCATATCTCCTCCATTCATCCTCATCTTTGCGATTAGCCGAAAGTGGAAGAAAAGCGCAGTAAAATAAAACAAATCAATCAACCAACCAACGATTAAGGCCGATTATTTCCAATACGCACAGCAAAATAAACCATTAAAGAGTGAGGTGACGTCACCAGCAGACAAATGAGCAAGTTTCAGTCCGAATGAACTTGTCACGTGGTGATTCCGTTCGATTTCTATTTGTTAACACATACTTGGAAGTTTTTGCGATTACCTATTGGGCTATTGTTTCAGAATGTTTCCCCCACCCCCCTTTCATATGACATTTCTTGACTATAGCTCTCGCCACGAAAACAGCCCAGTCAAGGTTGGAGCTTCCCCTTGCCTCCTCCACACCCCTGGCCCTCCTGGGTTGCCACACTACTACTAAGCTGGTCGGTCAATACTTCGTGCGTTGTAGAAGTCGAATTACTTTCGGAACATCTCCAGCGGACTACGCGAGTCTGTCTAGCGAGCCTAGTGGGCGTGTGGAGCCTGAGCAAATGGCTTAGCGATAGGTTCTGGGTTGAGATGACGTCAGCGGCTCGCTTCGTTGATTGGCTGCTTCGAGAGTTGTGACTCGTTCCGAAGCTTCTAATGCATACCAGCCAAATATGTTATGGAAATAATCTCTCTCTACGTATGCGGTTGATTTCGTCGGTTGAAATTGTTGCTCTAGCAGCCATTCGTTTAATGTCTTCATGGATACAGGCTGCTGCTGCTGCTACTACCGCGAGAAGTGAATTGGCATCACGTCCCTAATAACCAACTCCTATCACTGATATAAGATTAAGGCCGATTGCTTCCACTACGCACAGCAAAATAAACCAAATTAAAACGAATCCTTCGTGCGCTGACGGAGAGCGCGGTTACCTTATGCAATAAAAAAGGGGGGATGGGACAAACGTGCCGCTTATCCAGCAGACGCTTCGGTATGCCAAGGTTCTGCCCAGCCTCGAATGTTGATCACGTGACCCTAATACAAACGAAGACGTAAAATGTCAATAACTTGGAAAATGCCACGCGACAAAGCAAGAGCAAATTCAAGTTCAGCAATTTAGTTCTGCGATTAAAAAAAAATGTACCTTGGCAGAGCGACAGAGACCTTGACACATGAAGGAATTGCGTAGGGACTGCTCTAAGGATGAAGTTCCAATTGTTTACACCCAGCAAGTCTTCAGCTGGTTTCATTATACATGAATATATTGCACATATAATGTACGGAGGTTGTGATATTTCTTGCGATGTTTCTCAATTTTGACTGATGTACTCAGTCGAGGATACCTCCATCCACTAGCGTACGCAGGATTTCATCAAGGGGGGTGTTATTTCTAAAACGTTTTCCAAATTCACATTACCGTTGGTTTATTATAATAATAATAATAAAAAATAATAATCACAATTAATTAATAATACTTATAATTAATTAATTAGCTGAATTAATACTAATAATACTACAAATACCACTACTACTACTATTAAGTAGTAGAGATCTACATAAATATAGTATTTATGAAAACAATAGAAGGAAATTACTTTCTAGTCATTCGATTTTTATCAAATCCTGGGAGCATTGTTTTGTTTCTTTGTTACGAAATAATTGTCTGGTCAACGAGGTGAGATATTTCAAGGGTGTAGAAGATTCATAAATACAAGAAAATATATTAAATTAAATTGAAATAATCAAAGTATGGAACTCCCAAAGAGCTTTTGTGATCTGGTCGGTAGAGCGCCTGAAAAGTGACAATCACGCGGGAGATCCGGATTCGATTCCGGAAATTGGTTGGAATTTTTCCGGCTTTTTTCCCGCATAAATGTCCCCGATAATTCACATCTGGATTATCTCGCTGTTCTTACCAACAAAACAGTTTGCAATAGTTAAGCTTATTGTCGTTTGAATAATTGTCTAATCAACAAGGTGAGACATTTTAAAGAGAGAGATTCAAAAGTGTTGCGGTAAACAATACAATTGGAAGGCGGACTGGTGACTGATTTTTGTCCGCCTAGCCTTTGTCTATACATTAGCCTCTTACAACGTACCAATAACTTTATTTAGTTAATTCTCATTGTTCACACACAAAAAAAGTACATGTTCGTTGAACACTGGCGTACCTAGAGGGATGGCCGATGGTGTTCCAGCCCCTACCGAAATTTTGATAAAATCAGAATTTTCAAATAAAAATCCGTTAAGAACTTTAAAAAATCAAAATGTGTAAATGCGAAACCTCTTTTAAAGTGAATCCCGATTACCATTTTTGTCTTTGAATACAATTTTAATAGACTGAAAAACTCCAAAATGCGAAATATTTTATTATGCATCCTGCCCTCCAAATCGAAGCCATTTGCTATCCACATTTACTATTCCAGCCCCTCCCGAAAAAGAAAGCCTGCGTACGCCAGTGTGTTGAACATTGTTGCAACTGAAATACAAAGCAACTTTTTTCTCTTTTAAATCATAGTTACCCTAACCTAACCTCATAAACTCGTGGTTATTTTCAAGGCATCACTCTGAAAGACGCGTGTGTTTGAAATGCTGTGCTTTTCTCCATGATGCATGGAAATAATAACTCAAATTATTATTATTATTATTATTAGTAGTAGTAGTAGTAGTAGCAGTAATAGTAGTAGAAGTAGCAATAGTAATATTATTGTACCAGATCTTTGACTGTGAAAAATTGGCCATTTAATTTTTTCCACAGCATTTTTCTTAATATTTCACAAGCTCAAGGGGGGGGGGGTTTAAACCCCGTAACCCCCCCCCTTGCGTACGCCACTGCCTCCATCATCACAAATCTGATACCTTAATCATTTTTTTTAAAAAAATGCGTCTGCATGCCAAATAATGAAGAAGTAACCATTATCAGCTGCAAGCTGCTTTCATGGAAGTTGTGAATTAGTGACAACTTAATGAATATGAGAGTTGCCTCTTGTTGATTGGGTTTTTTGACTTCGCTTTTCTCCACTTTTGGCTAATCGTGAAGATGAGGATGAGTGATGATATGATGAGGGACACTCACAAGGAACACCCATGCCCAGACTGGGATTCGAACCCGGGACCACTGGCTTTATCTATGTTGTATGTCAGCTTTTGATCACGGAGGAGGGGGGGGAGCGGCTCTCTGTTAGGAGTAGACAAAATCCACATTACTATTATTACTAGTAGTCGCAGTTAGCAGTAGTAACAAAAAACATTAAGATAGTAAAAGCATAATTTCTCACACTAATCTTTCTTCCGAATAATCACTGTTCCATTCCAGGTTCCTGATTTTTTTAATATTTTGCATCGATTATTGAAAATCTAGAAGTCGCAACAGTACCGACCTTCCACACCCTGTGTTGGGGACTACGGCAGGTGAACAGTTAGACGCAATACAAAACCCTGAAAACGGAAACGTGCCAGTCTCCGAAACGTAGGTACGAATAGAAAGTAAGAAACAGTAGTTAAAAGTCCAACAATTAACATGAATCAATAACCACAGATCAGCTACAAAGATGACCTCAACGTAAGGCTTTAGTTTAAACACGCACACCTTTTTTATTATTCCGTAGATGAGAACAAAACATTCATTTGCGACTCAAGACGAGATGGTACCATATCCTGCTCAGTGACGTGCCCAAGGGGGTTGGTGGGGGTTATAACCCCTCCCCCTTTGGCCCAGTATTCCTAAAAAAACGACAAAGGTAGGAAAAGTTGGCGAAATGACTACCAGAAAAAGTGTTCATAATCCCTCCCTTTCGAAAATCCTGGGCTTGCCACTGCCCTGTCATAATGACTCATTATGTATTCCTTTAGCCCTCAGCGTATCTTGTGTTCATATGGAAACCTGGAGGATTTTGAAGAAAAGCACAGATTCTAGTACCTAGAACAAAACTACTGTACTTTGCATCTTCCTTCTTCAGACGTGCCATGCGGATATCTACCTGGTTATTTGCATACTCGTTTATATTAAAGGCAAAGTTAATTAAGTAGTGTCAATTGTGAACATGTGCTGCGTGGTTGTATATATATCCAGGATAAAAATATTTCTTAACGAGGGCTCGTACAGTCGAAATGAGGCTTCAAAATTTATCAAGTAAATGTGTTTGTCTTCCTGACTTCTATGGGATGTGAAATTGTGTGGCCACACGTTGTGTTTGTTGTCTCGTCTCGATACCCCACCACGGTTCTTCCTCAGTGATGTGTTTCCGGGTTACAGAGGTAGACATGTGATGACAAATTTGGGTTATTAACAGGGTTCGAAAAATCCGGGTCGCCAGGTCGACTAAAAAATTCAGCCTGGCGACTGTGATCTTCTGCTGTAATATTGCCGTTTTTTTAAAGTTTGCATGTACGAAATTTTGAAGATTCAAAGTTTAAATTGCAGTACAGCGTAAGTTAGCAAATGAGATTTTTTTTATCAATGTTGTGAACATTCCATAGAATCAGTAAAAATTTCTTACTCTTTGTCCCCCCAACCATCCATTTCCCGCTTTCTCACATGATTTAGCGATGTTTTGAATATGGTGATGCTCAGCTTATTATATAATAGCATACACAATTGGTAGTAGGTGGTTTCCTGGCGCCTGATTTTCAGAGCTGGCGCCTAGCTCTGATTAATATTTTTCGAGCACTGGTTATTGACTATACAGCGTGAAAGAAGCCCGCGATTCGGCCAATTCCGCCGTGGACAAACTTCATAAACTAAACGGGGCTGCTGCGAGAACGCTAGTCAGAAGTATCGCGGCAATAAGGCAGGCGTATCAACAGTTAAGATTTGCATTGCAAAGTACACTTTTCGCAATGAAGACTCGCGCGGTTAAGTATACACGGCTAAACGAATTAACTGTCAAGTACAGTCATAGACACTTCTGGGTTGTAACGATTCCATTGAAAGTTGATGGAATTGTTATAACTATGGCTCGGAAGTTGAGGAAAAATCCCTTTTTTTTCCTAGTGTCCAAAGACGAGGCCCAACATAATAATATATGTTCATTTTGGGTCATTGTAGGCCAGAAAAAGGTTTTATTTGTCGTTTTTTGCCTTTTTCGGCATTTCTTGGCTTATTGGTCCATTTTTAGCCTATTTTTAGGTCTTAACGGCTTTCTTTTGCAACTTCACCTTCTTTCCACTAGGTTTTTACTGCCCGATTCTCAAATCGAATCATCATCAGTTTATCGCCTCTTAAACATCCTTTCTGTAGTAAAGAAATAAAACAGAAAGAAAGAAATATATTTGAACCATCCCTGAAACGAGAGAAAAACATTCTTGGACCACTGAAGCAGGTACGGTACAAGATCCTTTAACCGTAACTTGTCTGGAAGGTGTAAGTGGCAACTTTATCTTGGTTTGAAGCTTTCAGCACGGTGTATATGACCAGACAGCACGCGCCTGAAAAGATCTCAAGTCAGATAAGGAGGTACGGCGCATATTCATTAAATACGTAATTAGAACTGAAGTTATTAATTAATTTGGATCACATTTATACGTCCTTTTTCCCGTTTTTAGGTCATTTTTTAAAAATATTTTTAGGTCTTTTTTTTTGGCAATTTATAGGTCTTCAACTTTTGAGTCCTAGTGATAACCCAGAATGTCCGTGACTATACAAGGTAGTCTGCGTACGCTTTCAGCGGGTTTATCCTCAATTTTTCATCTGTGGGGAGAGGGTATAGTTTGGTGTTTTGGGAGGTTGTGAGGGTAAATTTCGAGCCAAAATGGCCATAAATTGGGCAATTGTAGAACATTTTAGGGTGTGTTGGTGTGTGTAGGTGAGTGTTAAGAAATCACTGGTACATTTTACCACACTTTTTATTCTGTACATTTTTTCTCTCTTCCTCCGTGTGCGCGTATTTTGGTTTATTTTACTTGCTTTTCTGCCACTTTTGGCTAATCGAGAAGATAAGGGACAGACACTTACAAAGAACATCCACGCCCAGGCCGGGATTCCAACCTGAGACCCCCGGCGTCGTAGTGCGCTCCGCACGTGTGCAGAAACTAGAAACTTGCTCATCCCATATCGCGCTCCGCACGTGTGCACAACTAAAAAAAAGTGTGGACCATAACGCAAATGGGAAGGCTTTGTACGTTGCCGTGGGAACAGTTTTGCACCACACTGAGCAATCTCGCCATACAAGGACCTCGGTTCCAGCCCAACGAGAAAATGGACATTCTTTCTCATCTACTATTGAAATTAAGCATTCATCCTCTTTGCGGTGGTTAACTTAAAACAGGTACAAAAGCAACGTTGAACAACCAAAAGACGATGCTGTTCTATAGACCTCTTCAAAGAGATGACATGGTATCGAGACAGCAGAACACGGAAAAGTTTAACCCCTGTATACAGGAATAAATCCTAAGTAAAGCAGTATTTCGACCCACGTAAAGTTCGAAAACAAAGTTTTGTTTATATCGCCACGAAAGCCACGATAATGGTTCAAATTTTCCACGTTTGTGGAGCGTGTAGCGAAAAGTGGTACGTAGTTTCGAAAGCGCACAATAAAATCTTGAGAGAGGAAGCCTGTTACACTTCATAATCACACGCGAACACTGAAAACATCTTTCCCTTGGTAGAACGGCGATACTGGGTCTCCTCGCCGGAAGAAGCAGAAGTTGAACGCACAATTTTATTTAGTGTACTTAAAACCAACCCGTTCTTCTTGTAGGGCTATTTAGGGGAGGAATCGTATTGCTCTCTTAGTTATAACTTTTTAGGTTCTAAAAAGTGTGTTTTTAGGTTCCTAAAATAGGCTCTAAATATCCTAAAATAGGTTCGAAAACCCCTAAAATAGGCTCTAAAATCCTAAAATAGGTTCGAAAAACCCTAAAATAGGCTCTAAAAATCCTAAAATAGGTTCGAAAAACCCTAAAATAGGCTCTAAAAATCCTAAAATAGGCTCTAAAAATCCTAAAATAGGTTCGAAAAATCCTAAAATAGGCTCTAAAAATCCTAAAATAGGTTCAAAAAACCCTAAAATAGGCTCGAAAAATCCTAAAATAGGTTCGAAAAACCCTAAAATAGGCTCTAAAAATCCTAAAATAGGTTCGAAAAACCCTAAAATAGGCTCGAAAAATCCTAAAATAGGTTCGAAAAACCCTAAAATAGGCTCTAAAAAATCCTAAAACAGGTTCGAAAAACCCTAAAATAGGCTCGAAAAATCCTAAAACATGTTCGAAAAACCCTAAAATAGGCTCGAAAAATCCTAAAATAGGTTCGAAAAACCCTAAAATAGGCTCTAAAAATTCTAAAATAGGTTCGAAAAACCCTAAAATAGGCTCTAAAAATCCTAAAACAGGTTCGAAAAACCCTAAAATAGGCTCTAAAAATCCTAAAATAGGTTCGAAAAACCCTAAAATAGGCTCTAAAATCCTAAAATAGGTTCGAAAAACCCTAAAATAGGCTCTAAAAATCCTAAAACAGGTCCTAAAAAATCTTGAAGTAGGTTCAAAAAAAAAAACACACAATTGAAAATTCCTGAAAAATGCCAATTATGTATAGTCACCGGCAATGAAATTGGGACACACATCCTGAAATAAACACTCTTGCATAACGTTATGTATGTTGCCTAACCCTACGGCGATGGAAGAACTTACCATTGGAAATTTGCTTCGCCGTATAGTTAGGCAAAAATCTTTTTTCATGTTATCCACACTCAATCTCCGCAATTTTGTCTGTGAGGATCACAGACAAAAAATAATCTTTCAACAAAAACATAGTCAGTGGTGTAAACTTCAATGCTGAAATGTTAGTTTGCAAGGCGTGAATGTCACAAAGCACTGTAGTGACGCGAAAGTGAGCAGGATCCCATCAGAACACTTTGGAAAGTATAGGTGACAGTGGCACCAGACATTTTGCTTTGTTTAGAGCTTTGAAAAGTCACCATGGACTTGGAGGAAGGGAAATCGACAGAGAGTACGTTTCAAACACGTTCGTCATTGAATTTTCTCGTGACCAAACAAAGGAAATGCCTCTGTCTGATATAAAAATCCCGTAAAACCTTTAAAAGTATATAAAAACCTAAAAAAAGAGGCTTGATTTAGGCGCATAAACATAAAATAGGTTATTTTAGGCACTATAAAGCTTCATCAGTTGCTGCTTTTTAACGAAAAGCTGACATAACTTATTATTTCCTACATACCTGTAAAGGTAAAAATAGGTTAAAAACCTAAAAACGAGGTCTACTTATAACTACAGCCACATATCTATAGTGGCTCGCGGGATCAAAGCGGTATGTAAAATGCCATTTTGGTGGAGAAAATCTCAAATTTGATTTGAACACTATATATTACACAAAACAAAATAAATCCATTCTAATTCTTTCCTTCCTAATAGCACATTTATGTAGTCATTATAGTGTAAAGCTTATCCCTGTGTAGCCGGCCCCCGTGGCGGAGTGGTTAGGTTAGCACATCGCGCTACGACGCCAGGGTCACGGGTTCGAATCCCGGCCTTGACACGGGTGTTTGTGAGTGTCCATTCATCAATTCCATCATATCATCACTCATCCCCATCTTCGCAATTAGCCAAAAGTGGCAGAAAAGCGAAGTAAAATAAACCAAGTCAATAAATCAATTAATTATTCCTCTGTAAAAAAGTACATTTTTGTTTTTTCTAATTTCTCCAACAGATTTAATCAACTTTACGTGATTTTCAGGCTTTAGAGGATGTTGTGGCGGTAAATAAACTATACAATTCGGGTTTACAGTCTTATTTCGCATTTTGAAGCGACAGGCGACCTATGTCTCTTGGGAACGAACCAATCAACATCAATATTTCACATTGCAGCGGCATGACAAGACACGCGTGCTTGCGTTCGATTGATGAAATCCTCAATCGACACGTGTCGCATGTTGTTTCTGTCTGAAAGTTCCCTTAGGGAGATTGGATGACACCAAGGGCCGATTAGTTATTCCAGGGAATAAAATCAAGCGACAAAATTTTTATTTTGATGCTATACAAGTGTATACCCTGGCTATTTTTCTACATAGTAACCATGATGATCCAAGCATTTTTGGTACCGCGGAACAAGTTTTACGTAGACCCTCTGCGTAGAAATCTGCCGCCCGGGATCTCAGCCAGTCGAGAACTGAGGTCTTAACTACACTATCATCGAAACGTTGCGAAGCAAGCCACTTTTTGAGGTGAAGGAACAGAAAGTAATCACTTGGGGCAAGATCGGGACTGTGTGGTGGGTGATTAAAACGTTCCCATCGGAATTTTTGAATTGTCGCAACAGTACGGTCAGTGTGTGTGGGCGGGCGTTGTCATGAATAAGCAGAATTCCAGACCGTAACATTCCTCTTCGCCGGTTTTGGATGGCACGTCGCAGATTAGACAGTGTTTGGCAATACATGACTGTGATGGTACCGGTTCCAGGAATTCCACGATTAAACCTATTTGGTCCCAAAACACGGTTGCCATGATTTGGCGGGAATTTCTAATACAGCAGCCATTTCAACTTCCTTCTACTCACACGTACGCACCTCCACACTGACAAACATACCTCTGTTGCAGGCACAGAATACTAAAGCATGCTTCCTTGCACGCGCAGCTTCGTCAGTGTAGCCAGTCCTAAGTAAAAAATTATCGGCCCCTTTTTTTTTTGACATGTGCCTTGTACGATTGTATACACAAAATGTTTAATGCAAAGGTGATAACTGCATCAAACGCATGTTCCATTCCATATTGGTGTCACACCAAGGTCGTACGTACAGTTACTTCCAATAGCCCTCCTCTGGTTTCTCAGAATCTAGGGCTGTGTGAAACCAGGCTACGCAAATAAAATCAAAATACCATCTGATTGGAGGGTTTCTTCCAAAACAACCTGTCGACTGTTCATCGTTATCTTGCAACAGCGATAAGAAGTGTAAATCACACTAGAAAGAATCGTTCTTTGAAGAAAACAGAAGAAACGTTTTTACTAAGATTTAAAAGATTTAAGATAAAGAAATATAATGATAATGTGGACGCTTAGAACTGAATGTAATAGCAGTTCCCCCAGCCCCTTAAAACAAACAGACAAAGACACAAATATAGATATGATAAAACAAAAATAAATGGCGATACAGAAGGGAAACAGCACTTCCAGAGAAATAACTTCATAGGTCAAAAACCAGATTTTTATAAAGCTACTTCACCATTGCTCAAAGGAAATATTTTAAAAGGTCGAGAAACACAAAAACATATCAACGACTGGAAAAAACCATTGATTTCATTATTATTATTTAATGTCGCTTTTATGCTACTTTTTGCTAATCGCGACTCGCAAAGAACACCCACGCCCAGGGCGAGATTCGAACGCAGAACCTCTGGCGTCGTAGAGCTCTCTGCTAACCACTACACCACATACGTTGGCGGAAAAAAATATTGAAAATCCACAATACTAAATGGTGGCTGAGCACGTTAAGTATGCAACTTTCGATCTCGTCACCAAAGTTCACAGGTTCTAGTCCCGGCAAGGTCATTCTCTCTGAACGTCCCTTTGTCCATATCACCACTCATCCTCATCGTCGTGATTGCTAAATGTGGCAGGAAGAGGGCGCTAAATAACAAAAACAGAAATGTATAGGAGCGCGTGTGTGCACCGCATTTTTGTGATGTGACAAAAATTAGCTTGATTTGTTTTCAGTTAGTTTTTAAGTCCACTTTATGCACAGAAAGGGTAATCGGGACTGGACTTAAAGTTTAATGTGGAATCCGAACCACTATGTGCCTCTACCGGGCATCGACTCCTTTCTTGGCCCTATGATGTGAAAAAAGTTCTGTTGAATATTTCTTTGCGACATCAATGGAGGAACGATTGCCTCTTTTGACGTACAAAATTAAGCGATTGATTTCACGAAAAAAGTAATTGCTAACTAATAAATAAGAGCGCGGATTTGTATGTAATTACATATTGTATTCCTTTCTACATACATACCTTGAACAGGAAAATGTCAACGAATTATATTACTGACATGATTTTGCATAAGTTTTGTTACATATTTTTACATATTTGCCAGGATATTACATATTTTACATATGTGCTAATTTACTTTACATAAAACAACATATTTCGGTAATTGTTTCCTAGTCCTATATTTTCGATCTCTGAAATATGAAGAAAATTTGTAGCTCATGTGATGTCATATTATCTAATCAATGAGAAGTACAGTGTTTACGGTCCCCTAAAATTGACTGCCAAGTCGAAAGACAGACTGAAGAAAAAAAGCCGGCCCCCGTGGCGGAGTGGTTAGCACATCGAGCTACGACGGCACAGGTCCCGGGTTCAAATCCCGGCTTGGCATGGATGTTTGTGAGTGTCAATTCATCATATCATCACCACTATCTTCGCAAATTAGCCAAAAGTGGCACAAAACGCGAAGTTAAATAAAATAAAACAAAACAAAACAAATCAATCAATGAAGACAAAAATTTAAAAAAATACGGGAATTGTTATGTATGGAAAGTCCCCCCCCCCCCTTCTGGTTATATGTTCTCGTTTAGGCAAAACACCTAGAAACTTGGCATCGGTGGACAAGAAAGCTACTTTCTTGTACGTAGCGAGTTACACAATATGTTCCCTTGTATAAAAAGTACAAAAGTAGCTATGTATTTTCATTCGATTGTTCTTTCTGTAGATGCTTCTTTTCACAATTTGTTTCGAAAGTTACAAAGAGCTCTCTTACATATTATACAATAATTTGCTATGTGAAAAGTAATTAATAGTTGACAAAATTGTTTCTTAAATATGTGCACATTGCTGTGCTTTTTTGACTTTATAAATCTGATACAAATTTAAATAACTAATGTACTTAAAATTAAGTTGAATATTCAAATAAAAGAAATATCGAACAGAATTCTTAAAATGCCTTGGATACTCCATTGTTATTAATAAATTGCCAAAAAAGACCTAAAAAATCAAAAAAAGGATCTAAAACCGGAAAAAGGACGTATAGGCTAAATGTGATCCAAATTAATTAATAACTTCAGTTTTAATACCATATTTAATGAATAAAAAAAAATCAAAATCTGGTGGTATGGAACACACAGTGCGAAAAATCTATAGAATGAAATGCATCTTCCTTCAGTCCAAAAATGTTTTTCTCTCGTTTCAGGGATGGGTCAAATATATTTTATTTCTTTACTACAGAAAGGATGTTTAAGAGGTGATGAACTGATGATGATTCGAATTGAGAATGGGCAGAAACAACGTAGTCGAAAGAAGGTGAAGTTGCAAAAAAAAGCCGTTAAGACCTAAAAAAAGGCTAAAAAAGGACCAATAAGCCGAAAAAGGCAAAAAAGGACAAATAAAACCCACCTTTTTCTGGCCTACAATGACCCAAAATTGACATATATTATATTGGGCCTAGTCTTCGGACACTAGGAAAAAAAAAAGGATTTTTCCTCAACTTCCAAGCCCTAGTTATTAATATTACATATTCTTTGTTACTACATATTTAGTACTATGATATTACATAAAAATCCGGGGTCTATTAATAAACAACCAGTTTTCACCCGTGCAATATTATCTGCGGAGGCCTAGAATACCTGCTGACCAGGGGGGTGGGAGAAAGTGAATCACCAAGAGTTCTTCACAGGCGAACATCAGTGGAAGCGAAGCACTCGACGAGTACATAATTAACCTTTCAAGAGTTACGTAAGCACGTCGACGGGAAGATAACTTACTGAAGGACAATACAAACGCATTTGTCTCGGTCTATTCAGTGGATTACGCAAGAATAGACATCCCGATAAGGCACTCACAAAAGGCATGTGACGGCTTAATAGGGAACGAAGTGAAATGTCAAAATGAAAACGAAGAGGACTCGCTATTATGGAAAAGTATGCTGGAAGCTTTCATTAGCTGTGCATGATTTACAGGACACTCCGACACGTATCTAAAGACCCTGGATAATAAGAATGAAACACAATAAATTATCACTCTGCATCTGTTGACGTATTTCATTTATTTTGTCTATCTTTGATAGGAGTCGTGGTGACGTATCCATCTTACAATAGGCAAGGCACTTTCGGATCCCCCAAAATTCACATACGAGGGGAGCAGGGCCGGATTAAGGTGTGTGCTTTTGATGCTGCAGCATTAGGCCCATTCCTGAAATAGGCCCAGATGAAAACAGAAGAGAATTTTCCGAAAGCTGAACAGTTTTCTTTTGCTATATTAACCTGAAAATAAATCTTAGAATGAAATTTCGAGCCCCAATTTCGGATGCCTAGACACAGCGTTGTGTTTATTGTTTACCGAAGATTTCAAGCATCAGGCTCAATTTCGTCTTAATCCTTCCCTGGAGGGGAGAGTGAAAAAGTTTTGAGCCTCACAGGGAAGGGGTGTTTGAGCTACAGTTTAACATTATGATTTCTCTACATAATCACATAATCTCTATAATCACCCCCAGATCAATGCAGTTATGCATTCTGTGCTGCAATTTGTTTACAGTCATCTGGTAGAATGATTTGTCGTGAGTCTCACACCACCGAATGACCGCCTTCGTCAGTATGGATGTGACGTCCTCGAAGTGAACTCTTCATAGCAGGGAAAAGATGAAAATCTGACGGGGCAGGTCGGGGGAATAAGGTGGATGAGCAAGTGCGGAGAAGCCACACTCGACCAAAGCAGCGTGTGCAGTGAGGCCTTGCCGACAGAGGTACCGAATCACGGCCCTGTCGGCCACTATCTTCTTTGACACTTCATTCATTTTCAAACTGACAAAAACATAGAAGAAAACATGTGAATTTCATAAAAGTTCGCACAGAGTGTCCTAAAACTCAAACCTTACATCCTCCAAAACTTGAACTACCTAGCATCACTCCTTCCATGTGAGGCTCAAAACTTTTCACTCTTCCCTCGTAGAAGGACACATTTTATGTATATTTTCATATATACACAGAGAAAATGTTTGTTTGGATTAAGCAAAAAAAATGGTAGTGGTGAACAGATAGTTTGTTTAAATAGGCATCAACCAAACAATTGTTCACCAGTACCAAAAGATTTGGTCAAGTTCTACTTGTTTGTCGTAAACACTTTTGTGGTTACCAAAACCAAATATTATTTTGGTAAATCTAACAAAATGTAGCCCATTTGTTTAGAAAAACCAAATAATTTAGTCAAAATTACCCAACGATTTGTTGAATTATTTATAATCTGGCTAATTTTAGCTAGCTAGAGTGGATAGTTTGTACAAACTAAATGATCTCAAAATACAAATTCAGAATAGGAAGTTCACGAACTAACAGTCTTTGGAGTGTTTGCTTTTCTTCGCCACACTTAGCTCCTAGTTATATAGTCTGGAATCAAAAAGGTTGCTCATGGGAGATTCACTTTTATTTACTACAGTAAATTTTCTTCTTTAATTTGTAGCTTTAATGTTCACACATCTTTCGAAGAGTGTTCAGTATGATTACAACTAAACGTACAAAAACTTGTTTTTCCTACACATTTTAGCAGAACCATCTAGCGGCCGGTGTAGGAAGCTCAGTATAAACTATGTATATTCTTAGCTTTTTTTTCAGAATATTAGGTTACACAACAACATTATGACTCGCTTCGAGTAATTATCTATCTACATGAGTTTCAATTTTCGACAAAGGACTGTCACACTACACTCGACGAAACTAGACAATCGTTATTTCAAATTCGAAAGCACGCTCACGCACATATAGTAAATTTAACCAAACGTTTTGTTTCTCCTTACTTACATATGTATCATTTTGTTTACGAGTACCATATTTCCTCTGACCATTTTTTTTTGTATTGTTAAACAAAATGCTTTAGTAATTACAAGCAACATTTTATTGTCGGAAACAAAAAGCATAACCAAACAGCTCAACCAAACCTTTTTTGGTAATTCCAAACAAACCAGTTTTTTCTTTGTAAAGTATTGTTTATGCCGATCCCAATAATTTATCTTAAGTTCGCGCCTCTACATCCTACGTGAACTTTAGTTGATTTGTTTTATTTTACTTCACTCTTCTGCCATTTTTGGGAAATCCCTAAGATAAGATGGACGATGGGACAATAACAAACATATCCACGGTGTTCGGGAAAAGGCACTTTCAAGTCATAAATTGTGATTTTCTATTGCTTTCATTTCAGTCACGATCAATTAAAGAAAATATAAGTATGATTAAGTATGTAAATATTATAAACAGTGACGGCGCAACACGTATATCATAGCGGTTTTTAAAATTCGAGCATATTCTTCCAACCCTGAACGAGAACAAAATGCTAAACATGAACAGACGTCGCAGACTTCATTTCTGTTGTTTATACAGAATCGTTTGCATAAAAAAATTCCCGAAAATTTATTCGAGAAACTCAAAACCAGAAGGGAAATACACAACTACAAAACAAGAGGAACAGCGAAACTTGAACTCTTCAAACACTCGCTGGAAATTTTCAAATCGTCTTTTACACTTTCAGCGGCAAAAACATGGAATGAACTTCCGCCCTGCATTACCTCCCTCCCCAGTCCTAACAAATTTAAGAATAAAGTAAACAATTTTCTGTTACATGAGCAATATCTCTGTTCAAGCTCCCACGAGTAACACTACACAATACAGTTTAGACTACATACGAGCCTCGCCAATCCAATCCAATCCTTGACAAATCTACAACTATATTGTAATATTTACGTATGCGTTGTTCTATCGTACCTCACAAATGTTGAGAGAGAGAGAGAGAGAGAGAGAGAGAGAGAGAGAGAGAGAGAGAGAGAAAGAGAGAGAAAGAGAGAGAGTGAGTGAGTGAGTGAGAGTGTGTGTGAATGTTTTTTTTCTCTTTCTTCTTTATGTGTTGTCTTCATTTTTTAAAAATCTCGTCTTTGTTCTTTCCTTAACCATTTTTTTCTTTTTCTTTTTTATTGTATTTTCTTATATTTTTTATGATTTTGTTTATGCAAATGTCAAACGGGGTTAGGTGGGAGAACAGCCACAGGCTGAATCTCGCCCTTTAATAAAGAAAATTTGAATTTGAATTTCTCGAAAGGGGAGGAATTTTAGGAAACTTCTTGGACTGGCATCGGCCAAACGTCCAGCGGAGCCTTAACGTCGAGAATAAAGCAAAGAGGCTGATTGTTAGATAATCCAAAAACAAAGCAACAAACCACACACATTTGAATTATTGATAGTGTTTTTCGAATTGTGTGCTATCACAGCTACCTCCCCCGCGCTCTCCTCTTGTTCAGGACGACAGGGACAATTCAGATGTTAAATAAAGCCTCACACAATTAGCGGCGTACTCAGGATTTTCGAAATGGGAGGGCGGTATGTATACATTTTTTAGTAGTCAGCCCTCATTTTGCCGCCTTTGACGGGTTGTTTTTAGGAATACTGTGCGGGGGGGCTTGAGCCCTCCTTTGGGCACGCCACTGCACACAACGACAAAGTAGGTTAGGAGAACGGCGACAGTTTCCCGATGCTCACCTCCGCCATCATCTCCCGGAAGCCCGGTGATTCAAACCCTGCGTTTCCCAGCCTTCGCATGATTCTCGCGTCACCCGATCCAATCATCTCACGGCGATTCCCACGCCATCTGGAAGACGCTGCATTCCCCGACGTAGCAATGTTTCGAGTGTCTTTCTGGCACCCTTCGGCGCAAACTACTCTATTCCGCTCTGGTAGCTCCTGCAGCAGCTAAGCTGTTGCAACATCTGCAGTGGGAACGCATGATTTGCCTTTCTCGAAGCACGAATCGTGTGCCTGACTATCACGGCTTTTCAATCCCATCCCTCTCCTCTTCAGCTGATCTTTCCCATGCAATGGTGTAGCCCAATGGGTTTACCCAGAATGGAATTCTTGTTTTAACAGGGTGTCTGCCAGAAGAGCAAATCCAAAATTCTTGGACTTTTTCTTTCTTCTTCACTTTTCCCCAATCTTTCTTAACATTTATTTAATCGCCCCGTACTTAGGTATAGTTGCAAAATTTAGAAAATATATATTTTTATTCATGGAAGAACCCCTACCACAAGGCTGGTTAAGATGAAAACTGAAGCTGTATTTAACAAGAGATTTAGACTTGATTTAATTATTAATGCATGTAAAAATTAATGCTTCAGACTTCATCCTGGATGGGGAATGGCCACATCACTTTATTTAATATTTTTACAAAACTTCACACATACAAGAATGTAACTCTTAAGAAACAATGTGAACAAATCTTAACCACAATTCAATACAATTTTAGACTTCAAAATATTCAATTTTATCAAATCCCGGTACCGGCATATAACAGTGTAAAGTTCACCATACTGTAAAAAAGTAGCAAAAATTATTGACCAAAAGCATAATTTCTAGACTTTCTTGACACCCTGTTTAAGTTCACTTTATGCGCAGATAAGCTAATCGGGACTTGACCTAGGGTTTAAAGTGGATTCCGAACCAGTGTGAAATGTGCCTCCACTGAGTATCGAAGCCGGGAGCCCTTGATTACAAGATGACGTTATCATTACGTCATCGGGGAGTAAATTATCTACAAATATTGATCCAATAAGGCTCGGAAGTTTATGACCTAAAAATTTCAAAAAATGACGTTAAAATAGTTTCCGTTCTGGTTTTTTACAAGAGAGTAGTTTCATCTAATATATAAAAATGGATGTATGTGTGGGTGCGTACGTATGTTTGTTCCGGCATAACTCTCGAACACCTGGAGCTATTTTAACCAAACTTGGTGCATGTATCACTTGCAAGCTGGAAAGAAATACTGTGGGGGTAAGACACCCCTAGCACCCCTAGGGGTGGGGGTGGGAAGGGGTGACATGAAAAATAATCGAAAACGACCGATATTAGTGTGGAATCTATAGTTTTCGGGGTCGCTAAGATGAATAGTGACACTCCCAATGCCGTTCAACTCCAAGTTCATCACCTATCGGGATGGGGGATGAGAGGGGGTGAAAATTAAAATGTCACAAATGACCAATATTAGTGTCGAATACATAGTTTTCGCAGTTGCTAAGCTAATTGGTAACATTCACGATGACTAAACTTGGTACACATATTACTTACAATCTGGAAAGAAACACTGTAGGGGTAAAACACGCCTGGCACCCCTAGGGGCGGGGGTGGGAAGGGGGTGACGTAAAAATAATCGAAAACGACCGATAATAGTGTGGAATCCATAGTTTTCGGGGTCGCTAAGATGAATGGTGACACTTCCAATGCCGTTCAACCCCAAGTTCATTTTACACTATAGTTAGAATTCAATGTTTTCCTGTCTAATAGAAGATTGGGATAAATAAATCCCCAGGCAACGCCGGGCAATCAGCTAGTAATTCGATAAAACCCACTGTTCGCTGGTATAAACTACCCCTTCATTTTTACTTCTAGGTTACATAAAACACACGGCAAGGTTTAAGGCCGGAAAATGCAAAATAAAAACAATCTTTCCTGGTTCTAGCTGAAGGGAAACGGGCTACTATCAGGTTTAGCAATGTCTTCAATACCCAGAAGAAAAAAAAATACCAACTTCCAAGCCTTATTGATCAGTGTTGATAACGTTGGCAAAAGACTTGGAGCTCGAGCAACAATAGAAAACCCGCGTCGAATTTCAACCCCTTGGAATCAGTTGCTTACCATAATCCTGCGTTGCCAAAAGGTGCCAGCAAAGTGGACTAAAATAAAAACGCAACTTTTGGACAAATCGAGGCCCTATCCTCATCCAATCGGTCTTTCTCATTCAACACCACAAGTAATTTAACGGAGAACGCATAATTGAGAACCGCGCTTTATACTTATCGCAAAATCCATCGCGTTTAGCATGGTGCGGAATCGCGCTTCTAATTTTCCTCCCGAATTCCTCAGCGTTTTGTAATGCGTAACGCTGGGAGGAAAGCTTTCTACGTTTGACGCTCAGCTGCTTTCGTCAGCTTCGTTAACGCTTACACTGCCACGCGGTCATACCTGAGCAGTTTCCCTTTAATTTACAATTATATTAGCAATCGCTTTCGCCTCATTTTTAAAATTTAAAAAAATTAACCACAAGCAGCTCAGTACTAGGGAGTATCCCTTCTCTGAAAGCCAGAAAGAATGAATGATTTCTTGGAAGGGCTGAACAAAACCCTGCGACTGGGAACAAGAGATTATTTTCCATAGTGGAGAGAGTGAAAATATTATAAAGTTATCCCCTGAGCATGCACCGTGCCATAAAGGCACATGAGGAGTGTGGCGGTAGGGTCCCAGACCTTCTCGATATCAGTTATACTGGAGGTGATGTGATTAGCACCACGTTCCGAGAGGCTGGATGAGCTAGGGAGCAGGATTGATAGATTGACTTGGTGTTTCAAATCCACTTTATACACAGGAAGGCTAATCGGGACTGGACCTAGTTTTTAAAGTGGGATCCAAACCACTATGTGCCTCCACCGGGTATCGAACCCGGGACCCCTTGATTAGAAGGCGACGAAAAAAGAAAGAAAAAAACGATGCATCCAGGATAGGTTGTCATATCGGCAGGTACACTCCTGTTGACATAAAGTGGCACTCTTTATAGGGTTGCACAGCTGAAGTATGTGCCACTCTGTTCTTGTTGAGTTACTGTTGTAGGTCCACTTTATGCACAGATAGGCTAATCGGGACTGGGGCAACAGTTTAAAGTGGGATCCCAACCAGTATGGGCCTCCTCCGGTTATCAAAACCCGGGACCCCTTGATTACAGGGCTCCGCTTTATCTGAACAGGAGTGTACGTTAACACGAACACAAGTCGAACAGGAACATAAGATTTTCAGGTAGTGGGCAACCAACAACGATGGATCGGAACATTCCCGTTCAACAGTAAAATTATAACTTTGAACAATAGTGGTGTGCCAATCTCCGCTCATTGTGTGCACTCCACCGATTCATCGGAAGAATTGTGCCATTACACACATAGACAAATCTTGAGCCCAGTTCTAAAGTGCAAAACCAGTGGCGAGAACCGATAATTAATCTTTTTCATTGTAACGGTAGGATTGATAGCATTTTAATTTTAAATGAGCAGATAAGAGCATAGTTATCAAGTATGAGGAGCGATATGAAATAGGGAAATTGAATTGATAAAAACACCCGTAAAGAATTCCTATAGAATTTCTATTTGAATTTCACACAAGCAGTGTAATGATTTTCTCTATTTTGTGATTTAAATGTTGGATGACTAATTGAATGTGTCTCGAGATCCAGGAGCGTGATCACAAGCACTGGTGTGTCACGCACGGCTGCCCCATATGGCCATTCTACAGGTTGATGCAACTGGAAATATGTGGCATATTGCTCTAAGCAAAAGAGTAATGTTAATTGATTAATTTAGTTTATTTTACTTGGCGTTTTGTGCCTTTTGGCTAATTTGCGAAGATGGGGATGAGTGATGAAATTGATGAATGGACATTGACAAACAACCAAGCCCGAGCGGGATTCGAACCCGGGACCCTTGGCGTCGCAGCGCGATCCGCTAACCACTCGGCCACAGGGTCCGGCAACAGTGATGTTAACACTTATTGCCAATGTATATATCCATTTCTACTGTTTCCATATTTGTGATTCTTGTCATTTCTTCATTCCCTTTCAAATAATCCTTTACGTATTTCTAATTATTTTGATCCTTTTCCTTGTTCCATCGAAAGAACTAACCTAGACGAGACTTAAGTGTTCGAGACTTTCTCCGTGGTGGAGTGGTTAGCGCAGAGCGCTACAACGCACGGGGTCCATGTGATATTTCAAACATTTACGCAAACCAAACTTACTTTACTGTCCACCTTTTAAGACACCAAGCGAATATGAACGTGATTATTTATAGATAGCTTGTACAATCTGTTCATTGTACTTGCAAAATCAATCCATTTGTGGCAATTATTAACCCATGTAACGTGGGTCCGGTTTTTATAGAATCCGTTGCGTCGAAACGAGGCGTCAAAATAAAACATTAAAAGTTACCGATCTCTGCGGCGGAGTGGTTAGCCCAGCGTGCTACGGCCTGAACATGGGTGTTTTGCGAATGTCACTTTATCAATTCTACCACATCATCATTCATCCTCGTCATCGCGATTAGACAAAAGTGGCAGAAAAGCGAAGTAAAATAAATCAAATCAAAGTTGAAGAAAAGTTTTGTCTTATCTCTACGCACTGTGAGGCACAGTAGAAAGTGCATTAGAACTCCGTTTATAGCAACAAAACACGTTTATTATGGTGTATTTAAATGGCATAGGCATAAATACACTATACAGTACAGTACAGAGTCTGCGGGAAACAGAATTTTATCAGTGGCTGACTGCCTTTTCTTTGGGAAGTTCTCTTGTTGACTTCTAGCCACATTTAAAACCTTGCATTCTGCTTCTTCTTTTTTGCCTTTTTTCCCTTTTGCCTGTCCGGATTGACGAGGTTTTACTGTATTACTTATACTATACATTTGGAGACTTGTCGCCTTGTAATTAAGGGGTACTAAGTTCGATACCTGGTGGAGGCACTTCCGATCTAACTTTAGCATATCTGTGCAAAAATTGGACTTTAACAATAACCATTCCAAATTAAATATTTCGCACAACTTTAAGCTGCCCCTTGCCTTGCAATTAGGCATAAAGATTCATTGTTTAAGAGGCCTTGATGTGGAGCAGACATTTGAATATAAACTTAACGTGGGAACCTCTGAAATTACACGCGTTATTGTTCGAGATTGCACACATTGTCTTCACTACGAGACTTACTTGCTTTCCTCCATCTCCACAAAACCCGTTTTGGTTTGTAGTCGAACGACAACAACGTTAACCCCTTTTCTGCAGCTTTGTGTATAGTTCAAAACATTGAACTGCACTATAAAAGTTAACACAATTACAATGTGACCCACTAACTTGACAATGCTGTGTAAGGAAATGTTTACGTTGGTCTCATCAAAGAAGAACAGGGATACTGTTACCCAGAACATGCTCCTGTTATTCAACAAAGAATAACTGTTATCCAATATGAATTACAAGGAGATCCCTCCGTCTCCGAGCGCATTGAAACATTTTCTCGCAGTTTGTGTCGGGTTTAGCTCTAAACCCCGGTTGCAACTGCACGAATGCATACGGGCGCACGGCGAAGTGCAGCCAACAACTGGAAAATTACGACGAAAATATAGGGATGGAACTGAAGGTCTCCCGGCTTGAATTCCCACAGAAATAATTTCCGGTGACATGCCATCTCTGAAGACAGATACGCGGCGATACTATATTTTTAAAAAACAAAGTCCCTCGCGTGAAACATCATGTCCCTATTCTCTACAAATTTTTTCCTCACTTTAGAAAAGTTTCAGAACATCTATTATGAATAGCAAAAAACTGAAAACACAAAATTTAAAAAAAAGAAATGTGGCTGTATTCATGCCCATGTTTTGTTGTTATGCTTGCGTTTCTAGTTTTCAAAGTGAATCTCAGCACGACTCTGGATCTGACCACCGAAGTTCTCACGTTCGAGTCCCGGCGTGCATGGGTGTTCTTTGTTTGGTTGCTGTCTCAAGTCAACTTTGTGCACAGTAAGGCTAATCGGGAGTGGGCCTACAGTTTAAAGTGGAATCCGAACCACTATCTTCCACCACCGGAGACCCCTTGATTACAAATCGACGACGCTACCACTGCGCCATCGGGGAGGCCTTGCGTGTTCTTTGTGAGCACCTCCTCATCAATTTAATCTATCATCACTCATCCTCATCGTCGCGACTTGCCAAAATAACAAAAATACAAATGATAACACAACATAACGCTCGTGCCCTGACGAAAGTCGAACCGGAAACTTTCGATAGATATTTGTAATCACGCAGGTGAAGTGCATTTTAAAGCTGCAATAACTTCTAAATGTGTAGGCTATCGTAGTTCACTGTAACATTAACACTGGATAATAGATATGAACATTTAACATTAAGAAACGACACTGACTTCCTGAATTTTCTGTTAATATACTAATTAATTAAGCATCGACTATCATATATAAAGTACAACATAATAAATATGTTTTTGTGGGTGATATTTGTTGATTTGTTTTCTTCAATGCATAAACACGCGTCTTTTTCAAGACCAAAGAAAGACAGAAAAACAATTCTGTCGTTCTCTGTATGGGCGTCGGGAGGGAGAGTCGACACACCTCTCCTGAACACTGGAATCGTTCAAGTTACAAAAAAGCAGAAAGATTATTATTTTTTTATAGTTAATCACAGTTAGAAATTCAAGTATCATACATAATTAAGGTAGAAGGTATTTTACATATTGTTCGTTTATTTTTAACTTTTTGATTTAGTTTTGTTTTCTATTGTGTCCCAACCGTAACACCAAAAAAACAATTTCTTCCTCAACTACACTACAATATTCTAAGATCAATTACCCTCTCGGTCTTAAATAATTTATTTGTCATAATTTGAAAATTGAAAGAAATTAAAATAAAATTATTATTAAGTAACGAGGCAGTGTTTTACCTGTTCCACCCGTGACACAAAATTGTTCACTTACAGCTATAAACCTGGGAAAGTATTCTAAGGGTAGTTATGTTTAATCAACAGTATTAAGTTTCATAATTCATTACACAGAAACTGTAAGAACAATGTTGCTTAACTATCAGTAGAATAGTTACTTTAATGCCAGAAATGTAGTGCGTGTGTGTCCCACCCCTGACAATGGAATGAATGCGGCCTTGTCCCTGCATATAGCAGCTCCGGGATTTACCCAACCTCTAATAAATAGGCACCTGAGGGTTATCCTGAAGGGGTGGAAGTAAAGGCGGCCAGGGCGTGGTGCTGATCACCTCATCTTCACAAACAGCGGAGATTGATAATGTGTAGGGTCCTATCTTCACATATGTGCGTTCATGGTACTGTGCAATGTACCTTTCCCGTACTATCTCGCGGACTTTCCTTCACTTAGAATTTCTTCAGTGTTTCCCTCGAGTCACCATCAGCGCTCAGAGTCTAATCCAAGCTCCTGCACGAGTAACAGTGGTCCACATATCTTTAAATTAGCAAAGTGAGACGGCCTTCTTTCCCGCGCGGCACCTGCATTGCGAGATGCCAGACGCCTTCCTTCTTTCCAGCACTCGATGTAATTTCCGCAGGCGTCTCTTGTCGGGATCTCGGAGAGGTTGCTCAGACGCTTCTTCTGACGTAACGCATGGAGGAACGGAGACAAGTCACGCAACGACGTTCACGACAACGAAAATTACGAAGGTTGCAGGACAAAAGCATGGAATCTTCGGCGATATTAGATTCAATATCTCTCTTCCATCTTTCGGGCTACCGTCTCATTACGGAGCTATACGGTTGCTTCTGTGTTACAACCGGAGACCACATCTGAGTCGAAACCGTAACCATTTTTCATCTTTTACATTGCTTGCACTGTTATAAGATAAACACACTTTTTATTGTTAGGATCCAGGGTAGTACATGGCCCCTCTGCCAGACATTTACTTGTAAATTAGATTCAGTCATTGAAATGGCGGAGTGGTTAGCACATCGTGCTATGACGCCAGGGATCTCGGGTTCGAATCCTGGCCTGGGCATGGGTGTTTGTGAGTGTCCATTCATCAATTTCATCATATCATCACTCATCCCCATCTTCGCAAATTAGCCAAAAGTGGCACAAGAAGCGAAGTAAAATAAAGCAAATCAATCACAGTCATTGATTGAAATGAAAATTTTGGGTACGTCAGCACTTGGACTATTTGCCCCGTTACATTATACGGGACCAAGCCCCGTACTAAATCAACAAGTTATCCAAGGACTAAAATCCCCTTACCTAAGTCAATAGCCGAGACTGTATAGGGCACTCAGTACATATAAGGTCAAAACACAGCTCTGTAGGGGGTTATATTGACTGTAGGTCGAGACGCCAGAGCCTCGTTGGCCCGCAACATTGCAGTTCCGTGTACTACATGGAAGCGAGGTTGACTCTTGGGTGCCTTCTGAAAGGTCACTCCTTACACCACATTTGTAGAGATTTTTTTTTTTAATAAACAAATGCCACAGACCCAGCAGGGCTATCTTGAATGATTGAAGTGACAGACTGTTTATATCAACGCTCGGATCATTTGCTACGACTTCATTATAATTTTTACCCATTTTCCACATCGGAGATATCTTTACATAGTTGGTTCTAGATTTCGGTACATGAAACAGCCCGGGATTCGGTCCGGTTCTCATTTGAGGTACACGATATTGTAATGCAGATACTAACCCCATAGTGTCTATTTTGTTATTTGCAATTTTATATAGCGTGCTCATCAAATTTACATCAAACCTTTCTTCAATTTTTTCGATGTTAAACTGCGATACAAGCTCAGAGTACGGAGTGAATTTAGGATACACTCTGTACTTCAGGAATCTCAAGAATTTGGACTGAATCACCTATGTTTTCTTATCCCGGGGCTGCCATATTACTGATGCATATTCTACGAGAGAGCGTACTAGGAAGACATACAAAGTCATTAATATTGATGCACTTGGTAATCTTCCCCACATCTTGTTATGAACCTTTGTTTCTTGTACGCTTGGTTAACGATGTGATGAATATGTTCTTTAAAACATAAATTAGCATCGTATGTGACACCAAGATCTGTGAATTCAGTTACCCTAGTTGTTTGTTTCCCTCCCATCTGTTATGACAAGTTTATTATTGTTTGAGCGTTTGTTATAGACATTACCTGACATTTATCAAGATTAAATGAGAGTCTATTATTTTCGCTCCATTGTAGTAATGAGATGATGATGATGATAACTACTGCAACTATAACAATATGCGAATTTAACTAAAGCAGTTAGAATATTGTTTTTTTGTATAATTTGTCATTTCATTGCAAGGAGTCCCAACAACTTCATTAAGAATGAATAATGAAATAATTTTTCTACCTCTTTCATTACTAAAGTCCAAAGCCGCCAATTAAGAATACTGTCAGACTTCAATCATATCATTGAGAAGAACATTTTTTTTTTCAGATTGAGTAAAAATTCAGAGGAACTTAAATCTCATACTACCAAGTACTAGGTCCCGATGTCAGTGTTTTAACAAACGTTTTTGATTTTTGAGAAGCACTGGTCTTTTACACTATCTCTGAGGTAGCATTTTAGTGTCTCCTTACCTTTCAATGTGTTATGTGTGTTCTGTCCAATGTCCCTTTAGAACCTTACACTTTTAACTTTTCCCAAGGGACTTTTATATCCCTTTAAAATCTAGGAAAGGATTTTAGATAAGAGGCTGTCTTCCCATCGTTCAATCCGTCACCAAGGAACTTAAGAAACTCCGTCAGTTGAAATTTCACACTGACTATACTTGGTGGTGACGCCATGCGTTTATGGTTTTAAAAAAAGCCTTGAATGCTCAACATATAAAGCTCTAGAAATATCAGGGCAAAACCACAAAGCAACATTTAGGCAGTCGAGATTTAACGCCTACACGCGTGCATCATGACAATTATTGAGCAAAATGTATACAATTCAGTATTCCAGTCCTGAAGCCTTTATCGGAGATACGACAGTGGAAGTCTACCAAACGATCCTTTGTTAGTGGAAATCTTGTAGCAAAGGTACCTTTATGTAAATGAAACAGGGGCGGTGAATTGAATTTTGCATCGCACAACATCATGCTGTATGCTTCAAATAGGAAGTTGGCATGTAGATAGCGCATTCACTGAATTCTTAAACAAACCGATTCACGAGAATGTTAGCATTTGATAAGTCTTTTAGCACGCCAAACTTAATCCTCTTATCGCGAAGCAGTTTCTGAGGAATCAAGAAGTATCGAATGAATCGACTGTTGACCGTAAAACACCAATGGAGAAGCTAATTGAGAATACTTACTCCTTATATCCATAGAGTTGTTGTTGGTTGTTGTCTCTTAGCAAGTTTAGAGGAGGTGATGGAAATTCTTCCTTCACCAATATGTCATATTCAGTATAGCGAAACTCCAGCAGTTCGAAGCAAATGATTCAACTCAATATCCTTCTTTTTTTTCTTTTTTTTTAAGCTCTTCGGAGAGAACCGATAACCCCCACCAAAAAAAAAAAAACTCCACTTATGCAGTTAATGCTTCCAGCAGCTAGAAATGTATTTGCTCTACTATCTTTTCAACGCGCATGCATCTTTTTTCAAAAGTAACATAGAAATTCTGACACTACAAAGCATTAAACATTAAAAATCCTAACCGCTATAAAAGTTATATTGATCTACAATGTGGCGATATGGACGTTCTGCAACTTTAGACCTGAAATGAAAAAATTGTATGAAGACTGCCACGCATCTTTTTTGCAACCAACATTGGAAATGGGGGTATGGAGAAGAGAATAAATAGTTGCAAGAGATTTAATCATGGGAATGAATAGTACAAAGGATGCCATTACATAATTACATACCGCGCTGAAGATATGAGTTGATGGCTTGATGATGACGTCCAACAGATGACGACCATTTCTGCACAAACTATCCTGCAGTCGTAGAGAGAACATGTGTACAGGAATCACACGATTCTTCACTTGTAGCAGGTCGAGTCGAAAAGGATCCGTGAGGAAATAGCCCACATTCCCTCCACGACTGCAGGAATGTTTGTGCAGAAATGGTTGTCACCTATTGGACGTCATGATCAAGTCATAAATCTACCCATCTCTTCAGCGGTATCTTATTGAAGACCCCCGGTGCAAGAACCAGACAGCTCCAAATTATAAAAGTTTTCAGGAGACACGAAAAACTGAATAAAAGAATGAAATGTCGAAGAAGTAAGGGGTATTCACGTGCAATAGCTAGAAGGAACAGTAACATACATATTGAAGTGTGCGGTCTCGATAGCAACTGCTGCACGCTGCAGAGTGGCCGAACACTGAACTATAGCCGGTGCAAGAACCAGACTGCTCCAGGAGCTGTCTGAGATGATGCGCCGGCAGAAACACGCCAGACAACTCCTTTTCCATTCCTACAACGCAACAAATCTGTGGAGCTGTCTGATTCTTGCACCAACAGATGGAGCATTTTTTTCATGATAGATTACAGCAAAAAAACAATTTTGACCAAAAAATGGAGCTGTCTGGTTCTTGCACCGGGGTCTTCAATTATGTAATGGCATCCTCTCCACTATTCATTTCCATGATTAAATCCCTTGCAACCATTCATTATCTTCTCTATACCCACCCAGTCCTTTTGAGACACCCTTTACAAACCAAGACCACAACAAGGTATACAGGGTGGGACAAAAATGTTACCACTTATATGGCAATTTGAAGGGAGGTTGAGTTATATGTTTATATGCCTTGCAAGTGATTATTGGAGACATATTATATGAACAGAACTGGATCCTTGAGATACACTTTGTACCATTCACATTCCTACATACATACACAGGAGAAATAAATACCTAAAAATATACTAACCCTAACATAGACATATCCATTTCAGTGGTAACATCTTTTTGGCCCTCCCTGTATTTTGAACCTTGTTTTGTTGTTAATTTGAAAAAACGACACACTTACCTTTCCTCTGAATAATAACCCTGAGCAGGGGCCTCGCGTTCTGCACCGCCCGGCCGAAGTTCTCGTCATTGTTGATGGGGAGGAGGTCGCCGTCGCTGGGGTCGGTGTAGCTAATTAAAAAGGGTAGGTCTCCCAACTGGTGCAGTCTTTCCAACAAGCTCTTAAAATCCTCGTACTTTCCCGCTTGGTTCCTCGGCAGCGAAAACCTTCGAAACTCCGCGTCAAACTGAAAAGTACAAGAAAAAAATATGTACTAGTGACTCAAGGTTTCATTAACCCTAACATACCACCTCTGTTTGTTTCAATTTTTCTTCTGTGAAAATTTTTATCAAAAATTGAAAATAAATTACATTGTTCCCTAGGGTGTTCTGAATATTCTGTATTAGTTTTGTTCATTAAAAAATGTAATGTAAATAGGAGGCAAAATGCACAAACAGAGCGTATCAGGCGCCATCTTTAAAAGCTCATCAAGATACTCATCCTAGTGAGAATGTACAATTGCTTGGTAATGATTTTTTTTTGTAATTATTATAATTAATAAGCAACTGCCCCTCTATAAACCAAGAAGAATTAATAAAAAAATATCGTGGTTTTTGTGAGTTTCAGCGAATGGTAAAATATGGGTGACAATCATGCAATAATTGGGGCCCGGGACTTTATGTCATATAAATTGGAAAATATGTCATGAAAAATTACAAATATGTCAGAAAAATGCAGAAATATTCCCAGTAAAGCCAAAAATATGCACAACAGTACTCTCGAATTTCTCCCATACCCGATAGAGTAGAGTAGGGGCTGTAATGTAGCTAATGTTATTTTTACTTTTGACTGATTTCTGTGAAAAGCGAAAAAGGCAAAGGAATGAGAACGAAACTTCTTTACTTCCCGTGCAACAATGAGAGAGAATATTTTGTCTTGAGCAAATAATGTTTGCATGGCTATCAAGGGATAAAAAAAAGTGGGTGTATTATTGTTTTGTACTAAGAAAAGACGGCACCTTTCTTCCTCCGTATTTTCCATATCCTGCCATCGACAATATGAACTATCCGTTGTGCTAAAGCTACGAAGAAAAAATATGAAATAACCGATTATGTGCGAGAGAATTACGAAATTATACAGAAATATGTCTTATTACAACAAAATTGAAGAAATATGTTGTAAAAACGCGAAATTGGTGAAATATGTCAAAATATGCTTTGTCAAGTTTGTCTATTTCGGCTTATTTTCATCAGATATGTAAAGATCTCACCCCAATAATAGATCCGAAGCCAATTGAAAAAAACCTTATAACATAAAGTCCCGGGCCCTTATTATATTTTATAAATTATGGTAATTTTTGTAATCATTATAATTAATAAATAATTAAACATCTAAAAACAAGAAAGCAAGAAGCAATTCAATAACAAAGTGGTTTCTTGAATTTTAGTGATTAAAAAAGTGTGGGCCTGTGAGTACCCCTCCTCAGCTAAGTACCTTCAGGAACACAGGTGTAAACCTTGTGTGTTCAGTTGCGCCTATCTGAACAGGCTCAGAAGGTTCTTGCCTTCAACGTGGAATTAACATTGTTCAGACAATTGAAGCTTCCCTTCGGAGTAAACTCTGCCAGTGCCATTTTCCAAGCCACGATGGAGCAGATATTGACGGACACAGATCAGATCTGGCGTACACCTTTAGTCGATATACGACACCAGGTTCGATCCGGAATTTTTTCCACCTGTTCAAGCAGCTCCGGCGTCCACCAGCGTCGTATAAGTGGGTACCTGGAGGAAACTCTGGGGGGTAAAGGCGGACAAGGGCGTGATGCTGATCACATCACACCCACCTTTAGCCGTGGTCAAGAAAGTGTGGGGCCCTAACTCCACACCCCTATACCCCTTCATGGCGTGGTGCAAAGCACAGAGGACCACATTCCTTTTTTTTTTGTCAACCAATTCTACTGTTACAGACAGGCGAGTCACGTCGGAACACACATCCCACGGGGGAGAGAGGGTGCTTGGCACCCCACCACGTGAATTTTGCCTCCTATGTACGTTACCTTTATGATTTTATGAGCAAAAGTCATACAGAAACATTGGGAACACACTAGGTAACAATGTCATTTACTTTCAATTGCTTATAATAATATTCACAGTTCAACAATCGAAAAACGACGTCGTTGGCCTGGCTTAAGTGGACATATATAGCTCAAGTGGTTAAATATAAAGCACTTAACAAAACAGCGTATAAAAAACGACAAGCAAATATATTTATAGTAGTAATACTTTCTGCACACTTAAGACGCCTCTCGCCGGGTCGTTTCACATTGTAAACGTCTCCCCTTATCTTTTACAAAGCATTTCCATGCTGACGACTTTCACAAACATGTTTTGGACACGACACGGCCGACAAAGAAATCGGGATGCTCATGTAACAAACATCAGTCGCAATCTAAAGGCGGGAGAAAATGTTTAGAAAGAGGCCGAGTGACAAAGCTGCATTATGCAAAAGTGGATGTGGCGCCTCAAAATTTACTTTCGAAGCCTTCTCTAGAAACTTTAGACAAACCATACTGACGGCGATGAAATTTTTTGTAAAATTTATACAATCCTATTGTAGGAGAAGCAACATATGTTTGCATGGGTGTATTTATCGTCACAACAGAATGATCATGTCAATTGTGTACTTTGAGTTTTAAGTCAATTTTTATGCACATATAGGCTAATTGTATTCAAGTGGGATCCGAACCAATGTGCCTCCATCGGGTATCGAACCAATGTGCCTCCATCGGGTATCGAACTCGGGACCACTACGCCACCGGAAAAGCATAGTCGATATGTAGGATAGAGATTGATATATTTGATATTTTTACTTAGTGTTTCTCCCACTTTTGGCTAATTGCAAAGATGAGGATGAATAGTAACAAGATGAAAAAAGTACAAACGCATATGGACAGCACACAACACAAGTCCCATAGAGGATTATATTGGTCACGGGCCCAGACGTCAGAGCCTCGTTAGTCTGCAAAATGCAGTCCAGGGTGTAAAGTGACATTTGGGTGTCTTGAGAAAGGGCCACCCCTTATACCCCGCTAGAGAATGAACGTGAAACTTTACCTCTGTCGCCTTGTAACCAAGTGGTCCCAGATAACGCTCAGATAGGATACTAGGGTCTGTACCTACAGTCTAAAGTGGGGTCCGAACCACCGTGTAAGGTTGACAGGTTTACCTACGCCAACGCGGAAGTGACCTACATTCACTTACGGAATAGCAAAGGCTTGTAACATCTGGGGGAACCAATCTTGGAAGAATCGGGTAATAAAATCAGGACTCGGATCCGACCGGACATTCGTAGAGAAAAGCATTAAATGTGTCTTTGGAAAGTTCAATAAAATAAGAAAAGTAATAATATGAACAATATGCATCTACCTTTTACGTCTTACACATTAATTCCGCCTGGGCTCTAGATTTATGACATTTTCTTGTCTCGGAGACCTTTCCCAACCCAAAGGGCACAGACTTGGTGGATCACCAAGAAATTCGGATGACGCTGATTCTAAGGGTTAGGCAACTATGCACTTCTGCGTTGTATTAAACAACCACTTCTTTGGTAGAGATGTTACCGTGTACATTACGGTAACGAACTTACCAAACTATTCAGAATAAAGACTCCTTAAATAGAGAGAGGTTCAAAATTGGGAGAGGGTTGTAAGGGGTGACAACCTAACTTCCAGGTAGTACACCCGGTAAATGCAGCTTTGCAGGCCAACGGAGCTATGGCGTCTGGACTCTCACCCAGTTATCCTGTGTGCTGGCCACAACGAATTAATCAAAATTGGGGAGAAATTTTGTTTCACTTGCCAGACAATTCAGCCATTCTTGTCTACTATTTTTATCATTTTAACGTCCCTTTTCTGCCACTGTTGGCTAATCGTGAGGCTGAGGACGAAAGGATACTCACGCACAAAGCTCAAGCCGGGACACGAACATGGGTGGTGAGATCGAAAGTACACCACTTAAAACGCACGTCCACAGAGATGGTGTGTACTAATTCTAAATTGAATTCAGTACACTTACAACACAATTAAATTTCTGCGATTATGCAAACGTATGGACCTTTCGGAGCGTCTCATAGAGCTCGGCAACGAGGATGTGGACGGTGCTGTTCCTACGTCCCCGTTGACCACGGTACGAAATCAGAGGTCCTGGGTTCAAATCGTAGATAAGGTATGGTTGTGAAATAGTTTGTTCTATGACCTTGTGAAATAGTTTGTTCTATGACCACTTCATACTCATATAGGTTAATGGGTACCGGACGAGCACTTTAAAAGGGCCTAATTACTGTGATATGATCCATATTTTTATGTGACGTCACAACTTTAAAACATGTCACTGATATATTATACTTTTATGAAAGGACGCGTAAATGTTGTGTTATTATATGTAATATTGCACCCTGTTTGTAATATATATCTTTTGTTTAATGTTTATTGCATTTTATGCTCTGTTATGAGAAGTTTAATGTATCTTCATGTTTGCAAGAGTGCACTATACGAATTTGTATTTCTAAAGATGTATAGATGTCAGTTTTGTTGATAGTATCCTTTTGTAGATAGTGAGTGATTCATCTGTACTTTAATCTGTGTTCTCGAAAATAGTATAAAAGCGAGGATATCGCGTAAGAAATCATCACACTTTTTCGCCACGGATCGACGAAGCTTTTAAAATTAAAAAGAACTCCTCGGTGTTGTGCATACATCTTGGTATGGTAGTTCGGGGCGCAAGCTAGGCCTATGTGATCATAGGTACGCCGATAGCCATGCATTGATGATATGCACAATACTGCAACCATTCTACGTTAAATAATAAAGCTAGCCTGAGGATTAATTTGGAAATAAAAGGCTAAAGAGCAAATATTGGCTCAGTTATCATTGCATATCTCTTGGTGTGGTAGTTCGGGGATCAAGCTATGTGATCATAGGCTTGCCGATAGCCACGCATTGAGTTTATGCGTTTTAGTTGAGTCAATTCATCGACAAAGCGAAGTCCTCGCCTTTGTCTCAAGTACATTTGCATTATAACTGCAATAAATAAAGAATAAACCCTTTCAGTGTATACATACTGCAGTAATGTGGTTTTATTTCTCTGTGCTGTGAATATTGTCTTTGCCTAATACTATCCCTGTACCTTAGAGGAGTCTGTGTACTTCACTGAGTCTCATCGTTCACCGCATGGCATTATTAAGTTAATATTAATAGTAAAATAATACGACGCGTGAAGTAATTGCAGGAACGTATCAACTGTGCAATATGACCCTGCGAGAATCGAACCAGTGACCGCTCGATTATACGCTTGGATGTGTCCCTGTGTCTGTCCCATCTACCTTATCGTCACGATCAGCTAAATAGGTAAAAAAGCAACGTAAAACACCCCCAAATAAACGTACAAAATTAGTACGTCTCTAAAAGTCAAAGAATAAAGAAAACAACAAAAAGGCCATGCGTCTCTTAGGTTTACTGTATCGTTTCACCGAAATTAGTGACATCTCAGCCCTCACCTTGTACATCAAATCATTCATTTCCCCCAATAATAGAATACTGCTCTCCCGTCTGGTCCATGGCATGTCCCACGCAGCTCTCTAGAATCGATTCTGTTCTTAACTTTTTCCTGGCTATCGTTCGTTACAGGGTTCCCTCATTACGCAATTTTTCAACACCACACCTCCTGTCCTTTCTAAACTTACAGACTCCCTATCAGCGCCGTTTACTGAATGATTTTAGGTATCTTTACAAAATTGTCAATGGCAAAATCCGTTGCAACACGCTCCTCCAGGAATTCCACTTTCGAGTGCCTATGCGCTCAACACGCAACACAAATCTATTTTACACAAAAAAAGCCTAGACTGGAAATTCAAAGAAGATCGCTCTTCCACAGACTTCCCACCCAATATAACGACCTCCCATCAAGTGCTGATGTATTTTCCACAGAGTACGCCTTTCGGTCAACCATGCCAGTGTAAAATGGCTACGTGCTGTATCTGAAATAAATAAATTTACAACTCGATCAAGGTAAGAAAAACCCGGAAATCTAGTGAACTAAAGTGGACAGTATTTTTTTCTTCACGCGCTTCTTGGCTTGTGCTCGGGCTCCCGTGATGCCTTGTATATAACTTACATCTCTTGCTTCGTTGTCAAAGAATTATATCGCATTACATATTACGTCTCTGCTTTCGCTGTGTACGGTTCTTGCCCTTTACGGCGACACACACTTGTCACTCAATAAAGGTGACGAAGATGTGTTGAAGAACGCCGTACATTGTGGCAACGCAGGGGCATGATTACACAGCAAGTAGCTGATTGCATCGCTCTCCTCAGCTCGCTTATGGTTGAAAATTCGATGACAGAACCAGAGGAAAGAGCTGCACGTTCCGGTTTTATATGAAATGCATAACCTTAACAAAAAAATCTTTGCAGGAGCAGTCAACAATAATACTAATTGATTTATTAATTTGACTTCGCTTTTCTGCCACTCTTGGCTAAACGCGAAGATGAGGGTGATAAGTTGAAATTGATGAAAGGACCATCACAAATACAAATGAACACTCAAGACGAGGCCCACTGCGAGTTCAGACGCCACAGCCTCGCTAGTCTGCAAAATACAGTCGAGTGGAAGTATGGTTGACAATAATACTAATGTTCAGTGGCGTCTTCAGGATATTCGAAAGGGAGCAGTTGCGTCTCCTTTTTCAGTATCCTGTCCTACATTTGCCATTTCTTCCAGCATTAAAGTTGGTTTCTCTTAGAGATGCTGGACCAAAGGGATGGGGGTTACAACATCCACCAACCCTTACCCCTTGAGCACGCCACTGCTAATGTTGCTGCTATTGCTGATGCTACTACTACTAACAATAAATGCAGCCATATGTACTTGTAGAACTTTTCAACCCATACAGGTAATTCAACCCATACAGGTAAATGCCACTTCAACACATCTGCCGAAACAACGCCAGTGAGAAAAAAAGAAGTAACTACGTAATTATCTACTTTGTCTGCAAGCCGCAACAGACAACTATGCTAGAGCGCATCTGCCCCACGAGAAGGGGGGAGGGGGGACACTTAACACGTCGCTACAAAAGGAAAGGAGAGAAAAACGGGCCACTTGGAACTTTCACCGTATCATTCCCTCCACTTGAAATTTGTGAGCAATCAAGAACCCAGGCATAAACATTTCTGATGGGAGCCCCCCTTTCTCTCTCTCGCTTTGCAGTCATTGACACGGGGCACAAGGACTGAGGAAAATACTAAGCGACGAGCTCTAGGATAATATCCTCGAAATTGTGGGATACTTTACGTAACAGGGAGACGTCACGTAATCCACGTTTACAGCTATTGTTAGGTCACGTCAAATTCATTCGCATTTACTAAGCACGTACGTTTACAAGAGTTGTTTTTATCATGCAATCCATACATTTTGATAACCATAACAGGAAAAGTCCTTCCGAAAGATGGGAAGAACTCAATGTCTTGTTTTCGTCAAAGAAATATCCGGTGTCTACCAAAATAATAAATCCAAAATTCTTGACCATTTTTCTTAACATTTCTTTACTAAGATATAGTTGCAAAATTAAGAAAATAGATATTTTATTCAATGAAAACGCCCTTCCACAAGGCTGAAGCTGTACTTCAACAACAGATTTAGACTTGATTTAATTATTAATGCATGTAAAAATTAATGCTTCAGACTTCATCCTGTATAGGGAATGGCCACATTACTTCACTTAATATTTTTACAAAACTTCATGCATTTAATTCGTAAGAAACAAAGTGAACAAATCTTAACCACAACTCAAAACAATTTTAGATTTCCAAATATTCAATTTCATCAAATTCCAGTACAGGTATAACAATGTGGCTGAGCCGATGTATCGGTATCAGGAAGTATAGGTTGGAATTCATTTACCGATATCAGCCAATACTTTTTCGGCATATTGGTCTTTCCCTATTCAAACTTTATTTTTACTTTGAACCAATTTTGCACGAAAAACTATATTTTGTGATTACATAATATCTATTTTAATATTCTGATGCAATTCTTGAACATTCTAAAGCAAATTTATTGGTAAATTGATGCATATAATTGGAGAAGAATATTGGCACACCAATATTTGTCAATATTTTTAACAAATTTTAATTATTGCAATTTTCAATAAACGGAATCGGTAAGAGTTTCGGCATTGCTATCGGTTCAAAATAGTATCGGCTTCACTTCACTGTAAAAAAAAATCTTGACCACAGCCATGATTTCTTTACTGGAAGACACCCTGAATATATATAACTTAAAAAGTCTTGCTGTGTCTATTAGCATGGAAGTATTTCCTACCATTCTGTATTCTGGTCTTTTCCAACTAGGCTACCTTATTTGCGAAAATACTAATACTCTCTCTCTTTCACACACACACACACACAAACACACACACACACACACACACAGACACACAACCAGGGTTGTTAATGGTCCAGGAATCCATAAATTTTAATGGGTTCCTCTGCAGGACCGGAACCTTTTTTCTCGCACAATTTAAATTCGGTCCAAGTTGCGTATTTTTTCATTGAAAAACGTTCCTGGACTGTATTTAAATTGATCTGGTAAAAAAGTTCCTGGACCGAATTGAAATAATTTACAGCTAAAAAGGTTCTTTACGGTCCAGAACCCATTTAAGCTTGCTGATTATCTCTCCTGGACCGGAATTGAATTTATTTAAAATTCCTGGACTTTTAACAACTCTGATATTAACGTCTGTGCTCGGATAAACTAACGGAGATTGAACTCACAGATTAGAGATCCGATCCACTTCACAATGTGCCTCCATCTGGAATAGAACCGAGGCCCCTGATTAAAAAGCGAACCATTAATTAATCCCCGATAGCGTAGTGGTTAACGTTGTCGCTTTAATCAAGTGGTTTCGGTGGAGGCATATTGTGTAGTGGTTTGGATTACATTCTAAACTGTAGGCCCCCGTAACGATTAGCCTCTTTGAAATAATTTAATATTCCAGACATTAATGGGAAAGAATTCAAACCCGTCAACAAAGAATTATGGACCTGTCAAATTTCAACACTTAATCTGACTTGAAACTTTTTTACAAAATTTTCCCTATGAACGCATTTATTAGTGAATACATCCACTTGCAAATGGAAATTTCGTAATTTCCGGATATGTAAATACGACTCGACGATTACATTTTCTATTGCTATCGCAATGAATCTTAAGAGTCTACCCCTCCTTCTTGGATGTAGGTCGCACGGGATATCAGAGTGATCACGCAAGAGCTTCTAAATCGGACTACATCTTCCCACAAGTGGCAGACAGGCGAGGGAACAACAAAGCTTATCACATGACTAAGATGAAGGAAAACAGACCCTTCTGTCAATCAAAATACAGGCCTGCATGAGTACTGCAAAATCTACACCCATACACATTTATCAACTACTCCTTTTTAGACGTTTTAGTATCGTTTCAATATTGAACACAGTTGCACAACCTAACATCTGGCAGTGAAAAGGTTTGAAAGTCGCCGGAAATATTTTTCCTACACTTCTATGTAACAAGTTTTCACCCTTAAAAAGGTTTTCCAAATGATTGTGTAACTCAACACGAAATTTATGACAAAATTAAAAGTAGTGTTAAAAGCACTTAAAAAATCTTCAATAACATATTGCAACTATATCTTGTTATTTGATTGTGACGCTTCTTTAAATAGATGCGTCAAAAGACATGTCTACTGCTTGGGCCCCAACGCACTGGTCAATTGACTTTAAACTGAACTCCAAGCGTGTACGATTTGATTGATTGATTAATTTGCCTACTTTACGTAGCTTTACTGTTAATTTTGGGTACTCGCGGCGATGAGGATGAGTGACGATATGTTAATTTCATGAAGGGGCAATCACAAAGAATACCCAATGCCGGGATTCGAACCAGAAACCCCTGGCGTCGTAGTGCGCTAACCACTCTGGCACGGAGGTCGCAAGCGTGTATGTTTAAGTTTACAAGCAGACACCTACCTAAGAGAGATCTGCTTGTAAACTTAACATAAATACTTCAGAATCACGTAGATACGTTGCAGATATGAAATTACTACATAAGATCATTAATGGAAACCTAAGATGTAGCATCCCACTCCACGAACTCTCCCTCAGAGTGCCCAGACATAAAACACGGAGCAAGGAGACTTTCCACACTGCAACTCCAAGACTCTCTCACTCATTCAACGTTCACTATTTCATAGGCTACCGAACCAATTCAATATCATCTCAAACCAAGTAGATATTTTCAGTTCATATTAGTCTTTTATCACCAATTAGAAAAAAATGTACATAAGTAATGCATTGTGAAAGTAATCTGTTTATCTTGGTACTGTCTTGGCTTGTTTATGTTTCTATTTATGTATTTTATTTTGTTTCGTGTGTTCTTTTTAACACTAGGGTACTGTTTTACTGTTGTGTCTTTTCGGTTTAAAATAGCTTCTGCTGTACTGGAAATTGCAATAAATAAATAAATGCCACAACAATAACCTTCAGCCATTTCAGCATTGATTTATTCCGTGGGATGATTTCAGAAGTGCGAAGGTACTGTCAAACGGTCGCACACACGCGTAATATGTAATGGAGAATTATGTAAATGATTAACAAAGATATTGACCTAATCCGAGGAATAAAGAAAGTGCGGAGCCATTCACAGACGGGAAATAAATAACTTCACACCAACTTCCCCAAAGGAAACGCTGCCTATTACGTAAATCGTGGTCTTGATTATTGGAAACTGAATGAATTTTCTTCGGCAACGCGCACGAACGAATGAATTTCGCAACTAATTCAATTTCAACATGGTGAGAACATCCTTCGAATAAATATTTCACTCCCTCTGCAGATTAAGCGTATCGCCTTCCAGTTTGTGCATCAACTTTCCCGACGGTGGTTTCACCTCACAAGCATAGCGCGAGATCATTAACGACACACACGTTTCCAGATTTTTTTAAGGGAGAGACAGGCCATTGACAAAAACTTGAATAGTAGAAACAATAAAAATATTAATTAATAACAATAATAGCTATTATAAACGAATATGATTTCAAATTTATTATTATGATTATCATTATTAAGTGTCTCGGTGTTGAATATTGGAACTGTACTGAAGAAAGATGCCTTTGCTTCGAAAAGTACAAGTCTGATTCTCGGCTTATGTAACACGTACGTATATCGCATTGCTGCAAAGGGGCACCCAGGACAAACAAATACACCATGTATTATCGTGGTTGCGATAAGTCGCCAGAACATCGCTAGCCTGTAATTACCACTTTGCGCTTTACAGAATGATCACGGCTACGTATACTGACAATTGTGGCGTACCACCTCGAATCCTCTGCATCGGGGATGAGAACCATTCCATCAGTGGCGTGCCCAAGGAGGAGTTGACGAGGGTCATAACCGCCCCCTTAGGTCCAGTATTTCTAAACAATGTTTAGTTTCAGTCAAAAGCAGGAAAAGATGGTAAAATTAAGGGTACTAAAAAGTATACGTACCCACCCGTTTCGAAAATCCTAGGCATACCACTGCATTCACCCCCCCCCCCCCCAGTTGCAAGGTGTAAGTAGAAGAAAAAAAGACTTCCCAAGTATCGCTGATACTTCGTTAATAAAACCGTCACGTTAAAAAAAGCGCTAATGCTACAGACACGATTCACACACAGAAAAAAAACAACTTTATGGCTTGCGACTGCTGGTGACTCATTGTTCTCTGCAAATACGGCCACAGTTATGAAAAGCAGCACATGTGGATGCCGTGGCCTTCGGTTGGAAAACAATAGGCCGAATCCGCATTAGGTAGCAGTAGGCATGCACAGATGTCCTACTGCGACCTGTTAATTAATGAGCGCTTGATGCTTGGGAAAATGAAACGATACCTGTTGATTATAATCAGGAGATATTTTATATACAGGGTAATTCAAAATGAATGGTGCAACTTTACAGTTATTATGATGTTACTATTTTTGATAGAAAATCAGACAAGGCCTAAATATAAAGAAGAACTCTGGAAGTTTTATTCCCACTTAGCGGGCTTATTCTGCTTAGCCGATGCTCCACATGGATCGCCAGTGTCGCAAAATGACCAGCAGAAGGCGTATTGTGTGTTGGAGCTATCGAGAACTGATTCAATCACAAAGGTGCGCAAAGACATTTCCGTATGCGTTTCTGTTACACGTGGTTTCCATGTTGAATCTTTATAATGTGAGTAAAACTTCCAGAGTTCTTCTTTATATTGATGCCATGTCTGATTTTCTATCATAAATACCGTCATAATAACCGTGTAAAGTTGCACCATTCATTTTGAATTACCCTGTATAATAAGTACGGCGGCTCGGAAGTTGATGACCTAAAAAAATCATTTTACAAAATTACCTATAGAATGACCTTAAAATTATTTTTAAAAGACCTAAAAATAAATTTCGCTCTTAAAATCAAAGCTCGATATTTTCATAGTTGAGTAGTTGAATAATTCGATAAAACAACTCCTGAAGCAAAGGGGGGAAAGAAATTAAGTTCTAATGTAGTTTTCTCCATTCTTACTTCAAAGTTACAAAATACACCGCAAGGTTTTTCTGTATGCCATTCACCTCCTTCCAGAATGGGCTTTGCAGGATACAGTATTCGGTCAGCAACTGAAAATACAGTAGCAACTGAAAATACAGTTGTGTTTCGTGTACATCCGATTACATACGAGGTGTGGCTAGAAAAAAAACGGATTGATATTGCTGTCGACAAATGGCAAGCGCGTCAAGGATAAGCGGTGCACTGGTGTATAACGTGATATCTTGCCTACCGGCTGTGTGATTGCCCAGGGTGCGCGGCGCTCAGTTCTTCTGTAGTTTGTGGACGAAGTGAAGCTTACATCTGTGCTCCGTCGGAAAACAAATTAAGTGTGAAAGTGGAACAGCGTATCAATGTGAAGTTTCTTATCAAACTCGGAAAATCCGCCACAGAAACTTATGGTTTGTTGAAGGAAGTGTACGGAGATGTGTGTTTATCACGCACTCAAGTATTTGAGTGGTTTCAAAGGTTTAGAGAGGGACGAGAAGTGATTGCGAATGACAAGCGTCCTGGACGGTCTTGAACGTCAAAAACGGAATCAAATATTGCAAATGTCAGTGAATTGATTCGAATTGTGTACCCGCAGGTCAAACTGTCAACCAACAATATTCCATTACGATGCTGACGACCTTTCGTGGGCTAGTAAGAAGACGACGACCTGATTTGTGGAAAAGCAAGTCATGGATTCTTCATCAGGACAATATTTCTGGCCACACGGCATTGTCAGTCAAGGCTTTATTGGCCAAGTATGGGGTCCCAGTGTTAGAATATCCACCCTATTCGCCAGATCTCGCTCCGTGCGACTTTTTTTTATTCCCAAAGGTCAAATCAGCACTGAAAGGAACCAGATTTAAGACCGTAGAATGTGTGAAAACAAAAGCGACGGAGGTCATGAACATGGTTTCAGAAAATGATTTCAGCACTGTCTCCAGCAATGGAAGATTCACATGGAGCGGTGTATCGATAGTGCAGGAGAGTTCTTTGAAGGGGGTAATGTTCATATTGTACAAAATAGCCAATAAAAGATTTTGTAGCAACAGTCCTGTTTTTTCTAGTCACACCTCGTATATCCTTTTTGTATTGTGACTAATTTTACTTGAAAACCAAACAGATGAAAGTGATAATAGTAGCCAGCAAGGAAACCTCAGAGTAGGCTTTACACAAATTTAAATTTGGTGGGAAAAAAAATAGCACAATTATTTACTCCATTGCCAAACATTTCGGTTAAACATATTGTGCTTGTGCATGGACTGAATTTTCGAATAACAGCGACCTTGCTAAATACTGTCAGGAAATTGAAATAAGTTATGCAAACAAATTCATGTAAACAGTGGAAGAAAAATGCAACAAAAATGAACTAAGCGCAAAAAAAAGGGGGGGGGGATAAGGCGAAAATGAAAAAAAAATTGTATACATTGAAAAACACTGAATATACATATGGTATAATAGAGACTGGACCTTCACTTTAGAAGTCGTATCCGAACTACTTTTACTGAATACAGAAGACACCCTGCAGGATAAAATAAAATATAAACTCATACATCGAACAATGCCACTCTGAGAAAGGTGTTTAAAAAAGTCGACAAGCATCTGAATGTATAGTTTACGACAATGCCTTGATCCACCAATCAAAAGAGAACTCTCAAATAACAGTGAGAGAATGTGCTTTCTAGGAATTTAGTCATTCCCCCTGCACTCGGGACTACTTTCTCTTCACACGTAAAGCAACACTTCCGCTGAAAGCAATATCCCAGCAGATGAACGGTGTCCGTTCTCACTCGTTTCGATTCCAAGAGCGCTCTCGGAATTTCAGAGGGGGGGGGGGATACAACATTTAACTGTAGTTACATTGAAATTACAATGCACGGGCGCTGACGATGCCTTTGATTTCGGAGGCGACGCCAATGAAAGCTATTCGGTAAACATTTTACAGGAAAGAGATTTTTTGGATTTGGCTGATCGCAAACATGATGTTGAATGATGATATGGGTGACGGGACATTCACAAACATGCCCAGATCGGGATTCGAACCCGGGATCCATGGCGTCGTAGTGTGCTGTGTTGACCCCTCCGCCACGGAGGTCAGCTTACAGTGGAGAAAAAAACTAGAAAAAAATATCGGTAATATTTGTCGTAACTGGTTTGATGCTCACCCACCTTGGTCCTCAAGGCCTGTCCAACCACGGGTTATGGACTTGATATATTTTGTAATGATGTTTCACGCAAGAGTTTTCTACAGGCATACAGCAAGTGAAAGTTGAAAGCGAAGTCGGAAAAGACATCAGACAGGTCCCATGTTTCTTATCTTATCTTCCTGACTCTCTACGCTAATTCGGATGATGATGAAGAGTTTCAATTGAATTCATGTTTTAAGTCCACTTTATGCACAGGTAGACTAATATGGACTGGACCCACAGTTTTCAAGTGAGATCCGAACCAGTGTGCAACGTGCCTCCACCAGATATCGAACCCGGGACCCCTTCATTACAAGGCGGCGACGTTAGCACTACGCCATCGGGGAGGCCAGGATTATGAGGATGAATAGAGATCCGTTGAAGCTGGGGCTAAGCCCAGCCATTGGTTGGATTCTATTTAGAGATACTTTCTCGCGTTTGGATCATTAGCGAAGTCCACAAAAATGCCAGGTCTGGACTTCGGCGGAGGCACTTGGTGGTTCGGATCCCAATTTAAACTGTAGGTCCAGTCCCGACTAGCCTATCTGTGCCTAAAGTGGACTTAAACAAAAAAAAATCAAACAAACTCTTGACTGTATTTCCATTATACAATTATACACAATCGCAGTAATAAGAATTGTTGGCAAATACCTTCGTTTCAAGGCAATGCGCTTTCAAAGTACACAACTTGGAAACCAAGATGTGTGCGTAATTTACGAAGCGGCTTGATTATACCGCCGTGCTTCAAGACTGCAGCAGAATGCGGAAGAACGAATGCAACACGGAAGGCATGCTTCTTCCTCCTCCCCAACTTTTAATTCTTCCCCTCATGACAAACCTCTTGCGTTTACGACTTATTTCCTCCAGTTCCTCATTCTTAAAGCTTCGGGTAAACAACAATTCATTTCATTACGGCCATTGTTGCTGTTTTCAGGGCGATTTTGGTGACACACAAAAGCGTCCACCCTCTTATCATCATCCATGAGAGTTGATTTATTTTACTTCGCTTTTCTTCCACTTTTGGCTAATCGCGATGATATGATGAAATTGATGGAAGGGACAAAGAACACGCATGCCCAGGCCGGGCTTCGAACCCGGAACCCTGGCATTGTAGCGCGCTGTGTTAACCACTTCGCCACCAGGAGCGTATATTCTAGGCTAGCTGGGCTATCTGCGAAGCCTGAAGTCTAGAGAATAAAATACAGGAGGAAAATCGATCAGAAATCTAAATATTATTCATATCGGTGAAATTATTTACAAATAATAATTTGAATAACAAGGGTTATTGAAAAACGAAATGAAATAGAAGAGAAATATAATTTAAAATAATGCTCTAATTATAACTAAACGGACGGCCATGAAAAAAGGCGGGTGGCAGAAGTTCGCGCTGTTGCCACGTCGGAGCACAACCCCGTGTGTTCGGAGGTTTAAGAAAATGAAAGATCTCGTTGAAGAGTTGGTCTTTGTAATCCACGTGATACAAACTGACAGTATTTGCTCCAAAGGTCAGGGAGAGAGGTCTGTCTGACGCTCGAACTATAATAGGCAACGCAGCCCGGTCGACGTTGCAACACAGTGCGCGGGAACCAGCGTCTTTTGTCCAGCTCTCGCTTTGCTTTTCCCATGTGTGGCACCAACGCAATTCTGCCCAGCCGCCTATTCTCATGGCCGTGCGTTTAATATCCAGCACCTAAACACATAGAATAACGCGTAAAATACATTTTTAATGTACACATGTTATTTTATATTATTAATTCTGTGCAGGTGTTTCTTTAAATTACACTGGGTCAAGGTCGAACTTTTGAAAGCTCCAACAGTGAATTAAACCCGAAAGGCGAGAACGATAACCATTTGGCTACCAGGGAGCCCATACTAGGCGTGCTTCTCTAAAGTGCACTTTATGCAGAGAGAGGCTAATCGGGACTGGACCTACAGTTTAAAGTGTGATCCGAACCACTATGTGCCTCCACCGGGTATCGAACCTAGGACCCCTTATTACTAATTGCCATGTTAAAAATATAGCATTCGAAATTCTACGGAGATCAGCTTCAGGACTTGAAAACTCTAACTTCATAGGAAAATAAATGTACAACTGTTCGGATAACTCAAGTCACCTTTGTATTTCGATGAACTGGGGTGGAGGCCACAACAGAGATTGGACTTTCTGGGAAAAGTTAACGAACTCTTACAACAACAATAGGTAAACGTGAAGTGCATACGAAATGGCGATAACTACATAATAATTGTAAAATATACCCCACGGGGATTACTGAGGGAAAGTACGCCATTTAGACAGGCGCGGCAGAACACAATGAGGGTTCTGAGAAATGTTCTGTTATTCATTTCCTCCACATCAGATTACTATACATTTTCTAAATCTCGTGTAGATTGGACAGTTGGTTATGTGTATGTCAACTTCTCTCTTCCACGTAGTACACCCTGGACTAACGAGGCTCTGACGTCTGGACTCTCAGCCAGTATAATTCACTGTGAGACTTGGGCTGTGTTTTCTCCATGCGCGAGATCAATTTCGTCTTATCACCACCATTCATCTTGAACTTCGCGATTAGCTGAAATAGGTAGAAAAGCAAGTAAACTAAATCAGAATCAGGACACACACACACTTTTCAAAGCTGCACGGTGCCACTCCGATGGCGTAGTTGTTATCGTCGTCTTATTGTAATCAAGCAGTCCCGGGTTCGGATTACTTTAAACTGTAGGGCCAGTCCCGATCAGCCTTTCCCGGTGAAATGTGGTGCTACATTCTTTGATTGCTTGAATTGGTTTATCGTCGCTTTTCTGTTACTTTTGGCTAATCACGAAGATGAGGATGATATGATGAAATCTGTGCTCACAAAGAACACCCATGCCCAGGACGGGATTCGAACCTGGAACCCCTAATGTGGAATACAAAACGCAATGATGAATTTACCCATCCAGCGGAAAAGAAGGCAGAGAAAGGACTTCAAAACGAAAGACAGAGGACCGACGCAGGGCAGCCATAACTAGGGACCACCCCTGAAATTCTCTAGCGGAGACACTGAAGACCCGCTCAGAGAATGGTCCACAATTTTAACCGACCAGCAAACCCACGAATGAGAGTGTGGGTCGTGCAGAGCTTTTATGTGGCCTTTGGAATGCACGTACGCACCTGATGAGTATTTCCGCAGTAGGTTATTGCCTGTCGCAATGCTCCCCCCTCCGAGAAACCATAAAATACATCTCCTTTTCAGGGCTTCCTAGAAAGAAGCCCACAGCTTGGATTTCGCAACCTGATCAAGGAAAGATTCTCGGCACTTAGACAAACATTTCTCCACTCAAAATACGCTGGTCTAGCCCTGAACCGTAGATCTGTCTCGACAAAAAAGTTTTCCGATTCCTTGTATATGTACGTTTGTACACTAATTGTTTTCGTTCTGTTTATGTTTTTTCTGTGTAAACCAATATACGTATGTGTGTGATTATCTGCCTTTTTGGGGGTCTTCCTTCTGTTGAGGACAGTTCTTAGTTAAATAAAAGTCTTTGTTTCGAGCAAAAAGAGGGGGAGACTTTCACACAAGATGCCTTCTCTTCCACGATGGATAGCATCCTTGCAGACTAACGAGGTTCTGGCGTCTGTTGTACTCTTTAAGTATTTGTCGTTGCTTCCTAGAACAACGCTGCACAAACTACGGCCCGCGGATCCGTCAAGGATTTTTATGTGACCCAAATGGAAATTATTTTCTGAGGCATTAGATACAGTATGTTGTGTGTAAAATGTATGGCCCTTGACCTTACTAGCCCTGTAAAAAAAGGTTTGATATAGACAATGGTAAATTTCAACATTCCCTAACTTTTCCGGGTTGTCCAGAATACTGAATAATTCTGAACAACACGAACGCTTTTTAAGAAGTCAAGCATACTTGAGGCTAGATTGATTGGTTTATTTTACTTCGCTTTTCTACCACTTTTGGCTAATCACGAAAATTAGCATGTGTGGCGATATGATGTAATTGATGGACACTCACAAAGAACGTCCATGCCAATACCGGGATTCGAACCCGGGGCCCCTTGCGTCGTAGCGCGATGTGTTTACCACTTCGCCACAGGCTTGAAATGCAACAGTGAACAATTGCAGGTGCTCACACAGGCACCAAAAACGCCATGATGACGAAAGCGCCTCCAAGTCTGATGGGATCATGGAGGTAAGAAAGGGACAGGAGTAAGCCCTGCGCGCTTTTTCTGAAGCCGGGTCACGTGACAGAACCGGAGACGTCAGACCAAAACATTCTAAGACGCCGTAAGAAAGTATGTAATTTTGTGTACTTTTGAATAAGGTATAGGAAGCAATGGTGCCTGCTCAACACACGGCTGTACTAACAGAAGCGACAGAATACCTGAAGGAATAATATTCCATAAGGCAATAAAGGTAGTTATAGTTTGTTTTGTAGTATTTAAGTGTAAAGTAGACCTCGAGTTTTCGTTTATAGCCAGAGCCTACTTCCATGCTCCTTCCAGCCTGCGTGCGCTTGCAGCAGCCGATGCGATGTTCTTCTGTCTGTTGAAGTCATTGGTTGAAGTAGATGCGGCCATCTTACGCAGACAAACTTAAGCTCCGCCCACTGGCTTCAAAACAAAAGCAAGGAGTGATATGAGACTGCAGGCACCTGGACGGGATTCACCGACGGGCCAACCGGACAACTACACGATGCAGCAGCCTACGTAACCGCACCAACTTCAGCTGCAACGGGCGACAGGTGAACTCCCACCAGAATTATTTCCTGTTTCCTCTCCAGCGATACAAAGGACTCCTCTCGAAAGCGACAGGGAGAGGCGCTCTTTACTGGAAAAGTTGAAAGGAGCTGCGAGTATGGCATACAGTGGGATGTATAAATATTAGCAGGCAAATTGTCCATCACAGTCTTCATTTTTTTCAATGCGTCGAGAGGTTCGGCAGCTTATTTCTAATGTTTCCTCTCCTTACGAAAACCGCTTTGACATTCCAAAATATGAAAAATTACCATGTGCTCATAATACTTTCAAGAGCGTTCGCATGAATTCATTCGCTGTGGCCTAGACATAAATAGTTTCGTGGTTACGTAAGTCTATTATGCTATTGGTAGGGACATTGAATTTTCGCGATGCGCGAAATGTGAAAAAAAGATGCAATTTTGAACATTCTGCACGTAATTACACCCCCAATGATGAAATATGCATGAGTTTTATTCGCGAAGTAATGCAAAATGTGTGCTTTTCCACGAAATGAACGCTTTTTCGCGAAATAACCGTGAAATATCATCAAATTAAGTAGAAAACACGCAAAAACCGGCAATCGAGGTTGTGCGCGCAAACTGTCGATCTGTAACGAAACGTTTGCCTAAAGTTTCCTACCACTTTAACATTTTATTTACCGCTCTCCTCAGTTTTTATTTACCATAAATTCGTCTCCCTAGCTATTGGTAATACCTAGACAATGGCGAAAGCAAACCACATGAAGATTCTCTAGAAGGAATTTAAGCATAGGTAATTTTTCATATTTTGGAATATCATAGCTGTTTTCCAAAGGAAAAATTAGAAAAAATTTGATTAACTCATTTGGTTTCCCTCACATCCCTTCTAGGCCACTTTTGGCTAATTGCGAAGATTATGAATGATACGAGGGACACTCACAAAGAACACCCATGTTGCGATTCGAACGCGGAATCCCTAGTGTCGTGCTAACCAGTCACGTATCTTCAATTTACTCACTATTTTTAAGATTCCTAAGAATTCATATTTCATCTCTCCTGTAAATTTGATAAATCGGAGTTAAATGTTTAAAAACAACAACTTTTTATTGGGATTTTTTGTCGGGCATTTTCCTCCTCGTTTTAAGTAGCAAGCCAACTTGACATCGATAGATGAGACTCAAAACAAAAGTTCTTACAGTTTTAAATATATTCCTCAGAGTATGTGCTAATCCAACACACGATATATGTTATCAAATGAGGACATCTTATAACCGCTATTTCAGTTTATCTGTGGATCAAAACACTTATCGACGGCATTTTCCCACATACGATCACAATTCAATTTCCAACTTATATCAGGAGCAGATAAGTTTGACAAAGCTGCCGTGTACAAGATTACATATCCTTAGAATCTTATCGCCAGCCACAATAACAAGTTTATGGGAGAAGCCTTGTTGTCATCCCTCAAAAACCAAGGCCCACTGATTGATACAGTATCTGAATTCACCACTTCCTGTAATGTGTTTTTTCTTTCAGTGTAGCAAGTGTAGTTTATTAATGTTCTGTAAATCTCAAATACATTTCTGTTGAGGAAAAAAATCCATTCAGATCACGATATCATTTATAGAATGTGGACTCGAAAATAAATGTGGGTGTAAGGGGAAAAAAATGCCCAAATGTCAGCCTCTCTTCCCTGGAGTGGACTTTGAAGGCTAACGAGACTCTGGCGGCTGGCCGGACTCGCAGCCAGCATAATCCTCAGTAAGGCCAGTATTGTGTCCTCCCTACGTGTTTGTCCCTTCATCCTCATATTCGCGATTAGCCATTAAGGCGAAACAAAAACACATCGAGCAATCAAATCACTTGAACCATTCGATTGACTGATTTAATTGGGTTATTTACGTCGCCACTTTTGGCTAATCGCGACAATGAGTGATGATATGATGAAATTGATGGACACTCCCAACGAACAGCCATGCCCTAGGCTGTAATTCGAACCCGGGTACGCTGTCGTTGTAGTGCGCTGTGCTAACCACTCCGCCACGGAGGTCAAACTGACGGGAACTCGTAACTGCTTTAAAATTATCACTGGACCTGAAACTCGGAGGGGAAAACTTGTCTTGTTGATTTCTACTGCCATTCTAATTCCGAAAACCCTGACCAACCAAGCCACCCTGGAGGTAGTTCTTTGGGGAAGGCGGGGTGGTCCTCCCCCCAGCAGGAATTCATTCAACAATTAATTCTCTATATGCCGGCACGCGACTTTTCACACCAGGGTTACACCCTTCCCAACGTAAATCATGTCTTATACCTGGCCCATTCATCCGACGTGTTTCCCACTTCACGTCGAGCGGAGAAAAAAAAAGAAAATGGACCCACGTTTTAGAACGTGAAAGTGCAAAGGAAAACTGTGACGTAGGCGAGGTGTTTCGAGAAAGTGTCTGCCTCGCCGCAGATCGCCCGTGTCGTTTAGTTTACCAAAGCGTGGTTCCGACCTGATTGCAGCCAAGTCGCCCAAACGAAGGCATGCTTCGGAATCTGACCTTGGGAGAGGTTCCACTTGATTTTCTGCGAGGAAGGCCACACCTTCGTCCAGGCGCTGCCACGTTATTTTGCGAAGATACCAAAAGCCTGTACGAAACTTTTCCCCCCGCATCACTGACCACGTTATTACTTTCTTCGTTATGTCCGTCCGATCAATGCTCCCAAAATGTTTGCAGGATATGTGAATCTTGGAAGTATTATAACTTATACACCACTGATGATACTTGTGGGGGGCGAACGTACAATGCTTAGCTAGCTCCCGCCCCAAAGTTCTACAAGAAATTAACTTTAACCCCAAATTAGGGTGACCAGACACATACATTTAAAAAAGAGGACAGAGCATGGTGAAAAAGAAGGACAACGTCATAAGAAAGAGGACATCGCAAAAAATGGCTATACATTTGCAATTACTCATAATTTAATCAATATACAAAAATCATACCAATATTTTGCTCACAGATACTTTTCAGAAGATCTCTTTCAATATCTTCCTCCTACCTTTAACCAAAGAAAGCAATATCCTAATCTGTTATTTAACAAATGATAAAGAATATCTATAATTTAAAGCACAGAATTTTACCCCTTTTCTAATTCTTGGCTATTAGACTGAAATATCCCCACAAGTGAATGCAAATAACAAGTAAGATTCGCTTAACTTATTTCGAAAAGCCAAATTAAAATTTTAGGTAGTTTAGATTGGGTGGAGAAATATGATTTTAATGCCAAGAACATTTCTAGCACTCTTTCAACAGCAGGGAAAAGTGACAGCCACCTTACACTTCACATCATATTCGTTTCTTCCCTCCTTTAAAATTTAAATATTTTCATGCGATCATTGATGAATTTACACTTTCGCTTCGTTATTTCATAAAAGTAAATATGACTTAATAATCAAAATTCTCACTACGCGTTTGTGTATCGCGTATGTATGACTCGAAAATGAACTGGCCGACCTCCGTGGTGGAGTGTTTAGCAAACCGCGCCACAACGCCAGAGGCCTCGTTTCAAATACCGATCTGGGCATGGGTGTTCTTTGTGAGTGTCCTTCAAAATCATCATATCATCGCTCATACCCATCTTCGCGATTAGCCAAAAGTGGCAGAAAAGCCAATTAAAATAAACCAAATTAATCAACAGAAAAGGAACTGCACAGAGCCATAGACTACATACGTTCCAGCAGTCTCAGACCTTAATGCTAATCACTGGGGTGCGGAAATTTGCCTATTTTATTCCTTTGTAGTAAAACATAGGTTTTCATGTTTAAACTTTAAAATTAGTTTCATGGAGTTTCTATTCCGAAAACACATTTTTATAGTGCCTATAAATCCCTATTTTGATGGTTAGTGCCTATTTAGCTTAATCGTAGCAAAAAAGGATATTCTGCAATTTTTGCATTCCTCAGTTTTTTTTACGTGCCTTTGGCTTTCCCTATATTGAAAGATGTAAGGCTTTGTTGATGTTATACTGACTGAAATCTGGAATTCACCAGATTTGATGGTCTAATTGGAACATTGCTTGCAATATTTTTTTGTTACAATGGTGCAAATTGTTTTTTCATCATTTGTTCAAATTCGCACAGTCGTAAGCACAAGCTGTTTTTGTGAGAATTACTTTAACTGACGATTTCCTGCAAATGTGAATTTCAATCAAAAGAGTACTATAGTATGTTAATCGTTAGCACACTTTTATGTATAAACTGAAATGCTAATACAGTATAACTGCATTATAAGAAGAAAATTTAAATAAGTTCACATCCATTGCCTATTTTAATGTCTTTTTTTTTTAATTTTAGGGTGCCTATTTTCATCATTTTGGTGCCTATTTCAGAGGTTTTTAGTGCCTTAAATACACGCCCTACTAATGACTCAGTCGGGAAAGTGATCGTGTTGAGCTCCCAGATGCTAGGTGAGCATTGCTCGAATACTTAACGCGCCCCAAGTGAAGCATTCTGTATGCAGCAAATTTGCTATGGTCAATGCCATACTCTTTCCAAAAAAAGGAGGACATTTACAGAATTCTGAAAAATCCGCCCGGACACCGGACAGACACCTAAAAAGGAGGACATGTCCGGATAAAAGAGGACGTCTGGTCATCCTACCCCAAATACCCCACCTCCCCCCCTTTTTTTCTGTATCAGTGTTATAGCTTCTGGAAACTAAATGACGATGGTCTGAATCTGATACATAACTGGAAAAAGAAATCGTAAATATTTCTTATATACTTCAACACAGTGATACACCTAGAATTCTTGCCAGATACGATTTTCTTTAAACATTAGTTTACACAATCCACAGATTTTTTTTTAAAAAAAAATACTGTTCGGGGAAATTTGTTTCAAGAATAGTAAACACTCCTCTTTTGGCCTTTGTGGGTGCGCCATCAGTCCCTTGGCTGCGCCAGACCAAGACTCAACGGAAGATTTTTCACAATTGTCTTCTAATGCTAATGACGGGTAATAAATTCAAGCAAATTTACCATTTCATTTTGGACCTCCAACTTGTTGGTGTTAACCCAGCATCACAAGGTCAATAGAATTCTACTAGAAGGAAATAGTGCGGAATCCAGTTTTGAAAGGCAGGTAATAGAACAGTGACGAGAGACTTATTTACTGAAAATGCGTCACTCAATGAAAGGTAGAAGGACGGACTTGACAACCAAAAAGGTTGGTACCACAGGGACACGGTGTTATTATTCATAATTTTAACAATGCCATTATTTTTCGATATACTAATGAACATATATTATTGCACTTTCTCATGATACAAGACCTGGTCTATTAATAGATCAGTGCTCGAAGTGTGGGGGGGGGGGACGGATGCAGGGAAATGTTATCTGCCAGTGAAGAAAATTTTCATAAAGCATCCCCCACTCATTTTATTGCATCCATGTTTATCCATACAAACATCCTCCCTTCTATCGTCTAGTGTAGATCATAATACATTGGAAAAGAAGAATTCACTCGATATAAATGTCCAAAAAAATTCAAAAAATCTTCCAAAATAATGGTGACATTTATCTCATACTCTTCATACCCTGGGCGACAGAAGAGGGAGTACTGGCCCTTAGGACAAGGGGATAATGCCCCCTGGGCGCCACCTCCTACTGAGTTTTGGGATCCTTTGAAGTAACACATAACAGGCGTGGACTACGTAGGAAATTTATCTCATCTCTTATTTCAATAGGAAAAGGATTGGGGCCCCCATTGAAAATATTTGGTTTGCATTTCAATTTTAAGTACCACACGCAAAACTAATATTAGTGGTAAAAGTTCATGAATTACCAAGTGTAGTTGTTTGTTGTGTAGTAATATGGCATGAACTGGGTGAGCAACTGAATATTTGTACTGGATTCATAACTGTAGACAATTTACACACTATAAGTTTACGACAAACGGTGTTCGTGTAAAGGAATGAGATGAGGGATTTTTTCCCTATCGATAGCCATTTGTGAGCATGCCACATGTGCCCAAGTTGCCCAGATCCCTCTGGCTGAGCAAGTACGCGACCATACTTAGTATTGCAGACATCGTCTTATGATATGTTACTGGAAACCAGATATCTTTTTCGTAAATTGAATTTATTTTGTAAGCGACACTATCTGTTGAATTTCCTGGATTAAATAAAATTTCACGAGTATAGAGAGAGAACATTGTAGCACATCTAGATATCAGTTCCCACTGCATTGCAGGGGTGGCCACTATGCCACTGGATGCCTTTTGACCATCAGAGTACTTGCACTGTAATTTTGTAAAAAGGGAAACTACAATATCAATTTTTCAGATTCATTTAATTTCGATCAGTCATGTAATGTGTGACAAACTTAATTACTTTTGATTGACAAATTATGTGTTTGTACCAATTTCTTGTTCTGTATTTGTGTATATTTTTCTTACTGCTGTGGTATTGTCAGTATAAACGTTGTACTCATAACGTGGCAATTAAGACATAAGCTGATTTACTGTCCAGTAAATGAAAGCTTCATCTCTTATAATTATTTGCCAGTGGCGGCATCATTTATTAAACAAAGGCATGTTTTCTGTGTCCAAAAATATATATATAAAAATTAATTGCAGCCTATATCTACAAATATAACCAATGCTCTGAAAGACATGTCAATACTAACTTTGTAAAGTACAAACAAAGTCTTTAAGTGATTAGCTTCAACAAGACACTGGCCGAACTTCAAATGCTACATCCATAACAATGGATTGTCCTACAGTTGTGAATGTGTTTTATTGTATTTTCTATCTACCCATTTCAGTGACCACGATAAGTGGATGAGAAATGAGAACTAAACTGCATAGAAGCATCCACACCTTGACCAAGATTTGAACCCAGTGGCCGCAGAAAGGTGATATCCTACTATGCTGTGCAGGTTGCTATCTGGTAAACCCCAACACACATATATTGAAACTATTTGATTGATTGGTTTGTTCTTTTTTATTTAACTTTTTCTGCCACTTTTTGCTAATTGCGAAGGTGACAATGAGTAATGATGTCATGAAACTGATAAAGAGGCACTCACAAAGAACATGCGTGGCCAAGTCAGGATTCAAAACCGGGACCCTTGGCATCGTAATGTGCAGTGCTAACCGCTCTGCCACAGTGGTCAGCTTGAAACTTGTATGTTTAATTTAGTGGCCAGTCACCTTTCTTGAGATACATAATTTACATGCATCAACCTATGTAATTTTACCTCATCTCAAGGCAAAATGGCAGAAGGATGCAATTACTGGCAAGTGAAACACTTTCTAAACTGCATTAATGTACTTAACTTTACACGACTTCTCTAATATTAGTAGATGCATTAACTGTTATGTCTACATTTTGAAAGACTACTAGACAGCAGGGTATCAAATTATAATACATATGAATAAACAGCGGCCCACCCAGCGTCGAATAACATGGGTACCTGGGGAAACCTGGGGGGTAAAGGCGGTCAGGGGCATGGTGCTGATCACATCACCCCCACTCACGACCGGATCAAGAAAGTGTGGGGCGTTATCCCCACACCCCCTATACGCCTTCATGGCGTGGTGCTAAGCACAGGGGAACACTTTACTTTACTTTTTTTTAAACAGGAACTAAACCGTTCTCTAGATTATCACTTCATTTATTAGGGTACTTTTCTAGGTGCTGAGTCTGTCCCATATGCATTCTACACTTCAGCATGCCTTCAGACAGTTAAAGTTCCACTTTGGCTCCTTGAGTTTGAAATCTATTCCAAAAACAGGTTACAATCTAAATCACCTGTTTTGTTAGTTTTATTAGTACAATAAAATTACACTACTACCATGAGTATATTATTTACTTAACTTTAAAGAAATGGTAGCAATAGGTTAATGTTACAGCACTTTACATTACGTTTCTCTGTATTTTTATTTGCTTGAATTCTTAATTCTCGGTGGATGTGCAAAGGGGTTAGGTCAAAACCTCTAGGGAAAAAAAACAAACAAAAAACGAATTCTTCATATTGCATTGTCACACAACGTTGTAGCATTGTACATGTAGAAGAGATGAAATACATGCTTCTTGCAAAGATGCTTTTCTTGTTTAAGACAACTTGGCATAGCTACCCAAAAATTACTTATGTATGCCACTTGAAAGATTTCTGATGATCGCTTCTACAATCACTTAACATTTCCTACCTGGTGAGGTGAGACCTGGAATCTTTCATATTTAAATTGACAAAGTTTCATGCTTACGAATGAATTATTTACTTTCTATGTGTTTCTGCCACTTTTGGCTAATTGAGAAGATGGGGATGAATATTAAGATGAAACAGATTAAGGAACACTCACACACACATAAGGACAGTACACACCACAAGTCCACAGAGGATTATACTGGCAATGGATCCAGACGCCAGAGACTTGTTAGCCTGCAAAAAAACAGTCCAGGGTGTACTCTGTGGAAGTGAGGTTGACAGTTGGGTGTCTTGAGAAAGGATCACCCCTTTGATGCCTATCTTTAATGGTTTTCACAGGATGTAAATACCAAAAAGCAAATGCAACAAAACACCTGTTTCTCTTTCTTTGTTCAATAAGCAACATTATGTGTTCTATTGTATGATGCTTATCACACAAAATAATATTTTTCTTCAAAGGTTATTTATACAGAGCATTCCGTGACATTCACTACGAGACTCGGCAGCAAGCGGGCCGGCGTCAGCGCTTGTCTTTCCCGGTGAACGGGGTCCACGACAGTCTGCTATTGAAATTACAGTTTGCATATTGTGTACTAACCTTGACTACAGAAGGTGTTGAAAATGATGTCCCTCTGCTGCAACACATTCCTGGTATCTCCGAACGAAATTGTCATTTACAGGTGCAAGTTCGTCTACTGTAATTCTCTCGATTCCTCATACAATACTCTCTTTTAACTCACGGATGGTGTGCGGATTGTCTTTGTATACTTTATTTTTTAAATTACCCCCTAAATAAAATCGCAGGCTGACCCTGTTACTCTAAACTTTTTTACAAGGTTTAATATAGTAGTGGTCATATGTGGAACGGGAACACCAGGAAATTTCGTTGCGAAACGTCATCGCACTTCTCCACAATTCCTCTTTCTGAAGTAACACTCGACAAGATAAATCCTTTGTTGTAATGTAAACTTTTGTGGTGCCATATTAAGCCACAATCTTCAACACACGGACACGACACAACACATTTTCCGAGGGAGGATTATACTAGTGTCAGTCAGAAGGCTGGGAGAGCGAAAAAACACTGTAGCGTGTGACTGTCGCGGACCCGTTCACTGTGAAAGACAGCGCTGACGCCGGGCCGCTTGCGACCGAGTCTCGTAGCGAATGTCACGGAATGCTCTGTAGATATAATTTAACATATGCACAATATGAAAAGTAAGTATTCACTCATGATTTTCGTCAAGTAAATAAAAACATGAAGCTTAGCCACTAGCATACTGTGCATCTATAATTGAGAGAATTTATTCTGTGATAATCCCTATTGTAAAGGTCCAATGCTAGTAAGTAACATACTTTTACATGCAATTCGTGACTGCTAATTATCCTACTACCATCTGCTTGCACATAATTTATGCCTAAATGTTATATCTGATAAACAAAAGCCCATTTTATACACTGCAGTTGATGCACCTAATAACATTAGTAAATATAGGATAAGGCAGGCACAATCAGATGATTTGAAGTGTGTGCTATGGCAATTCAAATTCAAATTCTTTATTTGCGTTGGCGAGGTTCAGCCTGAGGCTGTTCTGCCACCTAATGCATTGGTAGGTGGCACACCAGAACACACATGGTGGATACAATCATTCACAGTTGTCAGTAGTTGTGGAATATTGGTCACGAGAACAGCGAGTGTTTGAACATGTTTTAAAACAACAATTCTACCACTGTAATGCAGCATATGCTAAGGAGCCAATCCATTTGTCAAGGGTGATACATTTTCAGTTTCCTATAAAGCTAGTGTCACTCACTTTTCTATAACAACTGTAACAGAAACAGAAGTAGTACAAATAATTGATTGATTGAGTTGGTGTTTTAAGTCCACTTTATGCACAGTAAGGCAAATTGGGACTGGACCTACAGTTTAAAGTGGGATCCGAACCACTATGTGCCTCCACCGGGAATCGAACCTGGGGGACCCCTTCATTACAAGGCTACGATGCAACGTTCTTTGCAGGTGGAAATATTGAAATAAACAACTCTGGTCCCTGAATTAACCTGAATGTTGCGTGTAAAGAACAAAAATTCTAGTTTTAATTTTTGAAAATATTCTTCAATTCAATATTATAGAACAAAATATCGTGTGTCATGGGTGTTACACTTGTTTTGTCACGAGTGCTACAAATAATCTACAAATTCAAGTTCAATGCCAAATAGAAGTGAAACAATAAACTCATTGGATCCATACAATTTGATATTTTTTAAAAATGTATTTCAATATATATTCCCACTTTTCATGGATTTGCTCTTAAGCTACATTTATCCACTGGAAGAAATGTCCATGTTCAGGGCTCGAAAAATTGTGGTTGCCACGTCGCCATGGCGACTAAAAATTTCAGCCTGGCGACTGATTTTTTGCTGTAATATTGCATTTCTTTTAAGTTTGCATGTACGAAATTTTGAAGATTCTAAGTTCAAATTGCAGTAAAGTGTAAATTAGCAAATAATTTATATCAACGCTGTGAACATTCCATAGAATCGATAACTATTTCTTACTCTTTGTCCCACAAACCCCAATTTTCTGCTTTCTCACATGATTTAGCGATGTTTTGAATATGGTGATGCTCACCTTCTTATAATATGCACAATTACTGCTAGTAGGTGGTTTCCTGGCACCTAGCTATGAAGAAGATTTTTCGAACACTGGACCAATATGGCCAATCTTATTGAATAGGGATAAAGCATTTAGTAATATTGCATCCATTGTTTACATAAAGTCTCTGGGTGCTAATGTTCACAAATACCACACCTAGAATATGCATTGCTATGGACTCCTCACCATTCGTTGGAACTTAGACATTCTTCCACAGCAAAAATGTTGCCTAAATGCACATTGTGTTATAGTCTCAGATTATTATTGTTATTTTTACATATGTCTTTGGGAAACACTTGCTGTTACCTTAACCAACACTCTACACCAGACTATGAACTGCATTCTGACATATTGGGAAAGTGTCCAATAAAAATGGTCTAATTGTTTCTACCACACCCTGTTTTTGATAGTGATTTACAAGGATTTTAGTCAATGTACTTGTAAAACTTTTATTTCGCAGGTAAGTAACTACAATTATGTTAGTCTACATTTCAAAGTAAACCGGGATGGCTACTAGCTCCTGAACTAGACTTGCAAGTTTCAAAGGCTATATCTGAAGCCCAGACTAAATACAGCAAATAATTGTTTAGCAAATGTACTGATGCTTCACTCTCAAATAACGACCGTGGGGGAAACTATAGTTTATAGGTGCCTTTACTTTAAACTATCACCACGCTTCTTCTTGAAAGATTCTTCCCCAACCAGCACCTGGAGGAGACCCTTTATGTATTTGTGGTGGCTTCTAGCTTAAGCGCTGGACAGGGAAGTCTTTAGTTCACCCCGGAGATAAAACCTTCCAGCGATGCCAATTTGCTAACCAGCATGGGATTTCCTCTTGGAAACTACAATTACAAGAATGGAAAAAGGGTGGCATGTGACAGGGAAATTATCCTCTGGGCCGAGAACAACCCTGCCCCATTGAATATTCAAGTCATCTGACTGACCTTTTCAACCAACCATGCTTTACAATGGTGACTGTTCGACCACACTGAAGGATGTTTATGAAAATTATGTTCCTTACTGTGCGTATTTTATTTAGTGTAATGAGTGAGTGAATTATATATGTTTTGAAGATCTGTGATGCGTCGTGTAGTGAACAAAAATGGGTCATATAATTAATGAACTATTTACGAAACAATTTACTTGGTTCTTGATTCAGGATAAGCTTCAAATTGGGAAGATATGCAGGCCTCTGGCATCCCAAATAAGAGAAGAATGGATTTGATTTAGTTTTATTATTTAGCAGCTCCTTTCTTCCACTTTAGCTAATTGTGAGGATGAGTGACAATACGAAGGAATTGATGAAGGGACATTCACAAGAAATATCCATGCCCAGATCTGGACTTGAACCCAGGACCCCTGGCATCATAGTACACTGTGCTAATAATCATTTTTACCACAGAGGTCGGCAAGAGAAAAATAGAGTTCCTGTTCAAATAAAATATTCAAGGTAAAAAGTTTATTATATATTTTATTCTCGCACGTAGGCCTACATAAATATTTCACAATATGGGCCTCTATATTTTATAAATAACCATGAAATACTTGAATTCCTTTCCTTACTGTTTCTATATTAATGAAACAATGATATTTTCATAATTATTTGTAAATTGTAATAAAGGGTCTTCCAATAAGGGCAGGTCGATGTTGGCAGCCTGTGGCGGCCATGTTGTTTTGGTGGCGTCTGTCTAATCTGTTGTTTCTTTTTCAGGCACTGATGCCAAATCACCATGGCAAGTTACACGATTGACCAGCGTGTCCAAATGATAAAACTTTATTATCAAAATGAGTGTTCGTTAGTGTAAACGTTGTGTGCGTTGCGCCCATTTTACGGCAGATGCTGTGGCCCTTCAAAGTCGACTCTCCAACGTTTGGTGGCCAAATTCGAGACGACCGGTTTGGTAAACAATCAGCCAACACCCGTACGTCAAAGGAACGCCAGATCGGTTGAGAACATCGCCGCGGTTTGTGAAAGTGTGCAGGAGAACCCGAGGCAGTCAATTCCTCGACGTGCACAAGAACTCGGCCTTTCGCAGACTTCAACTTGGCGAATTTTGCGTCGGGACTTGGGCCTACACCCGTACAAGATCCAACTGATCCAGGAGCTCAAAGTTAATGACCATAGACAACGCCGTTTGTTCGCTGACTGGGTTTTGGAGCGTTTGGAAAAGGACCCCAATTTTGGCCGAAAAATCATCTTTAGCGACTAGGCGCATTTTTGGATGAATGGCTACGCCAACCCACACGAGGTCCACCAGGTGGCATACATCCAGAAAAAGTTACTGTTTGGTTCGGATTTTGTGCCGGCGGCATCATTGGTCCGTACTTTTTTGAAAACGATGTTGGTGAGGCCATCGCCGTCAACGGCGAGCGCTACAGAACGATGATAACCGATTTCTTTTGGCCCAAATTGAACGATATGGACATAGACGACATGTGGTACCAGCAGGACGGCGATACGTGCCACGCAACGGATGCCACGATGGACATTCTGCATGAACGATTTGAGGGTATGGTTATCTCCTGCAGAGGTGACGTGATTTGACCCCGCTAGACTTTTTCTTGTGGTGTTTCCTGAAGTCGCAGGTCTATGCCAATAAGCCGCAATCGACCGATGCCCTTAAAGTCAACATCACCCAGGCCATCGCTCAAATTCAGCCGGATCTATGCGGCAGAGTCATTGAAAATTGGACCACTCGGATACGTGCCACAGTGAGAAGCCACGGCATACATTTGAACGATGTTATATTCCATACATAATGGCATACATGGGCCTTTCAAATAAAAAAATAATTTCGTTCATACCTCACACACATCTTGTTTTATTCCATTTCAACATCGACCCGCCCTTATTGGAAAACCCTTTACATATATATGTATTCTTAATCACAATGTCACATCTCTTCAAAATCAAAGAAATTGAACAAAATAGAGCCTCTCATTTGAACATTATGATATGAATAGATAGCCTATGTTTTGAACCCAGCACTGGTTTGTGTCTTATGGATATAGCGATTTGCATAACTCCCTGATGGGGTTGTGGGTTTGAATCCTAAGAGGCATGGATGCTTTTGTTCTCATCCATCCTCATTGTCTAATTAGTATGTAGAAGATTGGCATAAAATGACTCTAAAATATATTATTTGGGGCCGTTGACCCACTGTACCCCATCCATGTTTTACATAATATACAATTGGTCCCAGTGAGCAGAAAACACAAAAAATTGAGTTATTAAATCCCAAAGTATGGCCCGCATAAGTAAAAACTTGCCATATCGAAGTACTTTCATTGCTTTTTATTAGTAAAAACAATCTTTATGCACACTGAAATAGTGAAAGATCGCATCGAAAATAACTATCGGTCTAAAACCTAACAACATAAAATTATAGCTGCTGTTGTGGAATATTGTGTTGGGTGCTATATTCACTTGTGCAGAGCCTTCGGACTGTTCTGCTTCACGGTAAGGTAACAGCCATGCTTAAGTTCACAACAACACATTTTCACGAGCTAAAAACAACTGAAAAAGTTCATACGCAACATAATTTTCAAAAACCATGCAAAATATTTCACTTTCTTGATGGGGTACAGAGGGTCAATGTATCTATTATTTTAGTGGAAGCACATGTTATACTTATCATGACCTCACTTGAAAACCACAAGTTTAGCTTAAAGACTTAATCAAAAACAGTGTCAATAATTGTTAAAATCTGCAACAAGAAAGAGAAGGGGAGAGTGATGAGACTTTTCTCATAAAATTGTGTAATATCCAACAATGGATACATACTTTTAGTATTACCTTTCGTCTTGGGCTCTCTCCCGACTGCCAGTCTCCCTCCCACAATCCTACCTAGAGGTGTGGAGTTCAACAGGTAATGGGGTGACGTGGGGTCAACATGAACCCTCAGCTGTTATAGGAGATTTTTATGATCGGGTTACGGTACTCACTCGTAGTTCCCCAATTTCCTCATGATGGTGGGTTGCCACCGGTCCTATACACAGGCCGAAAACCCAGGCAGAGCCCAAAGCACAGCACCTTAGACTGCACTGCCACGGAGGACAAATTTAATATTACTAATAAAAATATATCCCTGAATGGTTACATTCAGTGCTGTGTTCAATATTTCAGCAATATATTCATCCATGGAAATGTAATTATCAACTCAAATTGACTATTCTTTTGGGATTAAAACTTCTGCATAGTAAAAATTATTCAGTGCAAGAAACTAACTCCACTAATATCCAATCTTGGTACATAATTTATATGGTTGCAAATTAAGTTTGAAATTTTGATGTAAATTTTTGCACCCTGTCATGATTCTCTTCACAAAACACTGAATGTTTAGTGTCTTCAGATAATTGAACAATGGGTGGAATTTTTTAGCCAATCAATTTCGTTTGTATTGTGCTTTGGTTACATTATTGTTATACCCTAACGATGAATATCAATGAATATTTTACTGAAATTCAAGACATCAACCACAAAGATGTCTTACACAGGATTTGAAGAAAAGAAAGCTTTAGCTTTTTTGCACCAATCAAATTATCCCCCCTTGCCTTAAATGTTAGGATAACTAAAAAGTTTTACCTTTTCCAACATGCAAAAACATGAAAATCAAGAGTATTTTTTAAAAAAAATGAAGATTGTATTGATTTTATTTCTTGCATGGTATAAAAATGCCAAAACTATTTTTTTAATAGAGGCAGGCATTCCAGCATTACTACGTGTGTGACATTCACACATAAAATATAAGGTTCTAGGCATGCAGTTGGATTAAAATACTCATAATGAACTGATTTCATAGAATTATGAAGTGCTTTGCGGTGTTTGCTAACAAATTAATAATAATAAAACGTGAGTATGCTAACATAGCCAGAATACAGAAAAACATTAACGAAAATGTGTTACGTGGGTGAAGCTTTAAAACCGTAGCAAAGTTTGACTTAATTTTTGACTGTGAACCTTACAGGCTACAGATGCTAATGGTTTTTGTTGGTGAAATATGCTAATTATATGCATTCACAAACATTTAAACCTGAATGCAATTGAAAATTATAATAATTTCCAGATGGATCCTGCAATTTTCATGGAGTGGAAATGTTTTTTTGTCTACACCAATTGTGGTATTAGACATCTTGCTACTGAATGCATGATGAGTGGTCAGCTCAGCATGCTGCAAAGAGATGTCAGGTTTGAATACTGTTCAAAACACAACAGTTTCACTGTTTTTGTCCCATCATCTTTCATTCTTATTGTCGTAAATCATCCAAGAGATAGAGAATTAATACAAATAACCAAAACATAAATAGAGATAGCTACTGAATCTCAGTGTGTAGAAAGTTTTCAGCTTCTGGGTCTAAAATTAGTTGCCAAATAGCACAAGATTTTAAAGTTTATTTCTGAACCCTACAGTGGATAATAACCACATATCAGCCAAATGTGAACATCCCTTTTGGCCCAAGTTCCTTTTGTTTTATTGCGATTTGATCATGCTAAGAATAAAATTATTACATGGTTCAATTTCGATGTACGTCTGTTAACACATACTGTGGAGTTTTAGCGATTACTTAAGGTTTTGTTCAATATATGCTTTCGTGGTTAGGTTTGATTCCCTTAACATTAAAATAAAGTCCCTAAATGCATTCTACTTAGGTTCCGATTTACTTCTACATTCATTCCCACGCTTCTACCATATTTACTGCCGGTTGTCGATGGAGAATATCTTGTCCATGAGAAGTGCGTAAGGTAATTTTCAAGTTGTTTTTTTCAACATAAAAACTTCTTTTGGGTCCAAACAGTGCTCATTACCTTAAGGAAGGTTCAAATTTCGTGCGACAATGATTTTCAAAATTCTAAGATAATTAGTCTTTGTGCTAGGAGAAATCGTAAAACAATCGAAACCGTTACCTAGCTTTTTTCCCCCAAGTAATCACCTACACACTGGAGAACAATTTGGGATTCGTGGAGCCAAGAATTTTGCCATGTAAATTTTGAAAAGTAGGTAATTCTATGACACAGAAAACCTATATTTATGTGTGTTTCCTACTTGAAGGTCAGAATAACAAAACATTTGTATTGGTAGTTTGGTGACGATGAAAATTGAATATGCATTATGTAAAAACTAACACCACTATTTGTTCTACAAGTATGGCACTTTTAGTATTTTGTGTGCATTTTGCTACGTTTTCTGCCACTTCTTGACTAATTGCGAAAATGGAAATACGTGGTGATTAAATGAAGTCGATCAACGGACACTCAAAAAGAACACCATGCACAGATCAGGATTCGAACTTGAATTCAGTTGAAAGATCAAAAGTACAGAACATAACGTGCTTGACTACAAAGCCAGCAGGAGTTTTAGTGAACACCTATGCAGGCATACTATTTCTGTCTGACAATCAGCATATTTAATTGTAAATGATTAAAAAAATAATTTGAATTCATGATACTTGTTAATATATTTCCCCCCTACATTCATGTCAATGAATATTGACTGCAAATTGTAGAGCTTGTTTCATAAGTATAGAAGTGCCTAAAGTGCTTTTTCTTTCTTTCTTTCTTAGCATTCAGATGCAATTTAATGCAGTGTAAGGAACTTTTTCTACAGATAACGGCCGATTTAAATCCAAGGCGCAAGGAAGAGGAAATGATTGTTTAGATATGTGTGTGTGTGTGTTTCCTACATTTTTACCGTAACAAAAAAAACTAGTATTTACATAAATGCTGTGATACTGACACCTACGCCCACCATCATTCCATTGTGAAAAAAATAAAAGATGTAAAGGTTCGGAAAAGTGTATACCTCGTTCAACTTGGTTTGTAAAGGAAGTCTAAGAACAACATAATTGGAATTCTTTAGTTTTGTATACAGTGGGACAGGTTAAACTATAATTCACGGTTTCATTAACGCAGTGCGTGGTTGCATACGTCAGAAAGCAATCGTAACGCGAACAATTAACAGGTAGTTTCAAAATGTATACACATGACAAAGCATCGCAAATATGTGACTAAGGCAGATTCATTTTTGTGGAATTACGTGTATTATCTATTTCTACGCTAACGAAGGATAATGACCCCTTACTGATCTCACGTGATGTGTTCTGACACAAAACTAAACCGGCTGAAAGAGGAAAGAGTTCATCACGTCCATTGGGAGCGAGGTTAAATCTCTCGCGCTCAAAAATACACCTACATTAATTCCAATATACCAAACTTATAAATTTATATATTCCGTGTACAATACAAAATATAAAAACCTGGTGTCAAAGAGTAACAATGATTATTGTCATGTAGGTAAGAAAACCGTGCATTCCATCAACTCAACTCCACATTCCACAAGCCAACTAAGCGGCAGAATTAGGACTCACCTTGCTCTTCACTTCCACGGTACCGCTGTCAATTCGAAGATGATTCTTGGAGCTCTTCGACATATCGGGAACATTTACACTTCAGTTTGCACTTAATCTAAACACACGAAACATAATAAAAACCGAAAGCAACACAACACTCACAAGGTCACACAAACAACTAAAACCAACTTCATACTTCACTTCGTCACAGTGGTGGAAGCGCAGTGGAAATGAGTGTACACAATATGGGTGACGTCACTCGCACCTGTTACAAAACTTACCAAGTCAGAAAGTTTCCAATTCAATGAAAATAATCCAAGTGCAAATGATTTAAATATATTAACGCAATAACATAAATATTATAACTTTATTATGAAGCTATATTGCGATGTTATTATCTTTCAATTGAAAATATTTTGGTTTCGAGATTATACATGGCGGCTCCCATTTGAGATATAAACAAGGTTTATTTATATTAATTTTCTTGGTTATAAATATGAAATGTGCGAGTTGTTAAGGCATATATAGTTGGAATAATAGCATGTGCAGCTTTTGTGTTGTATCTAAATAGAGAATTTGATCACACAGTCAGTAAATCTTATATTTTTCTAAAAAGTAGGATTTAGATGAATGCTTGGCAATTAGTTTTATTTTTAAATGCAGTAATCTAGTAATGATGCTACATTTTATGAGATTTGTATCTTGAGAATTAATTTTTGAAAACCACTGCTGGTTAAAGAATTAAGCTCTTCTTGATGGCAAAAATAGTACACCCTGATCTGTCAACATTAGACCTGTCTAATAATAAATAAATAAAGTTTTTAGTTCACATACTCACGTTATTTTTCATTTTTGTAGAGCTTACCTGGAATACCATGGGACTTCTTACTGACCCAGGAGCTGGGCAAGGGAAACTAATGAATATATTGGTCACATACCATCACAAATTATGTGCCTTATTGTACTTGGGAGGCCTTGTGTGGTTTGCTCTACTGGCCTATGAACCATATAATGCAGGTAGGTAATAGAGAATACAAACAGTGATTCTCGTAAATATTTGGACACAATTTTAGATAAATCTTCAATATTATAGGATGTACAATCAGGGTGCGAAATCATTTAAAACTGGTGGGGGGAGAAAGATCTTAATCTACAAACCGCCTCCCCTACAAACATACATATAAATTATACGATATACATATTTATAATGTTTTTTAAAGTAAAAATAAATTACTAAATTAGTAATTAAAAATAGTATTATTATTGGTAACAGTTTCATACATAGGAGGCACATTTCTTCAATTTTACACAAGAAGCTACTTACGGGAATGAGTTTCTCCAAGGTTTACAACATTCGTCGAGGTATTTTCTTTCATCCTGGAATATATTTGACCGGGAAATCATTTATTTTTCAAGAGAAATATCTCACCGATGCACAATTGATATTGCTTTCATTTGCTTGCCCTACGACAACCAGATGCTGCTTACTTTTGATGACGTAAGCCCCTGCCAGTGTTTCAAACCCTTTATTTTTTACTATCCTTGCCTAATGTAACCAAACCTAACCTAACCTTATCGGAAATGGTTCGTGGGGCTATCGGTCAGCTACCGTGCATAATGGTTCGTAGGGCTATCCGTGTATGGTTCATGGGGCTATCCGTCCGTCAGCTACCCTTGCATAATGTATAATTTCCACCGGTGACAAACATGATAGTAGGTATTTTTCGGTGAAGAAGGTTGGGTAAAATTTTCGTATCCCCAAAACATATTTCTTCAATTTTACAGGAGAAAGTACTTACCGAAATGGGTTTATTTATACTTTAGGAAGGTCTTGGAAGTTTGTTTTCACCTCGTTGAATTTTTTTTGCCGGTAAATCATGTAATTTTCGACATTAATGTCACTCCGATGCACGAAAGCTGTTCCCTTGATGTCCGTCTACTACGTGAACCAAATATTTGCGAGCGTTTCGTGACGTAACAACCAGTCAGTGTTTCCAAATACATGGTTTTGTAACTGTGTAACAGTTGTAGAACGTAAATAAACGTGAGTTACTGTTCATCATTTCTGATTAGGAACTTGCGACAACATGACGTGCACAGGATCAGTGGCGTGCTCAATGTGAGGTTGATAGGGGTTAAAACCACCCTTCCCCTTTCGCCCAGTATCTCTAAGGCTATTTATGAATGGTTCGTGGGGCTATCCGTGAATGGTTCTTGGGGGTATCCGTCAATGGTTGGTGGGGCTATTTATGAGTCGTTCGTGGGGCTTTCCGTGCATGGTTCGTGGGGTTTTCGAACCCGAAAAAAAATTCTAATTTTGAAAAACAAATTTAACTATGTTTGCCTAACCTAACAGAACCTAACCTAACCTTGCCGTGCATGGTTCGTGGGGCTATTTATGAATGGTTCGTGGGTCTATCCGTGCATGGTTCGTGGGGTTTTTGAACCTGGAAAAAAATACAAAATCACTAACACGAAAGTAGGTATTTTTCTATGAAGAAGGTTGCAACACTGCATAACCACTGATCATGGACTACGCTAGTCAAGATTTCTCCGTCATATCGTGTGTAATGGAAGCAAAAGCGAACAAAATAAAAATACTCGATATTTCGAAAATTGGGATTATTTGCGTGCTAAAAACGAAACGCGAACTTGAAGAACCCTTAGGAATGCGGAATACGTAAGTATCAATGTGAAAAATAGGACAATAAGGGAATTAGAGATGTTTGGTGGTTACTGAAATTTTAATGAAGGTTGAAACTGCATACCCACAATGTGAGTCAAGGTGTGCCCGCCATATTGTGTGTTCTGGAAGCGAAGAAAGGAATAAAAAAAAAAGCATTCAGAATGTGAAAAATTGCGTTTGTTTTTGTGTAAAAAGCATAAAGGCTCCTTGAACTATGTTATGCAATACACAATTGTTAAGTACGAACCATGCAAAACACAAAATATCAGATTTTAATGTGTCTCCGATCTATGAAACTGGTACCTTATTATTAATTACACACAAAGAAATACATTTGTTACTCTTATGTATATCAGATATTTTAATGTAGCAAACTACGTCCTTTACTAACTGGTTAAATATGTTAATAAATTATGAAATAGTTGAAGTGGTTTTATCATGTGTAAGTTTTTATTTAGTTTTTGCTTTATGTTAATATAAATCAGTTAGATTTCATAGTAATTATTGTTTTGTATTCTTGTTTTACTTTTATTGTGCGTATTGATGTAGATTTGTTTACGATCTCTTGAGAGAAAAAGCATTGAACACTCACAACTACACTAATTTGTGTATGTTTTCGATATTATTCTTAGTACAGTATATTTGAAATTAAAAGTAATTGCTTATCTTTTGTTTGTTATACAAAGAATTTTATTTCCTAAACAGTATACAAGATATGGTTACATAGAACGATTATTATTTTATGTATACGGATAAAAGTAGTCAAGCTACTTTCGGAGGTATGCGCTTATGCCCTGGTACCTGAAAATTAACTCAGGGCGTCAGTTCCGTGAATTTTTTACGGATTCCCCCACTTTTCTTTGATTCATCCTCGATTTCCATTATTTTTTTTAATTACAATAATTCACTGTGACATTGGCAAGAATGTCCCAGTGTGAAGAACCAAATTTGTTCGGTTTTCCTGAACAAAGTTGGTTTCACATCATTCTACAAGGTAAGAAGATTAAGATAAAAGTTAGATATAGTAGGAAGTAAATAAGTGTTAGTGTTTAACATTAATATTATTTATGATCACAGATACGAAATTACATAAGTGTGTAATTGGGTGGGTAATGTTTTCTTAGGATAAGTTTTATTGTGTGTCGTGTGCATTAGTGTTGATGGATGAGATGAGGAATGGACATTAACACGATTCTATGAATGTTAAGCAGGGTCTATGTTCTAGTATGTTATGTTTGAGATAGTGAGAGTATTATTGGCTTTGAGATGTACGTATTAATAGTAGGAAGAGATATGAAAGAACGAGTGGTACCTGATGCAAGGAGACTTGCGGGAGACCAGCAAGAGTTGGTCGGACTGGGATGAACATCGGTACGACGTTGGTACCCGGGACATCATCAGGAAGGGAAGAAGTAGGGAGGGATTTCCTGGGAAGTATCGGGTACATTAGTACGTTCAGTAGTGGAAATGTAGAGAATTGTCAAGAATCAGTGAGAGAAGTTTGCAGTGTGTTTAGTAACGAGAATAAAGAAGGGGGTGTAAGATTACAATTTAAGAAAGAAACGAAAAAGAAAAATCTGAGTTAAATTCGGTTGGTTCCTAGGTCGAGTCCTTGCAGTGTTATCCTTTGCCTTTCTCCGGGGAGGCGTAACCTTTTTTCGTTTTGGTGTATTAGTGTCTCCTTCTTGATGTTCCTGTGGGAGGTTCTGCTTCATTATCCTCTTGGTGTTTGTTGTAACAAAAGCTCTCCCCCCGGAAAATTTTTGGTGGAGAATCCATTTGTCTCTGAACACATCATTGAGGTATTCTCTTAAAATGGCCACCTGAAATCCAGATCTGACATCTTATGTTAAGGAGGATTTCACATCGCACCTGGAGGCGAATAATACTGTGCCATGAAAATGGCGGTGTGCAGACAGATCCTCTGGAGTAAATGGTGGTGATTGGTCTGATTTAATGGTATACCATCCTCTCATCATATGCATGCTGTTAAAATAACATTTTGCAGGTTTGTCTACAATTCAAATGGGGGTGGGTAATGGGACTTTTGGTACACCCTGTATACTGTACATACATATGTATCTCACTGCATACATGCTGTTAATTTTGGAACATTGCGAAGAGATGCATAAAAATGTTCCATGTCTGAATATTATTGTGAATCATTGTTTATGATTGTGTGTGTCACACACATGGTGCTTGTATTTTTTGCAGAAGCATGGAACTGTGGACAGTGCTAACACAATTTTTTTATAGCTGAGAATAAAAACTTAATACATAATAATTTATGCACATATATCCATGCATATAATCTTGTATGAAAATACTATAGAATTGTTGTTTGTGTTAATACTTGTAATTGGGGGATTAATTAACTTGAAGTATTATAGCTAGTATATTTTTGACATATTATGACAACTGTTCTAAAAGAAAGTGTTCCAACTGTTGTAAAAGGAACTGTTCGTATATAACTACGTTTCCTTTTAGAACAGTTGGAACTTAAGTCTTGTTGCTTGAAGAAAGTAATTGCTTTTTGTATCAAAGTGCATGTTTTTTCAACTTTTTCCCCTCAGGTACATATTTCTCTGAGAATGCTCTGCTACCAGGGCTAGTTAAGGGGGAGTACACTGAAGACTCGTATGCCAAACAGTATTTAGCAGAGCTTAATGAAGAATCAAGCAGATATGAAACAGGCATACCATATTCTTGGATTTTGGCAAAGTTCAACCAATTGGGACTGGATGCATACACACACAACTTCACACTAAATTATCCCATGGGACAAGGACAGGTTAGTATTTTTTCTAGGGGTGCATACAAGATCCAAGCTGAACATCAGATAAAATAATTTTTATTTTAAACTAACTAACTTATTAGTTTTTTACAATTGTTGTCAGGCGAGAATTAGTGTTTACTGTTGTATACCATAGTTATTATTCTTATTGGCATTTGTCTGGATGAAAGCTCCAAGAATTGATTGATTTGGTTTATTTTACTTAGCTTTTCGGCCACTTTTGGCTAATCGCGAAGTTGATGAGTAATGATATGATTTTGATGAAGGGACACTCACAAAGAATACTGTGTGCAGGCCAGAATTTAAACTTGATACCCCTGGCATCGTAGAGCTCCATAACAAGATGCAGCCAGTTCAATAATTAGATGAATTAAGAAGAATTACATAGGCTGGTTAAATTTATTTATTATAGCGATGAAATCCATTAATTGGTAGATGTGAATATTGATCAATAATGCATACTGTAAATTTGGTGGTAATTTTAATAGTCCAATAGTTTTTACTGCACTGCATTTTGACATTTTGTTAATCATACTAACCCGTCAAGACCTAACCGCATGCAGCCAGGTTTGGGTGTTTATTGGTCTCCATCTTATTTTTTCCCACTGTTTCTCACCTTTTAGTGTTCTCCATTCTACTCTCCTTCCTCAGTATCTTTCTGCATTTCATTCTTCCACTTTACCCCTTTTGGTACTTTAGTATTATACAGACTAACTCATTTGTCTACGTTAAAATTATATTCCCCTCGCAAAGACACCTAACCTAACCTGAGAATCGTATTTGGCGGAATACATGTGGTGGTGGTAGCATCCGCTTTCAACCAGGTAATCTGTAATAATACTAAAGTACCCCCCTTTTCCCTGCTTTTTTTATTACGAATGTAAAAGCATTGTTAATGGATGCAATTTTTGTAAAATAAATGTCTTCCTATAGAAGTCTATCAGAATCCCATGTGGGATTGTTTTTAAGCTTTAAATCCCTTGTGTTGGGTGGTGTTCAGCCATATGCCTTTCAAACGTACAGTGTACACAAAAAAAAAATCGGTAAATATGCGATATCGCCTGAACAGATTTCTTCAAATTTACAGGAGAAACTACTTACTGAAATCAGTTTCTGTAGCATTGTCGAAGTTCTTCGAGGTATTTTATTTTGCGGAAACTGAAAACTTCACCATTGAATGCTGCAGAACAAGAAATAATCACTTTTATGTAAGGAACTTGCATTTACTGTAAAGCGACAATATTATGCTGTTGTTTCCATTACGTACCTGCAGATGGCGTGAGCGTCGAAAGTCATGTGGTCTCGCCAGTGTTTCCAAACGTGCTTTTTTTTAACTATGCTTACCTAACCCAACCTAACCTTGCCGGAAATGGTCCGTGGGGCTATCGTGAATGGTTTTTGGGGCTATCCGTCAATGGTTCGTGGGGCTATCGTGAATAATTTTTACGGGGCTATCCGTCAATGGTTTGTGGGGCTATCGTGAATGGTTTTTTGGGGCTATCCGTCAATGATTTGTGATGACATAATGAACACAAAAGTAGGTATTTTTCAGTTAAGAAGGTTGAAACACTGCATACCCACTCCAAATCGACAAAACACAAGCACGACGCACGATGATTCATGACGAGTGCACGCCATATTGTCTGTTACCCAAGCAGAACAAGGAAGACAAATAATGACTCGTAACATGAAAAGTTGACACTATTTTATGGAAAAAGGCATAACTTCACCTTAAAAAATCTTGCGCAATGCAGAATAGGTAAGTATCAATGCTAAAATGAACAAAATCAACGAGTGAGAGGTGTTCGGGCTATATCACATAATTACCAAAAAATCATTCCAATGCAACCGAATACCAGCCATTTTTCAACCTGGTTGCAACAGGATACATGCAAATAGGGGTATGAGAACTTTGTGGACATTCTGTGTATAAAAGAGAAATGAAATCTCAAGGGTTATTCCAGAGGTCACATACACTTAAGTGTTAATGAAGGGGTTGTTCATGAAATGTTTGCAATTTTATTTAAGTCCTAAAATCATGTTCATATGTTTCTAATTTTTGTTTTTTCTTTCACAGAAATATTCTGGGAAGAATGTGTATGGTATAATAAGAGCTCCGAAATGTTCATGAAATGTTTGCAATTTTATTTAAGTCCTAAAATCATGTTCATATGTTTCTAATTTTTGTTTTTTCTTTCACAGAAATATTCTGGGAAGAATGTGTATGGTATAATAAGAGCTCCGAGATGTGCAAGCACAGAAGCGCTGGTCCTCTCGGTGCCGTACAGGACTCCATCAAGCATCCACCTGGGTACAAACCCAGGCATTGCACTTGCCCTGTCGTTGGCACGTTTTTTCAGAAGTAAGAGAATGAACATTATGGCTGCTTTTAATGTTGCAAATATTAAGTTGTAGATGCATAAAGGAATTAGCATTATATGGACCATTACTAGAATCAAATATAATCAAAAATTTAAGGTTCAGTTTCACAAAGATCACAGCACTGTAGCTGTATCAGCATTTAAGTGGTACATGCATTTGTTATTTACATAATTTATTAGTGTCATTGGGAAAGGGAAAACCAGCTCCTGTACTGAAAATAAATGCTTGTGTTTTTTATTGTTCTAATATAGTGAAAAATAGTGCATTTATTGTTGATTATATTGGATATAATGCAGATAAGTTGACAGTATTAAAAATTTGAGAAGAGGGACATATCTTGAATAGAAATGTAGTAACATTTGAAAGCTTTGAAAAAGTTAAAGGGATACTAAGAAAAAAAATAAAAAGGTCAATTTCCCCATGCATAATGCACGGTGCCATAAAGGCACATTTAGGAGTTGTGTAGGTCCCCACACATTCTCGATCTCAACTTTTTTGGAGGTGAAGTGATAAACACCATGCTCTAGCTGCCTTTACCCCTGAAGCTTACCTCCAGGTACCAATTTATTTGGGGTTGAGTGAACCCCAGAGCCACTTTATGCAGGGACAAGGACAGAAAAAATCTGAACTTAGATCACCCACCTGGGAATTGAACCCAGGTCTTCCACATAGCGGTCAGATGCCCTACCGACCAGACCACCATGGCTCCAGTAGTAGTAATAACTATGCATTTTAAATGTTTTAAGTCCATGTTATGCTCAGATAGGTTAATTGGGACTGGAAGTGAAATTTGAAGAACTGTGCACCCAGGAATTGAACCTGGGACCCTGTGATTTGAAGGCTAAGTAATTCAATACTTAACTGTGATTTCATTTTGGCCTGGGGCTTTTTGAAAAGGACATTTGAGTAAAAAATCAATCACAAAAACTTGCGTGAAGAATATTATAACTTCATATTTATAGTTTTTCTTGTATGTATGCATTGCTTGCATTGTAGAATTATTTTCCTGTAGTTTACGGTTATTACAAGCATAAGAAAACAGTTTTTCTTTGTGACGTTTCAGGAGATTTTATTTTGACTCAAGATACAGTTATAACAATGGTTAGCAATTTTTTAAACAAAAAGAATCCGTTATATAATGGATGTTGTCACTGTTACATTGTTGTTATAACTGTATCTTTAGTCAAAATGAAAATAAATGTCTGATGAAGGGAACGTGTGTTCTCCTGAAACGTCACAACGAAAAACTGTTTTCTTATGCTTGTAATAACCGTAAACTACATGAAAATAATTCATATTTATAATATACTAATCTATTCATGATTGGGGAAAGAGAGACGCGGTAGTATATAAATACGGAGAAAACTAGTACTCACTTTTATCCGCGAAGCTGTTTTTTCTTCTTTTTCGATTAATTTCAGTGGCCACTGCCACCATCCTCGTTGGAACTTGCTGCGCTGTTGCAAGTTCCAACGAGGATGGTGGCAGTGGCCACTGAAATTAATCGAAAAAGAAGAAAAAACAGCTTCGCGGATAAAAGTGAGTACTAGTTTTCTCCGTATTTATACTAATCTACTTTCCACAAATCCCTCGTGTACTATTCCGTGTGCCAACATTTTAATTTGTAAGATTTAGATATTTAGCTTCTGGAGTGATTGTACACCTCTCCACTGAGCTTTTTTTATAAAAAAAAAATGTAGTTTAGTTTGTGGTGTTTGTTAAGGATTATTTTTATTGTGTTTTAAGGGCAGCAATACTTAGCAAAGGACATAATTTTCCTGGTAACGGATCACGAACAACTAGGTGCTCAAGCATGGCTGGAAGCATACCATCAGGTGTCATGCGGGAGGGGAATCCTTGATCACGGTGATATCCTGGGACGTGGAGGAGCTATTCAAGTAGGTTTATATTAAATGTAGTAAGAAATACTTGAACCATTTGTATAGTTTGTCAGTTTTATACACAAAATCAACTTCTACTTTGCACGATTCAATAAATATTTGGGTCTGGATAATCGTTCATTCCCTATATCCCCTCCTCCTCTCAAAATTCAATGGGAATGATTAAGCCTGGTATTTTGGATGCTTTTTTTTTGTTTGTTTTGTTTTGAAAGCCGAATGCATAGCTCAGTTAGATATTCATGGGTTTCATAACAAAAGGAAATGAAGCAACTTTCATGAGGCATTTTTTGTCGATTTTGCAGAATATTGCATTTTTATTGGGTTTATTGGCCGCAGTGGCTCAGTCGGTAACGCGTCTGACTACCATGCTCAAGGTCCCGGGTTCGATTCCCGGCCGGTTCAAATCCGGGAACTTTTCTAACGGTGTAAGCGGCCCCGGCACCCACCCAGCGTCGAATAACATGGGTACCTGGGGGAAACCCTGGGGGGTAAAGGCGGTCAGGGGCGTGATGCTGATCACATCACCCCCACTCACGACCGGATCAAGAAAGTGAGGGGCGTTACCCCCACACCCCCTATACACCTTCATGGCGTGGTGCTATGCACAGGGGAACACTTTACCTTTTTTTTTTTTATTGGGTTTCATGGCATTTTGGTGCATTTTATATATACATTATCTTGTTTGTTTTCTGTTTTCACAAGAGAAGAAATTTCTTAGTGTTTTTATTTGGTTTCTTAAAAAGCAATCCACTTGTTTCTTGCCACTTGGATCCAGGAAATTGGGTAAATTCTTCCTTCTGGAACAAAGAGACTAGTGTAAAAATGCAACAAATGACTTCGAAAAAAATCATGGGTAATTGAGAAAGGAAGTAGCCAAGAAAATTATTCTGGTTTTGAACAAAAATGAAGGGTTTAGTATGCTATGTTCAATTGATGATGTTTTGTCTGAAAAAGTTTTCTACTGGAGAACTACCAGGGGATTTGCAAGATGGTTACATAATTTACTTCAAGTATGCTCCTCTGGTGTCCAGTGAGGTGGAAAGGAACTTTTCAATGTTTAAGTCTTTGTTAAGAGAAAGTTGCTTCGCTTTGACAACCTACATACATTGTTAGAAGTGCATTGCAATGCAGGACTGGTGATACGAACACTTAAGTTTGTTCATTAAAAGTGTATATAAAAATACAGTAGAGCGTCGATTATCCGAAGTAATTGGGGGACATGGGTGTTCGGATAATCGAACTGTACATGTTTATTTGCCAAAAAGAAGTACTGTACAGTAAATTTATTCATAAAAACAGGCATCTCTTTAAGTATTACAAAGTAACGTACAAAGGCAACTTTAGTAGGAATATATAGTATGTGGTACAGTTTATTAAACAAAAATATGTACATATTACGTACGCATTTTGCATGAACAATACATACACCGACAGAAGTGTGCTGATTGTTGAAACACAGCGACTGGCGGCTTGGCCGGTCAGCAGCGCCTTATGAAGGCCCCATTAGAAGCAATGTTCCGCCAGCGGTGGCTCAGTGCGGCGACTACTGTGGGAAACTTGGTTTGGGAGTGAGGGGGATGATGGACGGTAGGGTGGGAGAGTAACAGGTGCGAGCGAGTACACAGTTCGGTTAAGCGGTCGTTCAGTTGACCGACGTTCGGATACTCGACGCTCTACTGTGTATATATAAAAATACTTACGTTTCATGAGTATCTGTTTTACAAAAGAACGACGTTTTGGGATCCAACTGTTCCTTTCTAGAGGTTCTCATTCTAAGCCAGTATGTTCACTACAAAGCCACGTCAATTAAGACATAGTGATCATATTGGCCTAGAATGAGAACCTGAAGAAGGGAACAGTTGGATCCCAAAACGTCATTCTTTTGTAAAACAGATACTCATGAAACGTAAGTATTTTGTGATGTATATATTTATACATACTTTTAATATGCATAACGTGAGAAAGTCGCACACGCCTTGAAAATGAGTAAGTTTGTTCTAAAAGAGCAGTTTGGAAATGTTATACAGCATTTGTTTGTGTTTATAGACCATTATTGCATTTTTATAGAGTATTTTATGGTGATTTAGAATGCATTAATTTCCTAACTCTAGTAAAGATACATTCCTTTTTCTCTTTCAGGCTGCAGTCAACCTGGAACTGCACTCTGATAAAATTGGCCACTTGGATGTCAAGGTGGAAGGACTGAATGGTCAGTTACCGAATTTGGACTTGGTAAACCTCTTTCACAAGATGTGCTCCAAGGAAGGCGTAAAGCACACTTTCAAGAACAGGGTGAGGATTAGCACTTGTTTTTATTGATTCAGTCATAATTTACCTAGTTTACAAACCAATCTCCATGGTGGAATGGTTAGCACAGTACATTACGATAGCAAGAGACCTGGGTTTGAATCCCATCCTTATCTTCACAATTAGCCAACAGTGGTTGAAAAGTGAAGTGAAACCAAGTCAATCAATCACATCAACTAGGGTAAATCGTTGAAATAGAAAAGGGAACAGGTCTGAAAAAACATCAATGCCTTATCAGGATTAAAATTGAGAATAAACTGGCCTAATGTTCACTATTCTTTAAAAATGCTGTTAATAGTTCAAAATTAGTAAGTAAGTTAGTACTTAAGATTTTTTTTATGTTGAGATAACTGCATAAATCAATCGAGGAATATTTTAGAGCAAACTATAGTAAATTAGCTAAAACTTTTATAACTTTTTGGTGTGATATTAAACTGCTGATATGTCCAGGTATGAATGAGTAACATCAACTGCTCCAGCTAAATTCATATCCCAATAAAGCCATAATTTTCCACATAGTCTCTACTGCATTATATTGGTGTTGTGTATGTAAAATTGTGCCTGTTCTTGATAGATACAAATTATAAAGAGAAGGTAACCCAAGTTTGTAATCTGTGTGGGTTACCATGACTAAAAGACTTTGTTATATGGAGGGATGAACGTGGAGTAAAAGTATACTTGAATACGTTTTTATTGTGTTATATTATGTGCTATATTTACACAATTAAACAGGTGTTATCATCATTCAGTGTTGTTCTTAATGGCTTTTATTTATCATGAAGTAAGTCTAAACAACGGGGAGCGAGATGATATCAGTTCTGTAATATTTTTTTGTAGGATGATGCTCCAAATCCTCTCTCCTGGAAAGGCTGGATCCATTCCCTGAAGACACTCCTCTCCATGGTGTCTACCCAGGCTACGGGCATACCTAACGGAAATCACGGACTCTTTCATAGGTCAGGACCAGAGCCTTTTCCCCCAATTTGTGTTTCTGTCTCATCAGGTTAATTTTATCACAATTAACTTTTATATTTTATATACAGGGTGATTCAAAAATGAATTTACAAGTTTAAAAACATATAGAAATCTATTCAGATGACTTACAGAGTCGGTTGAGGTGCCATTGCAAAGCAAAACACATCAAGTTTGTCATACAACATTAATGTTGGGTCGATGTGGCTACCATTTGTAATGCAGCATACATCCCACCTGAAGTCGATTTAATTCCAGACTTTCACCAGTAAGTCAGGCGTCACTTCTGCAGTGGCTGCATTAATTCAAAGTCTCAGCTCAGGTGGTACAAAAACCCGATCTTTAATGAAACCCCAGAAGAAAAATCTAGCGGGGTCAACTCTGGGGGAGCGAGGTGGCCATGCAACCAGTCTCAACGAAGGTTTGGTGCCAAGATTAAATTGTAGGCCGACTAGGAGGCGCCTTACAATACTCCGTACGAAACTTATGTTGCACTGCAGTTGCTGATTGCGTCTCGTGAAACTAAAACACACAGCGAGCACGTTCCGCACCAGTAAAAGTAGCCATTTTCAAGAACAATGCTGACAGGGTGGGTGAGTTCGGTACTAATGAACTACGTGAGTAAAAACTTGATGTGTTTTGCTTTGAAATGACACCTCAATCGACTCTGTAAGTTATCTGAATAAATTCCTATATGCTTTCGAAGTTGTAAAGTCCTTTTTGAATCACCCCGTAGAATTGTAATTGTAACATTTCATTGTCATCTAAAATGATCAAACTTTTTTTTTCAATGTATGAAATATGAAGGAAGATTAATTATTTAAACTGCTGCACTTTATTAATCTAAATTCCAATATTACACTGGAAACTCATGAATGTAAAATAAATATTTCTTTTACGATATTTTAAGTATTATAACTTTTCTAAACTTCTTTACTATTTATTGTTGTTAACTGTTTGATGACTTTCACTTCTGAAATTTAAGTTTAATAAACTAATTATTTTGACAAGACCTATGACAATGGGAAAATGTTGTTGTGCTTGTATTTTTTATTGTTAATGCATTCTTAACAAGAAATAAAGAGACTACAACATTTTTTCACAGTAACATCTAGTAGTAAATGAATTGTGAACATGAAAAGTACTTTAAAATTAAATATTATCATTTTGCATTGGATACTTTGTAGAGAAGTCAGCATACATAATTTCCATGCAACTGAATGTAAGAAAGTATTTGTACGAGGCACATGTCAAAAAAAGGGCAGATATTTTTTTTACGTGGGGCATGTTCAGGAGCATGCCCTAGTATTCTGCAACAGAGATAGATTCGTCAGAGTGGGGTTGCATACGTGCGAGTAGCAGTAAGTTGAAATGGCTGCCATAATACAAAATCCCGCCAAATGTGAAGTGAGATCGTCATACGATTTCTGAACGCCAAAGGACAAAATGCAGCTGATATCCATTGGGAATTGTGTGCCATTTATGAACCGACACTGATGAGTGAAGGGAATGTCAGGCAATGGTGCAGTGTGTTTCGGAAAGGGCGTTCAACTGTCCATGACGAGCGTAGCGGAAGGTCTAGTGTTCAGACGAATAATCTGGTGGAACGCGTTAACGAGAAAGTGTGTTCGAGTTGCCAGTTCGCATTATCTGAACTCGCCAAAGATTTTTCAAAAGTGTCTGCGAAAACAGTGCATCGAATTGTGACTACAACCTGGGGTATCACAAACTGTGTGCGAAGTGGGTACCAAAAATGTTGACAGACGCTCACAAAGAACAAAAAAGGACAGCTGCACATGATTTTTTGGCCCGTTGGGGGGAGGATGGGGATGACCTCTTTTCGCACATAGTGACGGGGGATGAAACGTGGATATCGTACGCCACTGGGGAGTCGAAGCAGCAGTGAATGCAATGGTGGCCCTCTGGTTCTCCTAAAGCGAAGAAATTCAAACAAACCCCATCAATTCACAAAATCATGGCAACCATAGTTTGGGACCAAAAGGGTGTGATTTTTGTGGAATTCTTGGAACCAGGACGAACAATTACAGTAGAGGTGTATTGTGAAACACTGAATAATCTGTGACATGCCATCCAAAAAATCGGCGGAGAGGAATGCTACACTCTTGAATTTTTCTGATCCATGACAATCCCCGCCCACACACAGCTGCTCGTACTGTTGAGACAATTGAAAGATTTTGATGGACACTTTTCAATCATCCCCCTTACAGCACTGATCTTGCCCCCAGCGATTTCTTTCTTTTTCTTCACCTGAAAAAGTAGCTTGCATCGAAGCGTTTCAATGACAGTGACTGGCTCAAGACAACAGTTCTGGACTGGCTGCACTCTCAGGCGGCAGATTTTTACGCAGATGGTATACGGAAGCTTGTGGCATGCTATCAGAAATGACTACGTCGAAAAATAGCCAAGGTATGTACTTGTTTATCAATCGCAATAAATTTCTTCTATCATTTTCTTGTTTTTTAAAAAATATCGGCCATTTTTTTTTTTTACATTTATGTTAATATTTTTCATATCAGCAAACAACTCTACCACACTTTCCATCATCCAAGAATAGTACATGCTATTTATTGTGCTGTTAACCACCAGTTCTAACTGAGAAAAATAAATTACAGGTTTGGCATTGAAGCAATAACCATTGAAGGCTTTGAGAAGAAATCCAAGGCGCATGGTGTAGGATTCTACCAGATAGGAAGGTTGGTATATTAAGTATGAAGAAGTCTACACACACTTTACAAAAGTACTGCAAGAAGCTTATGTATCAGCCGTGAATACAACCATACCTCCAGTCAAAACATGGCTACTTGGTAACTTTCTGAATTCAAATGCAAAACATTCTCATTCTCTCCACACTCTCACATTGCCTGGGTAATAGGACCACACTATTTTATGCCAACTTTCATCATGATCCTTGTAGATCTATCCCTGAAGATGGGGCCCTTCTGCCACCTCCCTCCCCACACACGCTTGAACGCCTCAAGCCACAATGCTGGGGGTCCCAGGTTCGAATCCCAGCCTGGGCATGGGTATTCTTTTTTAAAGTCTCGTCATCAATTCCATCATATTGTCACTCGTCTTCATGATTAGCCAGAAGTAGCAGAACCAAATCAATCAATCAATGCAGTGGAACCTCGATTTTACGTTTCCCACAGGACCAAGGTGAATAAAAATCTTTAAATGCCAAATCGGGGAAAATATTATAACATTTTGCTCTATCGGGACCATGAAAATTGAATGTAAAAAGCAAGAAAACTTAAAAATCTGGGTTCCACTGTGTATATCCATCACAGTCTTTATTAGCTTATATGTATAGAATGAGCTTTGAAAAACTTTACATAACACTAAAAATACAAAGTAAAAATTTGTTAATGTGCATTTCACTTGGATAAAAAAAAGGAAATTAAAAATTACTTGCAGTATTTATCTGCAGAACATATTTGAAGTAATCATTTCTTTTCTCTAAAGGAAAAACATTAAGTTTCTACTGCGTTAAGTATTAGTAGCATCCTAATATACTGTGGTATTTTTACTTACAGAGTAATGGAAGGCATTTTTCGCAGCTTGAACAACCTCCTGGAAAGATTCCACCAGTCATTCTTCTTCTACCTCTTACCATCAACAGACAGGTACATTTCAATAGGTACGTAATCATGTAACACGGTTTTGAATCAGTTTGAGTTGTACAGACATTTACTACCAAACTTTACATACAAATTGAAAAATTCCAAAGTTCACACATGAGCAATCAATGTGCATAGGCTGTATTTTTTTTTACTTATCTTGTAGTACATTTATCGTAGTTCTTGTGATTGCTTGGTGAATATCCCACGGAGGTGGATGTGTTGCAGTCTCCTGACTTTTTTTTTTGCACTGTTTTTACCTTCCTTCATTTCCCATGACAATTCTTGAGGAATGCATGGAGCATTCGACTTTTATTATTTTATAGCATGCAGTGCATTGCAATTTATTCTTGGCCATTCTTAACAAGTAAGAACATGTTCCTTCCAGCATTTGCTAAAAGAAGGTATTCCAGTGAAATACAGTAGAGCGTCGATTATCCGAACGTCGGTCAACCGAACGACCGCTTAACTGAACTGTGTACTCGCTCGCACCTGTTACTCTCCCACCCTACCGTCCATCATCCCCCTCACTCCCAAACCAAGTTTCCCACAGTAGTCGCCGCACTGAGCCACCGCTGGCGGAACATTGCTTCTAATGGGGCCTTCATAAGGCGCTGCTGACCGGCCAAGCCGCCAGTCGCTGTGTTTCAACAATCAGCACACTTCTGTCGGTGTATGTATTGTTCATGCAAAATGCATATGTAATATGTACATATTTTTGTTTAATAAACTGTACCACATACTATATATTCCTACTAAAGTTGCCTTTGTACGTTACTTTGTAATACTTAAAGAGATGCCTGTTTTTAGGAATAAATTTACTGTACAGTACTTCTTTTTGGCAAATAAACATGTACAGTTCGATTATCCGAACAAACCAGTTTTCCGAACACCCATGTCCCCCAATTACTTCGGATAATCGACGCTCTACTGTAATAATGGTAGTTACTGGTAATTGTATAGCCATGTTTATATTTAGTGTCTCCCTCACCATGTCCGTGCGATCTAAGGCATCATGCTTCAGCCATTGGATGCACTCAGGTTCAAGTCTCCTGGGGGAAGCGTAACAACATTTCTCCTGAGATTTCGACATGTGTATGGGACTGGTGGCCACCCCCACCATCGTGGGGGAATTAGGGAGCTACAAAAGAGTAGCATAACCCGGTCACGGAAACCTACGACGACTGGGCATTCGTCGGGCTTCAGGCAGAAGGTAAGATTGTGTCCATAATCCTGTGGGAGTTCAGTAGCCTGTACCCAGGATCTAGTTTGTTTTGAATTGTGATGATAGAAAATCCCAAGAACGATATTAAATCGCTAGGTAGGACACTGTTGCATGTCGTGTATCGGATTCTTCTTTCGTAGGCCTCTACATGCCACCGTTGGGTTTGCTTGGTGGAGGATTGCTTATCCAGGCATTGGCTATTTGGCTGAAAGTGCAAAAGACTGCAGCGATGGAAGAACAGGAAAAGTTAGAAAAGATGAATAGTTCAAAATCAGAGACAGATGGAGCAGGTGATGCACCGGCTGAAAAACAAAAAGTAAGTTATTATACAAAGTCTGTTGTCCCATATTGTTATTATTAAAGTTTGAAGTAAATATTTGCCTCGTTTGTTCCAAATAATCATGCTACCAATCTTCCTTCAAGTTATGAAAATTTAACATTGATTTTCAATTGAAAATTTCAGCAACCCTGTGACTGAAAGTTGAATTGCTTCTATCAGCAGCTACTTTTCCAGAGTGCTGGTATCTCGCAGAGATATCAAAAGAATAATACAAAAAATGCCAGATTTTTATTATGTGGCAAAAGTGAATTTGGGATTCAATGGTGGCTAGAACATATACAGTCTGTAACAAAATAACTGCAGCACCGCTCAAATGATGGGAATATTGAAATATGTTTAAATTGCCATTGTAATAATGTGGAAAACAATGGCAAATTGCACCTGAGATTGTTCCTTGATCCTTTTTTGTTATTTTTGTTCTGCTCTCTTTCCAACAGGTGTCTCTGACGTCTTGTGTGCAAATGGCTGCCGCCTGTAAGGGGTGGCATACCAAGTTCTGAGTGCCATTTGTGTTGTAATAATTTTCACGTTTCTCTTAATGTTCAATGGTTATTCCCTAGCATATACATTGAGTTTTGTTAGCAAAAACTAAAAAAAAAACTAGCTAAAAAAATTATGGTTGAAATGAGATTTATTAATAATGTCAGTTTGTTCAAAATCAAGAGGTAATGATTATTTTACTGAAAATAAAAGAAACAAATGACAAAAGGTCAACATCCAGGCTTTAACAGACACATAAAACAAAGCCCAGGATTAATCTAAAGTAAAATATGAGCGGTATAATTATCTACATATCAACTAAAACACAGTTTGCGTTCCATTGTGTTACGTGGTGCAGTTATTTTGTTACAGACTGTATATCTATGTTTTTCCCCTATTGAGTACAAATCACTGACAGCAAAGATGTACATTCTTAGTTTTTTACGTTATATGCTGAAAAATAAAAACAAAAAACAGTAGAGGGATTCTTACACAAAATTTAAGGTCTATAAAGTACACAGTAACATAGTAATTAATTTTCCGAAAAGAATCGAAAAACTTACATTGACTGTGATACATACTTCCATTTCTGCGCACATGCACCAAAAAGGTTTAAATGTTGTTACAAACTGAATATAAACTAACTAACTAACTAACTCTCTAGCCTTCTTAAACCCGAAGGTTCATGGCTGCAGCGACACAGGCCTTCCATCTGTCCCTATCTTGAGCAAGTTCTATATACTCTTTTCCATCTCTACCAATTTCCTTTCGGTCCATCTCAACGTTGTCCCTCCATCTTCGTCTTGGCCTTCCTACAGGTCTCTTACCATCAGGTTTCCCAACAAGAATCCTGTGAACTCCTCTTTCCTCGCTCATTCGTGCCACATGGCCTGCCCACCTAAGTCTTCTTGATTTAATTATTCTAATTATATCTGGAGATGAATACAAATTATGTAGTTCTAAATTATGTAACCTTCTCCACTCACCTGTCTCCTTATCCCTTTTAGGTCCAAATATTTTCCTAAGGATCTTATCTTCAAATACTCTCAATTTGTGTTCCTCTTTCAATGTAAGGGACCAAGTTTCACACCCATATAATACTACAGGCAAAATTACTGTTTTGTATATTTTAACTTTTAGTTTCTTAGATATTAAACGAGAAGACAAAAGTTTATGAAGAGAGAAGTAACATGCATTTCCTGAATTAAGCCTACTTTTTATTTCCTCTTTAATATAATTTTCATTTGTTAATATTACTCCTAAGTATTTGAATTTGGAAACTGGTTCAAACGAGTTGTTATCAATAATTAGATTTTGATTATTACCTAACACTTGGTTTCGGCCTGTAAGCATATATTTAGTTTTCTCTTTGTTAACTTCCAAACCTATCTCTTTAGCAGTTTTGAAAAATATTTTAGCATTATTCTTAATTGTATTTATATCATCCCCTAATAAGTCTACATCATCTGCATATGCTAACAACTGAGTCATACAATTTAATTTTAGTCCTTCGTTAGTTTCTTTTACCTTCCTAACAGCATATTCTAAGGCAAAATTAAAGAGCAATGGAGATAATGCATCTCCTGGTTTTAACCCATCATGAATTGTAAATTTGTCACACATTAATACCCACGTGAATTTTACTTTCCATTTCACTGGTGCATACTTTTATCATACTGAATATAAAGTACTGTACATTTGATGGCGCAGTGGTTAACGCCTTGTAATCAAGAGGTCCAGTGTTCGGATTCCACTCTAAACTTTAGGTCCAGTCCCAATTAGCCTATCTGTACATAAAGTGGACGTAAAATAACAATCCATATTTATAGAAACAGGTTTTCATCTGGGGCTGGTTTTGTGAAGATAGGCTCTGTGGCATTCAGTCACAACGGCATTGGCAGCAGCATACACATGACTTATTAGCAGGAAGCAGGCTAATGCCTAATGTCCTACATGTATCCAAAATAGATTTGCACTGAAGGAGGTGATGCCTCGTAACATCTATTGCTTCATACGCTCGTGTATTTAATAAAATAATTCTCTTGCAGCGCACACACAGTTTTGTACCTGTCAGCATCTACTGTTTGGGAACGCACATAGCAGGCATCTGCCTTCAGAATTCAGCTGAAGCTTTCAGTTACATAGGAAGAGAATTCCAGTATTTAACAGAGGATTCCCTTTGTGTGGGTTTTCTGGTAACCTCAGCAGCTTTCCTGTTTTTGCCGAAAGTAGTACAGAGGTACGTTAATATTTTATTTTATTTTGTGCTAAAACTGTTTAGTGAAATAATGTTTTTTAACAAATCAAACTGTTCTGAACCATTACCAAAAAAAATGTGCCTTTTGTGCCGGCTTGTTTCATTTTATTAAATTTTAGTGATTTTTATTTCGAGGGTTTCCACTCATTTTCACAAAACAAATTCCTGGACTTTTGTAGGTAATTTTAATGAGGTACACAAATTGTATTGTAATAAAAATAAATATACAGTGTTAGCCTAAAAAAATAGACAGTTTAAATGCTTTATAAATTGAAATTTGTTTGTTTTATCAGGAAGCATTTAGTACTGTTTTACAGAGAAAGTCTTCAAGTTTATGACCTCCACTTTTAGTTTGTTTTTGTGACGTCAGCATCACGTGAGCACCCTTGACGTCAGTTTAGCAATATGGCCCCTAGCCAGGTAGGAAAGATTTTCTGTGTGCTTGAGTTTGCAAGAACTAATTCTGTTACTGTCATACTTCGTAGTCTTAGAACAAGGTATAGCAAACCACCAGCCACAAAGTGGAAATGTCCTGGCAGAGGAGAACTGAACTATCTCATTGATATCTGTCGTGTTACAAAAGGATCATACATACGAGGTGCATTCAAGTTCTAAGGTCTCCTATTTTTTCTTTCATAAACAACTTACACAACAGAGATGAAACTTCATTCACTTCTCAACATAGTCTCCCTCTACACGTACACACTTTTCGCAACGTCGACCCCATGATTGTATGGCCGCCGCGAACGCTTCTTTACGGGTCTGCTTGCCCCACTGGAAAATTGCCGATGCAATAGCAGCATGAGAGGAAAATATGCTGCCCCGGAGAAAGTCCTTCAGCGTTGGGAAAAGCCAAAAACCACTAGGTGCAAGATCAGGGGAGTATGGACGGAGCATGTGATTAACTTCAAATTTGTTTTCCGTGAAGAGCGGTTGAACAATGGCCCCCAATAAGAAGGTGTGTTGTCCTGATGAAAGAACACAGCTTCAGCCATTTCCGGCTGTTTCTTTCGCAACGCTGGAAGCAACTTGGTCCTCAAATCAGTTTCATAGTTTGTACCCATCATTGTGGTACCCTTAGCATAGCAATGCGTGAGCATAACGCCTTCGCTGTCCCAAAATATCTTTTCTCCGCAATGGAGTAACTGTCGTCTGGTTCGTGGGCAAGGCTCCTTTGGTTTGTTTACAAACGACGTTCCTTGAACTATTGGACCCACAAACGCACATTGCCCACGTCCATGACACCACCATAGCATGTCTCAGTCAATTTAAGATGAATATCCATGCAGGTGAAGAAAATGGATAATAACACGCTGTTCTTTCGATGTAAGTGATGTCATTCCCAGTATCAAAAACATGTCCGTCGTAAGCACCACTAGCTTACTATGGGCCGTTTCGTGCTGTCATCTGGCTTAGTCAACCTTCAAGAATGGATGCTGCTTCTCAAACAACTCTCACGTCTATAACTGCTTCTAGTAATGAAGAAAAATTTGGAGACCTTAGAACTTGAATGCACCTCATAGAACACTTGTAACTTACCAATGTATGAGTATTTCAGCCCTATTATTAAAAACTCTTCTTTCTGTAAAACTTTGAAAGTGTCTATTTCTTTTATCCTAACCCTGTATAATTCTAATATTGCATTGCAAATAGACTCACTCATATTGTTATCTACAGGGGAAGCAAAACCTTTGATTACAATTTGGAGTTACTGAATATTGCTGCTCTGCTTGAACTGGGAACCCTTCTGTTGTCTGTGGCTATGTACAACTTCTCACTCGCCTTGGTGGCAGTCATATTCTATGCACCATTGGCTCTTGCAATATCTCCAAGGCAAAGCAGGTAATTATATTATACAGTGGAAACTCGATTTTACGTTTTTCAGGGAACCAACCTGCATGAACTTAAAATGCCGGAAAATGTAAAATCGAGGTAAATTTTGCTATGTTGGGACCATGAAGATTGAACGTATAAATGTATTGAATGTAAAATCGGGGTTTCACTGTAACAAAAAAAACAACATTATGTACGTTATGTTACTTTGTATAAGAAAAATGATGTCTTTCTTAAGGGCAGGAGGAACAGTTTTGTGTCCCACCAAAGTTTCCCCACTGCGAGCTGAGGAAGAAGAGGTCTGCATATTGGATGGTCATAGGAAGCGGGGAAAACTCATGGGAGTATTATTTTATTTGTTCCCTAGGGAATATCAAACTCCTGATGGCGCAGCAAAACATATCAACGGAAAGAACTTTAGACATTCCTCTGACAACTGAAATTTTCAAACTCCCATTTGATTAGTTGTAACTTGAAGTTAATTCTTCATAAGAAATATATGAGAATCTGTAAACACCTATCAATCATAATTTTACAGATTGTATCTTGCTTAATATTAAACTTTAAAAAATCTTCCACTTGCCCAATCCAACGATATTGAAATAAATCCACACCTGGTGCAGTCACTCTTTTCCCGAACACATTCTGGACAAACGACGAGCATAGCCCATCAAGTAACTACTGTCCAATAAGATGGGTGATGGGCTTAGCCTCCTGCCCTTCGCTTTACACTCATATTGTGAATGAAGGTGGGCAATAATCATACCTAATCCCATACGTGTTGTAACCACCTCTTTCAAATTTGAACCGCTACATGTCAAGTTTTCTTTGTTGCTAAATTTTACTTTTACTCGTGTTGAATTACATTGCACTTTTGCTTATACTCTCGAGAATAGCATTGAACAAATTATATGCACATTGTGGAAACTCTTTACTTCGGATTTCACAATTAATGATGATTTCAAATCTGAAGAGGATAAATTGTTTCTATATTACATACTGAAATATTTTCCAATAACTTATTACAATGTTTAATTTTTTTCTTTTAACAGAAAAATATTCTTAAATGAGAGAAAATGTAACTGGAAAGAGAGATCTTATATATTTCAGAAAGATTTGGTAAATCATAATAAAGTTAGCAACATATATTCTATGATTTTCTGAAAATTGATTTGTTACGTTTGGAAATAAGTTGTAGAGTAAATATGTAAGTAGTGAAAAAATTGTGGCTTATTGAGATTCAAGGCTAGGATTCAATTAGTTCTTATTTTCAGTAATAGTGTTCTTAGATAAAGCACAAAATTATCTTGAAGCATGGTAAATTTGTTTTCCGTTTACTGGGACAAGTTTTAAATTTGAAATACAAATAATACAACATAAATCCTTTAATTTCAGGTGGAAGAGTGCATTGCTTAAAATAGGATGGCTACTTCTTCATCCTTTAGTGTTTCTGATGTTAGCTGTGATGTCATTCTCTGTAGCATCCTTCCCCGAAGAGTCCTGGCGTATGATTGCCGTTAAATCTTTGTCAGCTTTCAAACATGCTCTTGCATTCGGTGTGGTGGACAGCTACATATATGGGAACTGGTTGTATAACGTGGCATGTGCTGTTATGTTTCCCAATTGGTTGTTGTTTTGGACAGTGTTGCACGGAAAGTCAAAAGTACAAAGTTAGTGCTGTATGTGCTAACAGTTTTATGTTGGCTCAATATTTATCCTTCAAAAAATTGTTTATTCCAGTTTGATTTTTTTTCTGTTATGCATTTACAAAGCAAATGGTACCAGTATTAAACTCTGTGTGTATGTCAAACCATAAATATACGAAAGATGTGTATGTGAACAGTTCAAATTCAAAACTGAAGATGATTTTCATTGTTTGATGGTGCTCCAATGTGTGTTTAATTGTTTCATGTTATTGTTTAATTAAAATGTCAATGCCAAAGTTGTTTTTTTTACCGAGATGGATAAAATTATGTTGACATATTTGAGTTTTCTTTGCACTAGAAAAATAATACGAGGGTTGGTACAAAAGTCATGGCAACTTTCCAGACTTGAGAAGAAATTTCCATCTCCGTGATGTGTCCCAACTCTCACCTGCTGAGACAGATGGTATTCGATGCCTCCCACATTGTTGGCAGCATGTTGAGGACACTCTCCGGGACTACTTTGAGGGTCCTTTGTTTGTGCCTCTTGTTTTTGTACTGGCAGTTTAGTATTGTGTGTCCTGCATCCTCGCAAGGGGGGGGGGGGGGGAAGTTGCCAACCCTTGTATGTAAAGATTACAGCAGTACTGAAGGGGAATGGTATAGCCTGACCAGCTAAGTCCCGATTTGCACAGATCGCTGCAGAGCAGTTCTTATTACATCATCCTCCCCACCACTCTTCTACCTACTAGTCTGGCCTTGAGAGTACGAGTGGTGCCAACTCGGCAAGATTAAGCTGAAACAAATATGACAAACTATATTTACTGTGTAGATTGACGATGCCTAAATTGTTTACAATGTTGCAACATATTTGCAAAATCAGAAGGAGTTACATAAACTTAAGTATAATGTTGTCGAGTCCACAAGCGCCGCCACGGAAGTATCTAAATGGATGGTTTCTCAAGTTTTAAAAGAATTGGATTGATTTGTTGATTTAAGTCCACTTTATGCACAGTAAGGCTAATCGGGACTGGACCTACAGTTTAAAATGGGATCCGAACCACTATGTGCCTCCACCAGGAATCAAACCCGGGACCCCTTGATTACAAGGCAATGGCACTACCACTGCGCTATCGGGGAGGCAAAGTTTTAAAAGAAGGAAGAGAGTCTGTGGCGAAAGGTGAGCTGAATTTCTGTACTCCGACAGGTAGAAAACAGCCCAGGAAAAAGCTAATACAAATTTAGTTGAAAATACTCAGACCATTCCGCTCCCTCCAGGTTGCAACACTGCGAACCAACTTCGCTGCGAAGAATGAAGTGGGTAAATGTTGTGTGAGATGCACAACAGCTATTTGTAGCATCTTGTTTTTAAACTTGTCAAGTTATAATAGGTGCGGTGCAATCCAACATTTTGGCACATACAAGGCCCTCTCCAATGTCATGGGCAGGACCTTGTGGCACACACATTTACATAATGTTGAAAATGTCTAAACCCTGGGGGATAGCACAAATTGACATGTGAGAACCAGAGGGACATAATTTATGAAATTTGGTACGCCTCATGTACTCGTATATTGGATACAAATACTGAATGCATTTCTGAAGCTAAGGACAGGGACATTGTTTTTTATTTTTGTTCAAACCTGTGGATTTTCCAATCCTCATTGGCTCAAGTTTCAAGAATTGGCTACAGTTATTTGAGAAGAACACGTACCTGTTATTCAAAATTGTGCATCTCTAATGTCTCTGTTTCAAATTATTAGTTCAGTTGTGTGCGTAGTGGTGTGCATCAGCCAGCATCTGTGGTGTACTTGAAGTCAAGTGTCAAGATTTCAATCCCAGTTGCGGCACGAGTGTTCCTTTCCGGTTGGTTATTTCATCACTATCACAATTTAAAGCATTATGGAAACCCATGAAATATAGCTTGCAATGAGATTCTGTTCCTCTTGTTTTGATTGGCTAGTATGTGCTAACATTCTCGCTGGAAAAATTCATTTGCAAAGACCAAGATCGAAATAAGCTATTTATTTAAACAGTTCTCTCAAAAAATAAGTACTAATCTTAAATAAATACATCAAAAGTAATCCATAACATTAACTACTTCATGAGCTTTACATCACACATATAAACCTTCACAATACAAAGGAACATGGTTGCACTATGTACCACCAAGTATATCAATCACAGAATATATGGCAGAATTCTATCAAAACTTATAACTATGTCTTCTATAAAAATGATCATGTATCACACATGTGAATATATATTCATGAAAATAGCCTCTCATTCAAGTACTTCTTCATTATGGCACCTGGAAATTTTTTACGTGAACAAATTTTGAGTTCTGTATAAAATGATTCCTTGTTCAAAATTAAATTATATGCACAAAGTGGCATTTTTGTACAATAAAGTCAACATCAAATATATTAATCCGGATAACCATATGTAAACTCGCCAAACTCAATGCTTGTTACTGTACTCCCCTTTTCTCTAATAGAAACCAAATTGTTACGCTCTTATTCCTGCATTTCCTTCTGTATACATATGGAAAGAAACCAAATTTACGTAATTTTCAATGAAGTTGGTACTGCCTGCATATCACTTCTTGATCTTAACTAAAGGTTATTAGCATAAGTTTTATTTGGCAAAAATAAATGAGACCATCACAAGTTCAGAACAATCGCTATTTTTTTTGGTTCTTAATACAGAGAGATAACCCAGACAATTTTAACGAAAAGTTAATTCACTGGTATTCTAGTTAATTCTGAATATTGCTATGATCAACCTTCCGACACAATGACCTATCAAAAAACTAACCATCAAATTCAAATATTTGGTGTAGTATTTTCTTCATGGCTCCAAGTTTGTCTTAGTTTAATGTTATTTGCTAATATTTTCATGGAGTCTCATTTATTATTGCATATACAAAATATACATAGTTCTATTTTTGTATGTAAAATGTTATCTTTCACATGTATCATACATAAATTCAGACATCACAACTATCAACACATTTTTTTTATTCAAACCCTACACTGGAAACCATGATTGTGTCATACTAAGAGTTCATTTATCTTTCTTTCACTTGTTTTCCAGTTTGTCATCTCATATCCTTACAAATACAAGTACATATATATTTAAGGCATGAGTGTGCTCCCTTAACCTATTGATCCTATATTGCTAGTTTGCAATCTGCAGAATCCCTATGCAACCTAAAAGGAAGTCCCCTTTCCACCCATCTGAAATGAGCATTATATTCCCAGGGCTGCCAACTTACGGCAGTGATTGAAGCAAAACCAATGGCATTCACTTTATTTTTAGTTTTCATGGAAATTGCAATGTAGACATTACTGACAAACTGACATTACTATTCCAATTAATACTTTCTATAAACAAATTTAATGTGGCTCAACATTCATACTTGTGTTGTTTTGTATGCAGTAATGCAAGAGTGAAATACAATGATTAATACTATGATCATTTCAAAGGCTAGCATTAAATATAAATGGCGAACGATCTGATTGTAAAAAAGGTTGGAAATGTCTGTAGCATTTGTAGTAATCAAGGACTCGGTACCGATTAAGATTACTGAACAACTTCCATCAGGAAAACCAGTTTCCTGTATGCTATACAGGCATAACAGTGTGTGGGTACTCAATACCATTGTTTAACAACTGCTAAAAAATACTTGGATTATTGTAATTGCTCCTTTCGAAATATCCACAAATCTGTTTATTCGTTACAATTATTTTTGTGTTGCTTTGTTTTTCATTTGATAAAGATGGCACAGGCAGTATTTACAAATTAGAAAAGCTGGCAACCCTGACAAAAAAAAACAACTTTAAATAATACTTCTTCACGTATTTGGTAAGAGTAACAGATACCAGGACCATCTCATTTTACACTACCTCAAGACTATGTTCTGTTACCAGCATAAAAGTCCTATGAATGCTGTTTGATGAAGTTGATGAGTCCATTGGTTGAGGCATCGTGGGAAGAGACAGCTCCTGCACTTTTCAATTCTGGTTCGATTGCTTTTGCTAACTGCTTTCCCAATTCAACACTAAAAAAATAATTAAAGGAATTGTACATACTGAAAAGGCTTTTTCACAAAAAACAACCAACTTAATAAATCAAACATTACACCTCTCGCATGTACTGCATATTGAACCATCAGATGACCATTTGATATGAAGATGTCAGATATGTTACACACATTGGATTAATTACAATAATTATACAGGGTGTCATTGTAATGGCACAAACATGTAGAGGACATCAAAACAAACAACTTTTCTCTAACATTTTTATCACCCGTGCATCATTTCGGTGCTACAGTCGTTCAAAAAAGCCCATTTTGCCACCTGAATGCTGGCAACCCAACACATTTGATTGCATCTTTGGCTTCATTTCCTCTGGTGAAACAAGCGCACGGCAGTGTTGCTACAGGGTGGCTACTCTAGGACCATGATAAAACTCAAGTACACTGCTCTCCATAAATTAAGCAACAAATGGTGAACATCCAATAGAATCAAACACAAGGCCGGAGGGTGTACATAATTTATTTGTAACGAAAGTGACCGTTGTCTGACACTAATAAGGGATATGATCCCTAACGCATTCGTTGCTTTCTTTCAGCGTGCCCACCACTCTTCTTCTCTTTTCTCCAACTGTTTTCTCTTTTACCTCACATTTTATTGTTGTTGCTTAATTTCTGGAGGGCAGTGTATAATTCCCGGTTTTCAAGACGAACTATTCAAAAATTCAAGCAGGTGTTTTCTCTATTTCCACCTTGCATATTACCGCCTCTCAACATCCACACACAAATATCTTAATAATATAAGGAGTCCATCTGATTCCAACATCCAAAAATTCTTATTCAATTGATCGGTATACTTAATATAATTAAAATATTGAATTTAAGGTGCTGAGTTTCTATTTACAATCTGAGGCGCAACCACGAATTTTTGTCTTGGGGGGAACAAGTATCAGGATAAACGGACTTATACTACTAGACCTAATAATAATAATAATATATTTATTATTATTATTATTATTGATTTGCTTTATTTTACTTTGCTTCGTGTGCCACATTTGGCTAATTTGCGAAGATAGGGATGAGTGATATGATGAAATTGATGAATGGACACTCACAAACATCCATTCCCAAGCCAGGATTCGAACCCGGGACCAACATTATTATTGTTATTATTATTATTAGTAGTAGTAGTTATATCAAAGATGTTATTGTCCTCGTAAATTATGCAAAAAGGGGCTAGAAGTTGGTGCTAAATCATTTGTGTTCGAACAAACCATTTGAATTATTTTTTCAACACGTTCAATTTCACAATAATGGAAAACAAGCACACAAACTATATTTGAGACAGAAAATGCTTGATAAATGCATTCCAAATGTAATTCTTTTTTACATCAACATGTATAACTTTCATGCAAGATATATGTTTCACATACAGTATATGCAACATGGAGCGACGTGGACACTAAATTGTGTATGTATTCAAAGTTTCCTTAATACATATTATATACAACATATATTATTTAAATACATCACACAACTAATTTATCCATCTCACAATAAAGCAAAAGCAATAATTACATAAGTTGTCTCTCAAATCAAATGTGCATGCTTGCTTTCCTCAAATCAATTAAGACAAGTAATTTATAATGCAGTACAGAGAACAATGATAAATTGCGAGCGAAGCGAGCAACAACATTTTTGGATCCAATTTTCTGCAGGCTGAAATCAATATTGATTTAATATGGAGCAAATAATTTCACGGGATGCCAATGCATTCTCTCTTTTACAACTTTTGTGCCTCCCCGATGGTGTAGTGGTAATTGTCTCCTTGTGATCAAGGGGTCCCGGGTTCGATACCCGGTGGAGGCACATGGCACAGTGGATCCCACTTTAAACTGTAGGTCCAGTGGACTTAAAACCACAAATCAATCAATCAATTTTAAAACTTTTTTTCATTTAGATCGTTCGGTGCCCAGGGCAGACTCCCGTCGCCCCCTAGCTATGGTTATGAACTTGATAAGACAAAGAAAAGCAGGAACTGCGAGCAAGAAAATTTTACCAAAGTACTTTTATTTGCATAAAATGTGAAGTTGTGGGTGGTAATTGCCCCCTGCAGGTCCACTTGGCGGTCGAAGGTTGCTCCCCTTGCCCCCCTAGAACTCATTTGCATCCAAGGTTGGAGAGGCAATGCCCCCTTTCCCCCCCTGTAGCTGCGCCATTGTTTACAATTTCACATAATCAGACTCGAAATACATCTACAAACACAACTCACAGATGTTACGAGATGTACTAACCTACAAAAAAATTGTGAATTGCCAAACTCGAATTTACCTAATCAGCCTCAAGATATATCTTGCAATAATCTTTCATCTGTCAGATTGTTCTGGAAAGGACAGTAACAAAGTAAACTGTTTGAGAGAATTGTTTTATTTTTCACACAGCTTTTGTTGCCTTCCTAGATAAAAATGAAAGCTCAACTTTGAAAAACTTGCCTCAGGGTATTTATAAATACAGTAGAGCGTCGATTATCCGAAGTAATTGGGGGACATGGGTGTTCGGAAAACTGGTTTGTTCGGATAATCGAACTGTACATGTTTATTTGCCAAAAAGAAGTACTGTACAGTAAATTTATTCATAAAAACAGGCATCTCTTTAAGTATGTATTACAAAGTAACGTACAAAGGCAACTTTAGTAGGAATATATAGTATGTGGTACAGTTTATTAAACAAAAATATGTACATATTACATACGCATTTTGCATGAACAATACACACAGTACACAAAATTAACGTTTAAAAAAATCCTTTATTTTGGTCTGTCTAAGCAAGCCTACACGCTTACGAGCAGCTAAGTCACGTACTTTTTTCATTACAGATATCTGAAAGTGAGCGAGTACACAGTTCGGTTAAGCGGTCGTTCGGATAATCGACGCTCTACTGTACATGTATAATTTGAATCGGATTTGGATTAATAAAAGTTGTAATTTTTCACGTCTACGGAGAAAAATTCAAGAAGAATTCACACAATTCCTGGAATTCAAGAAATTCCCAGTGAGTAGCCACCCTGTACTAGGAACACATAAATTTGTGAAAAATTACAAACTACCAATCACATTATGTGCTGTGAAACAAAGCAAGGAACACGTCCAGTAAACCAACAATATAAAAAATGGTAGAAACAACAATACAGAAACCTCTTGTATTTTTCAACAGTACTGACTGCCCTAGAAACCAACATGCACTTCAGCACCATTGATTGCCTACCTTTTAGGCAAAATTGTTAAAACTAAACACGATAAATTTTAAGCAATACTAAGACAGACATCAAAAGTAAAACTCACCCCCATTGGTCATATGAATTAATGTCCCAGATTACACCCTGAGTGAAGATCTTGTGCTCATACATTGCTGTAAAGAAATCAAATTTATTACACTTTAGATGTTATTTGCAACTTTATTTACACACAACTTAACTTTCAACATTTCACAATTAGGTTCTCTGTAACTCGACATGGTCTGAAGATACAGCCGCCTCCCTGATGGCATAGTGGTAATGTTGTCGCCTTGTAATCAATGGGTCCCAGGTCAGATATCCGGCAGAGGCACATAGTGGTTCGGATCCCACTTTAAACTGTAGGTCCAAACCCAATTAGCCTCTATGTGCATAAAGTGGCCTTAAACTTTAAACAGTCGAGCCGGTTTTCGAAAGTAAACCCTCTCTCGCCGTGGCCTTTGCGTGCGATTTTAAAAATTTTACACTTATTTCAGAAAAACATTATATCAGACTATTTGAGCACTCTACTTCAGATAACTTTTGTTTGAAAGCAAAAACACCGGAGCACGCGACCATGTACAATTGAGAAAAACGTGAGAAAAACGGGGTTGAAAGGGGCCAAGTCCCCAAATTTCAATGAAAAAAAATATCAGTCGTTCACCGACTCTTCTCCAGTTATTTTGGAAAAAGGGCGCAAACTTTTGCATTGTTTTCAAAGAGTAGACCTTTTGCAACAAAGTGAAACTTGTTTCAAGTCTCTAGTTCTCATACAGGCTGAAATATGATGCATTATGTACAATCCTGCATTTTGGCTAAAAAGTGGCTAATTTTTCATATTAGAGAAAGAGGGGAGGGGGGTTTCTTCCACATGAAATTTCAAAGTCTTATCTCAACATCTGTCTGCGTTTACAACCTCACATACAAGTATGAAGGTCCTAAAAGCACGTGAATGTTGTCATCGGCACCATGGGTCATACATGACCCATTGGCTGTTTAAAGGTTAAATCAAGAATTCAAGCATAGTTTGTTAAATATTACGGGGGAGTCAAATGAAAAACATTGAAGGTATAATGCAAATAATTACCTATTAGAGCACCCAATGTAAATGGTGTCACCTTCTGGACCACAATGGAATTTGTCGGCCTGTTCCCGAGGAAAACCTTGTGCGGCAGGATCTTATTCAACGCATCCCCGCTCATCCCGGACTTCTGAAGCTCCTCCTTTGCCTCAGCCTCAGTTTTCCCCTTCATCAGAGCCTCCGTCTGAGCCAAGAAGTTCGCCAAAAGGATCTGTTACAATTGCAACACACAGAATCAGAATGGTTTCCAAAATTATTCATGCACAATAATCATACTTGAACAATTTTTACAATGAAAAGAACGCTTACAAATATATAATTAGGAAACAGAAGAGCACGGTTATTATTTATTCTTGTCAAGAAGAAGTACAGAGACAGCTTGATAGTTGGAATGAGAAAATCAGAAGAGCAGGAATGTAATTCAGTGCAGAAAAAAGCGAGGTGATAATAACAACCAAGAAACAGCCAGAAAAGAACCAAGAATAAAGATGGATATGGAAGAGTTGAGGGTAGTGGAGAGCTTCAAATAGGAAGCATAATTGAGAGAAGTGGAAGAATAGATGAGGAGGTAAACAGAAGAGGACAAATGGGTGGTGGACTCTTATCAAAGCATTTGAAAATTAATATGGAACAGGTATGTACCTATGAAATGCAAGAAGGTAATATACAACACATACTATGTGCTGATAATTATGGATGGAGCAGAGACTTAGACAATGACAGCGAGACAAAAGAAAGATGCAGGCAGTGGAGATGAAATTTTTAAGGAGTGTATTTGGGAAGACTAGAAGGGACAGACAGCAGGTGTGGTGAAGCTTCAGGACAGGATAGATCAGGCACAGATGAGATGGTTCGGACACATGAAGAAGATGGATGCAGAAAGACTACCAGTAAGAGCTTACCATGAACAAGGAGTGGAAATAAGGCCAAGGGAGAGACCAAGATGTCTGTGGAAAGAGCAGATAGCAAGAGTGTTAGGAGAAGAGAACAAGATTGGAACACCGTGGAAAGAGAGGAGTGTTGGAAGACCAGGAAAAAATGGAGGGGCTTGACTTCTATGCCAACCCAGCCAGAGGCAGGAAACGGCGAAGGATGATATGATGTTCGCAATTAACAAAAAGCAGCAGACAAGTGCAGGCCAAGGTACATTACGTGAAATGGAGGTTGATTGACATTTGCGTGTCTTCGGAAAGGCTCCCCCATACACCCCAAACAGCAGTCTTGTGTAATGAACTTGTTGAAATTCTGGTTAATGTTGATCAGTGCAGAAGCCCACCCTGAAAGGGTTTTTCTGTAGAGATGTTTTTACAGAAACTTCAATTTTTGTACAAACAATGAAACAAAGACATGCTGGAACTAGAAAGAAAGCAATAGAATGGCCAATCTAAATACAACCTACTAGAGGGTTTATATGGGTACGTTGACTACATATGAAAACCGTGATTTTGAGACACAAAAGTACGCTGATATTTGTACTTACCTTATGATGTAAACCTTCTTGGATTGGATTGTGAGTTTTCACTGGTGCAATGAAGTCTGCTGGAATTAGCCTTGTTCCCTGGTGAATTAACTGATAGAAGGCATGCTGGCCGTTGGTGCCTGGTTCACCCCATACGATGGGACCAGTGGAATAGTTAACTTGAGAGCCTCCGCGAGTAACATATCTGGAAAGGGAAAAAAAATATTTTAAAGCAAAACCCTTATGCTCACTGGTTCATAATCCTTCCACAATTATATCAACTTTTTTGTGAATACACAATCAAAATATCTTGTATGCTGCTTTTAGATCATTTCTGAATGTGTTTCTTGCATGTATCTATTGCTTTCATTATAGAATTATTCCTTTTATAGTTTACAGTTGTTACAAGCATTTAAACACATTTACGGAGAATGCACACACTTCCTTCATCAGGCATTTATTTTTAGTTTGATTAACATTACAGTTATAACAATAAAAAAAAGAAGCAGTAACATAATGAATCTTGAAGGGAGTATGCCCCCCCCCCCCCTGGTTAAATGCTTGTAACCAACAAACTACAAGAGCAATATTTTATAACATGTAAGGCAAAGTCATCTGGTTGCATATGTTCCAAGTGGAAAGTTTGCTTTGTTTTATATCAAATGAAATGAGCACACTATCTGTTTTCAGTGGCTTATTTTATATCACTACTTATCAACAACAGTATAATACTGAAGGTAAGCCCACCCCCTAAATATATTGTGGAATGTAACAAGGGAGCCTTCATAAAAACTCAATTTCCAAGCCATCCATCAGAACTTGGGTCAGTCGTAACAAATAACATTCCTTGGCAAGATCAGCAGTGACGTAGGAAACGCACAGCATTCTTAATCCACTGCCGGGTAAGATGGCTGAAATAAACAAGTAAACAGTCACCAACCCGGAACGATTGATCAGCAGAAACGCAGCAGTACGATCGGTGCTAAATAGGCCAGCAAATTTGGAGAAGGGATCAGTGGCACGCAGAAGCTAAGAGTGATAACAGAAGTTCCAGAAGAGGTCGGCTGGTACAGAATGCTGTGATGAGCGTCAAGGAGTACTGCAAGGGCAACCGCTACACTGCATTGCCCCACACGGCAGCCAGCCTTGTTCTCCGGGCTGACGAGGACAGCCGCCAGTTTAGCACCGAGAGGTCGGGGCTCTTCATCTTCATCACAGCACCCGGACAGACTGAGTCCGCACGGCCATCCTTCGCCGGGAGCCAGTCAGTGTTGCCAAGTTTCCTGACGTGCCGTTGTCTCGAACATGAACCGACACGCCGCAAGGAGTCACAGCTGCCGGCCCCCAGTCAGCCTGCAATGCCACAGTATACGCAAGAACTGTTGGGCATACTTCTTATCCCGGACGCCACAAAATCTGAAGATTGTGGGCATCACAGCACGAGGCCGAACCAGGACATCAACACCGGACTGACTGACCGAGAGGTGAGTTGGGCAGCACTCAACATCCCTTGTGTCCTTCCACGCCACTGGCTAGGGGTTAAGGGAGATTGTAGGGGGATCTTAAACCTGAACCTTCTTGCTCTATCATCTGGGTCCTACTGCATTCACGGTAAGGTCCCACGTAACAGCGAAGATCCAGTGAATGCATCAAAATATATATATAAAAAGTGAAAGAGGAGAGAGGAAACACTCACCGGACAAAGAAAAAATTCAAATTTTCGTGATGGTGTATCACATCTTCAGGAGTAGAGAGAACTCTGTCAGTCGTAACAAATAACATTCCTTTGCAAGATCAGCAGTGACGTAGGAAACGTACAGCATTCTTAATTCACTGCTGGGTAAGATGGCTGAAATAAACAAGTAAACAGTCACCGATCCGAAACAATTGATCAGCAGAAATGCAGCAGAACGATCGGTGCCAAATAGGCCAGCAAATTTGGAGAAAGGATCAGTTGCACGCAGAAGCTAAGAGCGATAACAGAAATTCCAGAAGAGGTCGGCTAGTACAGAACGCTGTGAAGATGTGATACACCATCACGAAAATTTGAATTTTTTCTTTGTCCGGTGAGTGTTTCCTCTCTCATCTTTCACTTTTTATTTAGCCCTTGTGGCCCTCCTTCCTTTTATCCAAAATATATATATATATATAAACTTCACAAGACAGACACCACATGGCATTACATAAGGTAATCTGTTCATTGTCCACATTCAATACAACAAAAATACTTCTTCATAGATGTACTTACTTTCCGTTCGACTCCATGTCACCTTGCTGGAAGTAAGCAGCAAATCTATGCAAATACTGGTCATATGGAAGAAGCGCATGTGTCTCTGCTCCATAGAAATTGTGGTACCAGACACCCAAAAGGGCCAAGATCACTGGGACCTGAAGTTACAACGAATATTGTCATTTTTATTTGTTTGTTATAAAAAGTGGAAACACATGCCACATGTACATTCACTTATGGGGAGTTTTATATGAGTGTTTCTGTTCTAAATCCCAATGTATGGAAACTTCAAGTGATGATATTTCAGTTCCACACATATGCAACTTTTAAATATAAGAAACAATATAACAGTACTCTTTTTACGTTCAGTCAATTTCGTGCTGTCTAGGATGCCCTATCTACAAAAGTTGCGACTGTCTTCTACACTCACAAATAACAAGTTTAAAAATTCTGCATCAATGTTAATATCTTAAAGTTGTTGATTTGAATTCTTTTACAGTATGGCTGGATATAAAATACACCAAAATGCAGAACATGCAGTGTTTTGTTTAATTTTGTAAGTATAATGAAAAACATTACATGTAGCAACACAACTTCTGAACATAAACAGAACAGTCAGCATACATGTTCCAAGTGTTGTCTGTCTTAACACCAAACATTTGTTGCAACAACCCTTGAAATTTGCAAAATTACAGCAATTTTATTAATGCATTGGCCAGTGGCCGCGGTGGCTCAGTCGGTAACGTGTCTGACTACCATGCTAAAGGTCCCGGGTTCGATCCCCGGCCGGTTCAAATCCGGGAACTTTTCTAACGGTGGAAGCGGCCCCGGCACCCACCCAGCGTCGAATAACATGGGTACCTGGGGGAAATCCTGGGGGGTAAAGGCAGTCAGGGGCGTGATGCTGATCACATCACCCCCACTCACGACCGGATCAAGAAAGTGTGGGGCGTTACCCCCACACCCCCTATACGCCTTCATGGCGTGGTGCTATGCACAGGGGAACACTTTACCTTTTTTTTTTACAGTTCCGTATGAGTGGAAGCAATGCTCAACAACAAACACCTTCTCTCAAATACCCAAGGTCTTTGAGGATTGAATTTCAAAATAACTGGTCTCTGTAAGAACCAACAGTGTAGATGTATTTCCTCGCTTCCTACACAATATTAACGATGTACAGAGTTGACAACTTTTGGTGTACTTTATTTCCGGACCTACAGTAGGAAGATTGATAATGTCTTGCGTTTAAAATGCAAACTGCCATTACTTCCAATGATATACTAAGAAGTATAAAGTATGTTTTCATTCTAGCAACAGAACTTCAAAAGCCAGTTGAATGTTTATTTAAGGACTTGAAATTCAACTTTTAAATTGTATAAAAGTCTACTCATTCTTCACGTCATATGAACTACAAATGCAGTGTAATGCACAGTTGCAAAGTGGACAATTTTGCATTATTATGCTTACGTTCTTCTCCAATGGAGCTGTCTGGAAGTGCTGGTCCATGTAATGAGCGCCAGAGAGCAGCTTCTCAAAGTTGCTGAATCCTACGTAGAGAGCGATGGAGAGACCAATGGCTGACCACAGGGAGTAGCGCCCACCAACCCAGTCCCAGAAGCCAAACATGTTGTCCGTGCTGATGCCAAACTCCTTCACCTTTGCAGCATTGGTCGAGAGAGCCACGAAATGTTTCGCCACAGCAGAGTCCTGAAAGACAGATTTTCATAAAACATTAGAACATGACAATAACAGAATCTGCCATGTTAATTCAAGACTCAGTAAAACATGATGTGCATGGGAATGCATAATTCGTTTTTGACAAACACGAAGAGTGAAATAACATGCTGTAATGTTCATTCTCAGTGTTTCTGAAGGATATGAGGTGCATTTTCCTACCATGTTTTGCCACAAAACTCTCTGCCACGGAGATGATGAGCCTATGGAATATAGGCTTATGCAGTGTATGACTGCTGCAATGTGTAACATAAATATTGTTTGGGTTGTTCTCAAACAACATATGTTGCTTCAGTGTCAAATCTTCCATACTGAAATGCTGGCAAGGAATCAAGATTGAATAAGGCAGCTTTTTTTCAGGTTTGAAAATAAACCCGTCTGGTAAGGTGTGTATTTTGAAGGATGAATAAAATGAACAGTACTTACATCTTGAGCTGCTTTCAGAAACCACTGCTTGGCAGAATTTGCATTTGTAATAGTTTCCTGGGTTGTAAAAGTTTTTGAAGCAATGATGAAGAGCACAGTCTCAGGATTGAGCTTCTTCAACGTCTCCGCCAAGTGGGTGCCATCAATATTAGACACAAAGTGGACTCTAGGGCCCACAGCAAATGGTTTCAGAGCTTCTGTTACCATCAAAGGTCCCTGAAACGGTATAAAAGAATATTAAACAAAGCATGCACTTTTATACCATGGCATCTGGAGGCTTGTCAAAACTCTTGAAACAACTTTAGTATATACCAGCACAAAAATAATTTTGTGAATAGAACAGAGCATAAAGTATATATACGGGGTCTACGAGAAGTCCTGTTACTCATAGATTATATTACATAGTACACATTAATTACCCACTAGATTTTTATTATAAACTATGTATCTATTTATTTACATTATAACTAGGGCTGAGCCGGTATCGGTATTGGAAAGTATCGGTTGGAATTTATTTACCGATACCTGTCAATCCTTTTCCGGCATTTTAGTTTTTCATAGACTCCGCAAAAATGCCTCGCAACACTAATTATCCTGAAAATTATGCAAAATGCAAAGTTTATTTTAATTTGAACCAGTTTTGTGTGAAAATACTGACTTTTGTGATAATGTAACATGTAATTCAATATTCTGATGTAATTCTAAAATGTTTTAAAGCAAAAATCCTGGTAATTTAATTCATATAATTAGAGTGTAATACTTACACACTAAAATTAATCTATATTTTGAACAACTTTTAATTATTACAATTTTCAAGCATCTGTATCTGTGGGAATCTGAGAGAGTATCACTATCGTTATTGGTTCAAAGTGGTATTGGCTCAACCCAAAGTATAACAATTATGAATTTTACATTACAGTACATTGTCCGATGCATTGTCGTTTGTGCACCCACACACATGCTAGCAGCCGTTCCTCAGCACTGTAACAACTCACATATGAATTCAAGTGAGTGTTCCATGCAGGGATACCAATCATGGAAACAAAATCATTCCCAAGCAACTGAATACCGGCCAACATGCAATTATGGGTACGGGAACTTCTTAAGACATACGGTACATCTAGGAATTATTTTATAGCAATACTATGGTTAAGTTAATATGTTCATGTGCTTCATAGTACATACCAAGTCAGATCCGCCAATTCCTATGTTAACAACATCCTGTATAGGCTTCCCTGTGTATCCTTTCCATTGGCCTGAGTGTACCTGTTAGAGAATGCAAGAAGGAACACAAGAATAGATTATGTTATAAATACTTAATACAAGTGTATTCCCTTCTAACATGTAGTTATGAGAGATCCAAACATAACATAACCCATGGCTCTACAGCCCTGGAAGGGCCTTGGTCTATCTCCAGTCTCCCTCCCACAATCCTACCTAGAGGTGTGGAGATCTTCAACTGGTAATGGAGTGACGTGGGGTCAGCATGTCGAACCCCCAGTGGGTTGCCACCGGTCCTATACACAGGCCGAGAACCCAGAGACTGGACCCAGGTGACTCGAACCTATGCCATCCTGCAGTCAGAGTCCAAAGCACAGCACTTTAAACTGCATGCCCACGGAGGACAAAATACTACTTAATAATAATAATAAGTATTATACTTAATATTTGCTATAAATGTGTTTCTAATGTAGAAATTTGAAGTACGCCATATTTGGGAAAAACATAGCTTCAATACTGCTTCCTAATTTTACTTCTGAACTAATGATTTGAGGATATATGCTGTACTAAGAATCCCGACAGAACAGCTCTGACAACCAGGATGCAATTCTAGATCATTGCTAGTAATGGATTTGTAATTATCCTGTAGTAGTTTTTCTTTGTCATGCTCCTTACAGTTTGAGTGTAACATGATCTGTGTATGAGAATACCATTACCATTTAAGAAAGCAAGAAGAAAATGTTTGCACAAATAAAAGCACTTTAAATAAAATTTCTAAAAATAAATTTGCTCTCAGAATGTTGAAGGTTTTTAAGTAGGCAACATTTTTAAAAAAAATGACTACCACATCATTCTGAGAAAGCATATGTTATATTAAGATGAGAAAGAATATATTTAAATTCATAGCACAAACAATTGAATTCTATTCTTACTAATTCCACGTGAAAAAGCACTTTATTCACCTACCGATTTCTGTAACTCACTGTGAATGACAACAGTTGAGTTGCCAAAATCGATAGGTAAATAAAGTAATTTCACAAAAGTCACATGGAATTATTATACATGTAAGAAATCTGAAAGTATATATTTCATCTAATAGAGAAATCAAGCTGAAGACAATGAAAGGTTGTATCTGTACATTCCAGGCACAGATTCTTTTCTATCGTTTATTCTTACTTAAAAAAAAAACAGTAGCTATACCTGTGCAGAGTACAAAAACTGAACATACCTGATTGCAAAATTCCTTCATGTGTGCCAACACAGCATTTACATCAGGCATGATATCACTTCCATCCAATAATATTGGTTTGTTGCTTCTGTTCCTCAATGCGATGTGCAAAACAGCCCGGTTTTCAGTAAAATTGATCTTCTGTCCCGAGAACATGGCATCTCGTGCTGCCTCAACTTTTCTTGCTTTTGCCTGAAACACTCACACACATTATACAAATTGCAAGGATGTTTGCTGAGTGAATTCATAAAGCGAACAATACATTGCTGTGGGGAAAAAAACTATATGATTTAATGTAATAATAGCAGAGGCCTACCCAATGGTGTAGTGGTAACGTCGTCGAATTGTAATGAAGGCATCCCAGGGTTGATACCTGGTGGATGCACATGGCACAGTGGTTCGCATCCCACTTTAAACTGTAGGTCCAGTCCAAATTAGCCTTTCCATACATAAAGTGGACTAACAGTTCATATATTAGGTTAATCAAAAAGTAAATGCAATGTTTTTCCTTTCTTCTGTAGGTTGGTTGTACAGCTTTCTGCGCTCGCAAGCCGATAAGATAGTATCGTTGTCTTCGCCTGTGGCAGGTTACAGCGTCATCACTTCAGTTCGATCTGCAGTATTGCCAAGTAAACATGGCTGCACCACTGTACGTGTGCACCACAGAAGAACAGCGTTCTGTAATCCGTTTTTTTGTGGTCTGAAGGTGTACCAGGAACTGAAATCGATAAAAGACTTTCAGCACAATATGGTGACAATGTTTTACTGATGCGAAGTGTTTACCAGTGGATTGAAAAGTTCAAAAGTGGTCGAACAAGTCTGAAGGACGAGGAAAGAGCAGGTCGTCCAGCCACATCCACTACTGATGACAACATTGAGCAAGTCCGTGAGCTGGTTCTGAATAACCGACAAGTGACTGTTGATGAAGTGGCAAACCATATGCACGTTAGTCATGGTTCTGCATATGAAATTATCCATAACAGGCTCAACTTTCATAAAGTCTGTGCGAGATGGGTCCCTAAAGAACTCGCTGACGAGAACAAGCGAAATCGTGCGAGAATCTGTCAGCAATTATTGGACAGACATGCTAACGAAGGTGAAGTCTTTTTGAAACTAATCATCACTGGAGATGAAACATTGATCCATCACTTCGAACCTGAGAGCAAACGCCAGAGCATTGAATGGAAACACCCTGAATCTCCAGTGAAAAAAAAAAAGTCAAGCGTCAACACTCTGCAGGAAAAGTGATGCTCATACTTTTTTGGGACTCAGAAGGGGTAATTATGGAACATTATGTGGAAAAGGGGACAACAATAAACAGTGAATGATACAGTGATATGCTTTCGAACAAGCTGAAGCCTGCAATTCGAAGCAAACTACGAGGTCGATTGTTGCATGACAACATGCGTCCCCATACCGCCGCCAACACCGCTCAAACTCTTCAGAATCTGGGCTTCGAGGTGTTAGAGCATCCTGCATACAGTCCCGATCTCGCCCTGTTGGATTACCATCTGTTCGGTCCACTTAAAGATGCTTTAAGAGGCCGTCGATTCGACACAGATCAACAGGTGAAGGAAGCTGTGCATACGTGGCTTCCTGCTCAACCGAAAACCTATTTTTCTCAGGGTATCGGAAAGCTTGTGGAGCTTTTGAAAGCTTCAACAAGTGTATTGAAGTGCAGGGGGACTATGTTGGAAAATTATATCATTGTAAGTTTTCTATTGTTGCTGTGAAAAATAAAAAAAAAATGATTGCATTTACTTTTTGACTGACCTAATAATATTAGTATGCACAAGACAAATTTTCAATTACATTTAAATCAACTGACATCTGTAAGTGAATATGCAATGATTAAGATGGAAAGCCAGTCTCCTCTCCCAAAAGATTTTTCTGCATCTAGTTTTGATGGTTCTTAGATATGATCTCTTAAAAAATGCCAGTTAGTAGTGACATAGGATCACAATGATTTCCTTGCAGTTGACATAGAAGTTGCTTTTTAGAAGCATTAGGGAGATTCCAGATTGAAGCAACAGGTGACAAGCATCACATGTAGCTTGAATATTTCACCAATTGAATGCAGATTTGTGCAGCCTGTCATGCCGCTCTAGTGTGAAATGATGTGTGGTCTGTAATTTCATTCCAATGTGAGATGTTGCTGTTGACTGGTTCATTCCCAAGCGATATGTAGTAGGTGTCGTTTCGGTCTGAAATCTCCCTAAAGTATAACACCTTACGCTGGAATATTTTGCACCTGTATTAAACATGCCAAACTTGTGAATACATAAAAAATGCTCACATTATGGTTTCTGCATATTGTTACAATATGAAACTTCATTCTCCCACCCTTCCAAACTTGAAAATTAATTTCTACATTTCTATCATAAAGAAAACATGTACAAGAACAAACAAAGAAAAAAAAACCTTATGAATGTGTACCCTATTTGATCTCTGAAGTGCAATTTATTAATACATTAAAAATGTGATGCACCAGCTCAGGTCCGTACCCAGCATTTTATTTCGAGAGAGGCTCATCCCTTATCAGCAGCCATCATCTAAAGGTGAAAAAAGGGGAGGTGCTAGAAGCCCTGAAGATGAATTTCTCAGTATATTACAAATTATTATCAAAGATGTTTAATCCTGATAAGGAAGTAAAATTAATTACCAATATACACTATTTAAATTAGATATTTGTGGGATTTCGAGGGGGATAAGCATCATCCCCCTGGCTACGTGTCTGCACCAGCTAATGCATAAATTATGTCAACATCATTGAAATGTACAGGATGTGTAAAACATTCACCTCTAACTGAATAAAATATGCACATTCTATATTGCTTGGAAAAGTTACAAAAATGACGATACAAAAATCTTACCAATTCAAAGAGTAATCCTAAAACTTTGTCATTGATTCTGTTCTTCGAGTAATCCAAAAGAACATCTCCATCTTCAGGTGTGGAAAGCTTGATACTGGGAAAGAAAAAAGAAATTTTTACTTTGTAAGCATTAACGAACAGCACTGATTAATTTCTTAAAAAATCTGATATGAATTTCAAACCAATGAACCATTCAAGTTATTACCTAAGGGTCATTCCATGTCAGTTCAACCAGACCATACCACCCACGATCTCAGATTTTGATGAAACTTTGCACATTTAATCCTTCTCCCATGGTGGTGAGAAACCACATAATATTATTTGTCTCTAAATTGTCTGGTTTCATTTTTATGCCCCCTCAAACTTTCAGTGATTCATCTTTTCTTCCATTCCCATAGCCTCCAGTGAGCTGCACCATCTTGGAAAAATAATTATATCTTCCTTAAAAAAATATTCAATAGTTTTGAAACTTCACAACATTGTACGTAAACATTTTACATTAATCTATAAACACACTAATAAATCAATAAAATTATATCAGATTTTTTTGGACTGAAAACATGGTTTACTAAAATTTGAGTTATCATTGAAAGTGAAAGTAATTTTAAAATGAATTTAGATACATGATCTAACTTATCCAGAAAATTGATGGCTTTTTCATTCCTTCTGAAAATATGACAACTTATTTCTGAAAATTAAAAAAAAAATGGCTACTAGATTTTACATTTTTCAAATTAAATCAAAATCTACGAATCTAGCTTCAAAATATCATTGAAAAAAATATGTTTGCGCTAGTTGGACCAACGTAGCTTCAAGTTTTCGCTAACAGCAAGACGTACGTGACACAAAGATTGACGTCCAGATTAGAATTGCAGCCACGTCTCCACAAATCAAGTGTAAGCTGCTTCAGTTCCCAATTTTCCATTGAATGTACCAGGTTTTGGACGTACAGGCAAGGTCTGTGTGAAACAATTAACCCAGTGTGCCCTGATGGGAAAGGAGTGGTAGACGAGGGGGCAGAGGACAGCCTAATTTTAAATCTCTTCTTTTCCATATACGATAAGACGAGACTAGATCCTCCAAGACTTGTCGAAACGAGACAGACTTCTGTAAAATCAAGAAGCGAACAGAACGGGTATTTACACTTCAAGACGAGACCCAGTACAAGATAAGCATTTACAACTGGAGAGAAGACCAAGAACGAGGTAAACCTCTCCTTTAAGACAAGACGAGAGAATGACAAGTACAGTCTCGATCATATCAGTGCTGTTCCCTTATAAACAGAATAACTTTACGGTGCCCCCTTCCCAACATAACAGAAGACATATATGTCTCCTGTCCTCAATTATCTCTACCATTTGCCTAAAGTTCATTCCAGTGTTTCAATCTTTCACCCCCCCCCCCCCCTCGAACCCCTCCTCACAAAATTCAGCACTAAGCCCTTTAGCTACAGACATACCAGCCATGCCGTAAAATGTCATATTTGCCTAGTCTGTGGTATTTGCTATTATTCAATCTAGCTGTGCAAAGTATTTATCAATATCAGAGAAATTTGAATTAGCCGCCCCCTGTGAATGAGATCCATGCAAACACACACATACACAAGATTTTCAGGTGAAAGTTGACACACCACAGACTGACCCAATCTGCTCTTGCAGCATAGGTGCTGACTCCATGGGGCTTGGGGGGGCTCGAGCCCCCCCCCCAATGTTAACGATGTGGGGGCAGAGCCCCCAAATAATTTTGCTTAAGAGGATCTAATGTATTATTTTGCTTCTCTTGTAACGTTTGCTCTGAATTGTGCCACATGAACTTAACTTTAAATACACATTTGAAATGTTCTACACCATCAACTTTGGGGGGCTGAGACCGCTAAACCATCAACTTTGGGGGGGGGGGGGCTATGACCAGAGACAGCAAGACACATGACTTATTACTAGGGCTTGGAAGTTGAAGACTTATAAAAAGACATAAAAATATAAAAAAGGACTTAAAAACGAAAAAAAGGACGTATAAATGTGATCCAAATTAATTTAATAACTTCAGTTCTAATTACGTATTTAATGAATATGCGCGGCACCTCCTTATCTGACTTGATATCTTTTCAGGCGCGTGCTGTCTGGTTGTGTACACCATGCTGAAAGCTTCAAAACAAGATAAAGTTGCCACTTACACTCGTTCAAAAATGTTTTTCTCTCGTTTCAGGGATCAGTTCAAATATATTTATCTCTTTCTCTCTCTTTTTTTTTTTTTTACTTCTTTACAACAGAAAGGATGTTTAAGAGGTGATGAACTGATGATGATTCAAATTGAGAATGGGCAGTAAAAACGTAGTCGAAAGAAGGTGAAGTTGCAAAAAAGCCATTAAGAACTAAAAATAGGCTAAAAAAGGACCAATAAGCCAAAAAAAACTCCGAAAAAGGCAAAAAAGGACAAATAAAACCCACCTCTTTCTGGCCTACAATGACCCAAAATGAACATATATTATGTTGGGCCTCATCTTTGGACAGTAAGAAAAAAAAAAAAAGGATTTTTCCTCAACTTCCGAGACCTACTTATTACTATATACTAAGTATATAACTATGAGTATTAACATTTTTACTAAAAAGAGTTTCAAAAGACGATGTGCATGTACTAGGGGAGTGGATGGGAGTTCGAGCTACAAATGGCTCTCACATGACATTCAGAACGAGATCATTGATATATTAGGGAGATCTGTTTTGCGCTCCGTGGTAGCAGATATTAAAAGTTTGGAATATTTTGCTATTATGGTTGACGAAACTCGTGACATATCCATCCGTGAACAATTGACATTCTGTATTCAAACTGTGAATGAAAATGTTGATATTTTTGAGGAATTCATTGGCTTTTACGAGATTCCGAACAATGAGGGCAAAACTTAAAAAAGGGAGGGAGTGAGTCATTCATTAATTTATCAGAGCCTCCCCAATAATTTTGACAAGTCTGTGCCCCTGTCTTGCAGCAATTTTGGCAATAACCTCTGGAAATTACTTATCTTTCAGCGCCAGGAGCCACAGTCTTAGTCAAGCCAGGGTTCCAAGGACCAACGCTTTTCCGAAAATTTTCTGGAAATTGCGATCGATGCATCGAGTATATTTTTAATGCATCCTTGTATGTGTCTTAGAAGGTTATAAGATAACGTTGCATTTCATTCCCTGGGCGCATAGCACGTGCCATGTACACACATTTAAGGAATCACTGCCATTTTGGAGGTGATGTGATGAGTCGGCTTTACCCCTCCCCCAGCAGGGTTGTCCCTAGGTACCAGTTGATTTGATGTTGGGCGAGCCCCGGAGCAGTTTTATGCGGAAACAAGGTCGGAAAAATTCCCACCCTAGGAATCTAAATCTGGTCTCCTAAGTGGCAGTCCGACTAGACCACCACAGCTCCGGAAAGTTGGCATTTTATTCCAACTGTGCAAATTATTTTTCAAAATTTGAGAAAGATAAAATTAGGCTCTCTGCGGAAGATGCTCACGACGCCTCCTCAACAAGCTTCAGAGGGAAGGGGTTAGTCTATTTTGAAATATACAGCTACGAGTAAGAAAACATCCCAGCCCTTTTTTCTTTTTTAATCGTGTTCGGTTTCTTGACATAAACCAACATTCCAAGCTGAAGCAAGAGGCGACGTAGGTCAGGAAGCCACATTCACTTTGCCAACACAGTAGCCAACGAGCCATTCAGGAACAGAGTGGTTTAGGATCAAGGTTCATTTGCAAATATCCTGACCGCTACTTCAGTCTTTGTGGAAATAATCCTTCCTTAGGAACCCCACAGGCAAGAAGGGCATTGGCCGTGCAAGAAGCATAGCATATTCTTGGAAATTTCATTCCCCTCCCCTTTTGGTGGTACACTTATTGTCCCCAGAACAGCTGCATTTTGAATGCCGGAATGTACAGGAAAAGTCACGTCGGAAGATCACTGTACTGAAGTCAGTCGCCTGATATATAAGCACTAGACTGGTAAGTTGTACTTCTCTTCTTGCATTTTATTGACTAATTTCGTTTCTGTGTTGAAGGACAGATAAGGACGAGACTAAGTACAGTCTCAATATATCATCCCTTCTTTGCGCTCTCAGTTTTTAGTGCTGCAAACTTTGAAGTGTTTATTTTGTTGTTTATCCAACCTATAGTAATGAGTAGGGCTTGGAAGTTGAGGAAAAATCGTTTTTCCTAGTGTCCAAAGATGAGGCCCAACATAATATATGTTCATTTTGGGTCATTGTAGGCCAGAAAAAGGTGGGTTTTATTTGTCCCTTTTTTGGCTTATTGGTCCTTTTTTGGCCTTTAGGTTTTAACTGCTTTTTTTTTTTTCAACTTCCCCTTCTTTCGACTACATTTTTACTGCCCATTCTCAATTCGAATCATCATCACCATCACCTCTTACACATCCTTTTTGTAGTAAATAAATAAATATATTTGAACCATCCCTGAAACGAAAGAAAAACATTTTTGGACGACTGAAATAGGATCCGAAGGCCTATTTCTGTAACCCTAGTGTGGTTAGGCTAAATATGATTCTTCAAATTATGTTAATCTAAAAAAATATAAAATGTCTGAAAGAAGATCCATTTCATTCATATAGTTTTTTCGCACTGTGTGTTCCATACCACCAGATTTTGAATTTTTTTATTCATTAAATATGTAATTAAAACTGAAGTTATTGATTAATTTGGATCACATTTATACGTCCTTTTTTCCATTTTTAGCTCTTATTTTTGCCAATTTTTAGGTCTTCAACTTCCGAGCCCTAGTAATGAGAAACAGAAAATGCGGATATGAATAAATATTTTCATTCAGTTTTCTTTTTGGTAACAGTGTTGTATGGGCACAACATATTTCTTCATTTTTACAGAAGAAACTACTTACGGAAATGAGTTTCTGTAGCATGTTGAAAGTTCATGGAGGTGTTTTCTTTCGTCGTGGAATCTATCTGATTGGGAATTCGTGAGCAGATAGGTAAGTAGAAATGTCAATAATTGACGAAACTCAGAAGTTATAGGTGTCCGAAGGATAGTAAACATTTACCCCACAAACCATTGACGTTAGCCCCACAAACCATTTCCAGTTAGGTTAGGCAAGCATAGTTTGAATTTTCGAAAAATAAAAAATGTTGCAAAAAAAGGCGTGTTTGGAAACATTGACAGGGGGTTACGTCATGAAAAGCACGGACCATCCTTGACATATAGAAGCAAATGGAAGCAACAGTAATTGCGTCTGAGAGATATTTTTATAGAAAAAAAGTTCACGTTAAAAAATATTACACGGCGAAAGAAAACACATTGAGAAACTTCAACGATGATACAGAAAGTGATTTCCGTAAGTAGTTTCTTCTGTAAAAATGAAGAAATCCACTATACGGAAGTGTTACCTAACGTACTTCTGTCTATTTCGTCAAACTGGTTCCATACATTTTCATTAAATTTACGATTAACTGGGATAACTATTTTGTTGGGTGTAGATTTCGAATACACTACATACAATACTTGCACAAACACTTTATTAATGTTGATCACACCCCTTGACAGCCACATAAGTCGCTTCGAAACGTGAATTAATCACTAAGGTACACGATAGCATCGTCAATTCATCTCTGACGAAAAGTGGCTACGATAAAACAGCATTCAACCGGCGATGTTTACACCATTTAATTTATCGTAGAGAATAAATCCTGCGTGTCACACCAGAAGCAAATCGGTAATTGAAATGTCTCCTGGAACAGACACAAAGCTTTGGCGTCATAAGCAAGTTTTAACTTTAAAAAGTTGAAAATCTCTCGTAATTTTTGCCAGTTTTTCCACCTTATATTACTGTAATGTTGGTTTCATTTACCTAGAACTATTCTCAAAACGTTATTGAATTTCGTTAATACTACGATCGAGAAACAATGTAAATAAGGTAAAGTAGTGAAAACGTTTTTATATTCTGTATGTCAGGTCATACTTTCACCGCAAATTATACAAATTACATCACCGAAACAGCAAAGTCAAATGAAGGTCAACTCCCTCTTGCACTTAACGTCAACATACCTGTATTTATCAAACCTTCCTGAATCCTCCTTGAACGACTGATGTATGTTGAATTTTTTGCCTTCTGTGTCATAATATGCTTGTAGATTTTTCCAAGCTTGCTCCTCTGCAAGTTGCGGCTTTGCTTCCATTTTGAAATGACAGCTTCTCTTGCGGCTTTTTACTCCTTATAATGGGCTTCGAAGTAGATCAAGGCAATGAAAGGACAAGCCCCCCAATAGCAGACGAAGCAAAACCACAGACAAATTCCTCTGTGCCACAGGCACAGATCATACAAGGCAGAAAACGCTCGGTAAGCTACGCGTCACAATCCCAACAGGAAATTCTAATGATCTCCCAATACAACACCGCAACCACATATCAACTCTCAAATTAAAAAGTGAAATAAGCCCAAACGAATGATGAATCTCGATTTCGGGGAACAATTTTTCAGGATCTCGAAAATGTCTTGAAAATTGGAGTATTGATTACATAATAATAATAACGTTCAGGAAGAAATGGTTTGTTGAGTTCTGATATTTCCCGGTCCGATTTTGTCACGAATGAGAAAAGTTTTGTCCCGTTCGCATTTCTGATATAGGCTTTGCCGTGCAGAAAACTGAGAATACAGTACTTAATATATATAACGGTTCAAAACTTTCCTGGCTGTTTGGAATCCCGAAAATTTGGAAATCATTTGACGGGGTAGGGAGTTTTTTCTCATTTCGTGATCGCACATATCTATCCAAGCGAGATTATCGTTTGCAATAATTTGCGCCACCTGCTGAAGTAGCAGTGGCGTGCCCAAGGAGGGGCTGGAGGGAGTTATAACACCCCCCTTTGGCCCAGCATTAAAAAAAATCATCAAATGTAGGAAAAGATGGCAAAATGAGGGCCACAAAAGTGTTCGTAATCCCTCCCTTTCGAAAATCCTGAGCACGCTACTGTGAAGCAGTGGCGATTTCTCTGGGTGTGTAAGTCGTGTGTCAACGGCCAAAGGAAAATGAAATAAAGAAGAAAGTATCTGTACTTTTATAAATTACGATTTTGAGCGTTTTTCTTCAATTGTCAGTCACGAGCGCCCGGTAGTTTTCGAACGCGGCACAGCGCGCAGTGGTTGTCAGGCAGGCAGATCGGTCCGTGACGGGCAGGGCGTTGCGAGGAAATCCAACGTCTTACCACTGCCAAAACATAGGATGACCGCGCATGCGCACCCTGCCACCCACCAGCATGGTTACCTTCTCAAGGCGTTGTATTTGTTCCCAACGATTTGGGTTTCATTCGCCCCGCGTTCCGCGTTGTTTTGCTCGTGATTGTTGTGCATTATTTTTTAAACGTGTGGTGTGAAGTGATGTGATTATTTTAAGATGGAGAATAGTGAAAGTGTTGTGCAAAAGTATTTAAATAATTCATTTTCTTCGCTTTCGTATTCAGAGAAGAAACAAGTGATTGACAATAGTCGACCATGTTCGAATCTCACGATGTCAACATATGTTAAAGGAAAAAGTTGTGCTGGAAAAGGTTTTGAGAGACATTTTCGAAAAGAACTCTATGAAATTTCAGACTGGCTTTGCGGGTGTGATGTGGTGAATAAATTTTACTGTTGGACATGTTTATTATTCTAGACTAAAAAAGGTGTTGGGAATTATCAAGGGTATGCGGATTTGAATCATCTCAATACTGCAGTGAGAAAACACAGCGAGTCTGAATTGCATCTTTATAATAAAGTTTCTTTAAATTTAGTAGTTTCGTTGCCACCCCTACTAGAATTGACGTTCTTTTGGATACTCAACGAAAAGCTGAAATAGAGCTACACAATGAAAAAGTAAAAGAGAACAGGGAAATATTAAAGAGATTGATTAACGCCGTCTGCTATTTAGCAAAGCAATATCTGCCATTCCGAGGCCATGAGGAAAATACAGCATCTCTAAATAAGGGCAATTACATGGAATTCCTTATTGCAAGTGTCGGGTTTGATCCCTCATTAAAATAACATTTATTAAATTCTACAGTTTTTCGCGGAACTTCGGCAGGCATTCAAAATGATTCAATAAATTCAGTTTCGGATGTTCTGAGAGATGAAATCTACAATGAAATTCAAAACACAGACTTTGTGGCTATCATGGTCGATGAAACATCAGACATTAGCAAAAAATCTCAGGTGTCAACAGTGCTACGTTTTTTCTCGGCCTCGCAGAAAAAAAGTCATTGAAAGATTTCTTGGATTTCATGACATGAGCGCCGATAAAACTGCAGGAGCTCTTTTTAGTCACGTGACTGAAATAATGGATAAATGTAAGTGTGGGGATAATTGAATTGCCCAGACATACGATGGGTATTCTGTAATGAGTGGTCATTTGAATGGCCTTTAAAGTAAATTTTTGGAAAATTATCCGAAAGCTTTTTATACGCATTGTTATGTTCATGTAATGAACTTGGTGCTGCAACAATCGTTACAATGTAACAAAGAGCTTAAGGTGTTCTTTTGTGATCTTAAATCACTTAAATCTCATTCTCCAAAGAGGTTACACGAACTTCCTGCTTTCATGTCCAGAAAGCTCCCGTTATTAGCTCCTACCAGATGAATTTTTACCTCTAGGCTAGTGTGGACAGACAGTCAGTGACAACAGAGAAGCACTGCTTATGTTTTTTGAACATGTTAGTGAAAGTGGAGACTTCGATTATTTGACTGCAATGACTCCAGAGGATTTTCTAGCTTCTTGAAGGACTTCGAAAATATATTTTTAAAAAAGGCTTTATCCAACTTGCTTGCCTTTTCAGACGTATTATTCAGTATATTGCAGTCTAAAAATGTTGATATTTTGTATTGCAGTAATAAAATAACTGAATTTCAACAACAGCTGAAAAAGGAAAGTGAGAATTTCCAAACACTATGGAATTCTATAACTGATGCAGTAGAAAAGGAAGAGATTGTTGAAATGAAAAGGAGGCGACTGAACAACGAATCACAGAAAGACCACTGCCGGAGGCTTTACTTTGAAATCATTGATAATATCAGCAACCAGATAACAATTAGATTCGCATCATTTGAAAAATTGCAATATTTTGATTTACTAAATCCCACAAAACTTGAATAAAAGAGAAAACTTTCCTCACTATCTCGTACATAAATTGTGGGAAATTTATGGCAGTGTGTTTAATTTAACCAAACTGCAGAAGAATGAACTTTATGTTTGGTATGCTTCCACTGAAGGATCAGAGAAAACACCAATTGAGATTGTAAATTATCTAATGGACACGAATCTAGTCGCTGTGTTTACGGAAATATATAAATTAGCAGTGTTGATCGCAATAATTCCTTCCACGACGTCATCTGTCGAGAGATCGTTCTCGTCACTGAAGAGGATCCACACCAAGGTTATTAGAAGTATAGGTTGGGCCAATCCGTTGTTTACTCGTGATGACGAAACGACGGTAAGAGGTGAATTTATCCATGAAATGAATTCCAAATCTATGCGCTAGTGTTGCACTATGCAGATAGGAAACAATGCCACAAACTGAACACACGAAATCGAGTGCACAAATGAGCATTTCCACCCATTTACATTTTGTGGCTTCAGACAAATTGAAAATAAATATAAATAGGTACTTATTGTAATGCGGGATAGAATATTATTGATCGGAACGGGAATTTTTTTTAAATCCCGACATTCGGGACGGGAAATATTCGCAATTTCTCGACTACTCGGGAAATCTCAAATTCTCATTTTCACCTTAAGTGATTTTCTTTGCATTTCTGGAATGAAAACTAACAATTTCCGATAAGTTCCAGACACTTGCAACGTAGAAAACGTCAAGAATTAATACCGTTTTAAAATGACCTTTCGGTATTTCCCGACTGCTCGGGATCCAGAAAAGTAGGGAAGTCATTTGCTGTAGTCGGGATAGGGACGGAATTTTTCTTTCCGATTCCGGTCCCGACTTTTCGAGATACCGCACACCACTTGTTATTATTATTTATTTTAGTTCAGCACAAAATACATCTTTCAAGTACGTTGAACATAATATATACGTTATATACGTTTTTCAAAAGGATTCTTCGGTCACCGAGCTTTGGATTCGTGTGGGAACGCTAACGTGAATCATGCTAATGCTAGAATCTGCAGTGCGCATTTCTGCCCAGAAGATTATGTACGTAATCTGAAAAGTCAACTTTTAGGTTTACATCGAAGAAAGATCCTTAAGCAAGATACCTTCGACTCCTTATTATGAGCAGGAATGTAGGGAGTATAATCCTGGTAAATACTTCGCCTACCATTTCTTCGGCATTGGTGTACAATTCTCTCTCGCTTTTTCCCTACATATTCACATAAAGCAATAAAAATACAAACTGCTAACTTTTCATTCCATTTTGGTTATTTATTAAACGATACGTGTTTGTATTTATATTTGATAAATATACTTTGCTCTTCCGGCCATTTAAGTCAATAGAGATAATGAAGAAGTGATAAAATAGATGAATGGCCAATCACAGTTCCCCTTACTTACAAGAGCGACCACAAGAAAAAGAACCTTCCTCCTCTTCCGTTCAACTCGGACTATAAGAGAGCATGCTCCACTCTCCCCCTCCCCTCAACACTGGAGTACGGTGCACAGGAGTCGCGAGTCTGCGCAGGTTTCTTTGCTTGTGGTTCCACTATAATAGTAATATAAAATTGTACACTCACCTCACTTAGTTCTCCGGCAGTTTGTTTCTTTATACATCATATTTGAAGAAGATACAATGGACATTTCCACTCAATTTTTTTTACAACATATTTAAATACTACACCCTGGAAAAATGACCCCTGCAAGTTCTCGCCTTTCTCTGCGTCCAGTTTAAGGCAGAAACGAGACTTCCAAAGTTCCGAGGCTAGCGTTGCGCTGAAAACACGCCCCCGCCATGTTACTACGTCACTCCTTAGGGAGAGCTCGTTTGTCGTCTGCTTCGAACGTCCAGTTCCGGGTGGGTAGCCCACGGTGAGCGAACACGTGCAGCAGTTTTACAAATTTGTACCGATTTAAATAATGGAAGAAGGGGCGATAGGAGAAAGGAAAGCTATGCTTTGTAATGATCATTCTTCTATGAAATATCCGTGCTGCTCACGTGCAAGATAAATGAAAGGGTTCAGCTGCGTGTGTTCTCAGGCCATGCGAAAAATATTGCTTATAAAATTGGTTGCTGACAAGACACTCAAAAATATTTTTTAAACTTATATTTATCGATATTTACCGTAACCTATGTAGTGCAAAATATGAATTTTCACATTCTTCACTTTATTTATAAAGCCTATTTAACTTTATTTTCCATAAAGCAATTTCAGTTTGTGTTCCATTTCTGTTGCGCAAATTATGATCAAATATTTTCGTGCAGATAAGAGAAAATACACTGAGAAGATTACATTAGTTGCACAGTACATATCTATATTTAGTTTATGTATAATTATTACAAGGAAATAATGTGTATAACCATGGGCGCATTTAAGGGGGATTCTTTTTTTGGTTCACTAAAATTACCAGTTTCCTTGTTCTATCCGCTTGTTCATAAAAAAATCCTTCGGACTTATTTCATTCTCTTAAATTAGAGACGTATAGGACGGGATACGGATGGGAAGGAAATTTCGGTAATTTCACTCACCAGATGGGACTGCAGACCAATATCTGTAATTTCCTGATAGTTTCGGAATTTCTGCGATAAGAAACAATACTTCGTGACTACAAACACACAACTTTGTCGGGTCCAACATCCCCTCCCCCCATGCTCCCCAACAAGCTTCCGGCCAGCAGTGTCCTAGATTTTCACGAAATAAAGCAACCCTAATCATACCAAAAGTTGATCCATCCCTCCCCCCGTGAACTATATATACGCCCATGTGTATGAAAAACGTTTTAAATCCATTCATTTTACAGACAATGACACAAACATGAGATGTGCAAAATATCTCGGCGATATTTGTTTCGGTTCTCGAGAAACACGCCTTCAAACACCGCTGAAATTCACCTACTACGTCACGGATTTGAAAACGTCCTCTCCACAGACAGGAGGTCCTCTGACGTCATCACTTAGAAATGCGTGTAGGCGGGGCTTCTGCTCGTCCCGTCAACTTAGCATGAGTCGCGGAATCGACAGCAAATTCACTTGTTACTGCGTAAAACAAGTATCTTACAACTTCCAGTGCAAAAATCTGTGCTCCATTTCTTGGAGATGAATTATGCCCTAGCAGTATAGTAGTATTTACCATAATTCAGCCACTCGGTAGAGAGTTTTCCCATTAGGGTGACAAAGCAAACCTTGTAACAGTCAATGGCTGAACACGTGAACAGCCTTGTTCATTGCGAATACATAGGTTAGTTCTGACTGGCAAGAACTTAATGTTATACGAATGCCTTTTCTGGAATTACAATTATTTTCGTCATAATATTTTCTTCACAAATTTTAAGATAATGCTTTTAGAACACACTGGTTTACACGCCAATTTCTACAATATAAGAGGTGATACGGTATAAAAAGGTACGGTGAGTTTTTAAATTTCCTGCAGTAAATGACAGTTTTCTTCAGTTAATATATATATATATATATATATATATATATATATATTGCAAACTTTTGTATTTAGCCTACTTTTACGGTGCTTTTCCGTTCACTTTGTATAACCGAAACGATGAGAACGGATGGTTAATTTATTATGTATCATCTCTAACATCACATTTCTTCCCACTTTTGGCTAATCGCTACAATGAAGATGAATAATTACAAGCAGTATTCGAAGTCGGGATGCAGGAGTACACCCCCCCCCCACACACACACACTACCACCAACTGCACAATCTAAGTATCACCCAAGCTGCCATGCTAAGAGACGAACTTTTTGTTCTGTCCCATCTCATTTTGAAAACATTTACTTGTCCCATCTCCTTTTATGAGACGAGACGGAACATGCCTCGTCTCGTGAGCAACACTAACATTAACAATAGAAGCATCCCCCTAGCTGTTCCCAAAGTCTCGAGCAAACATCCTCCCATGTAACAATTTCCAGTTCAATGAAATGTCACTCACAAGGAAACAGTCATGCCCAGGTCGATAGTCAAACCTGGAACATGCGACTTCCTCAGATAAATCATGAATTTTGTGTATAATAATTACAACGCCAGTTCATTCCTGGTAATTCTGAATCTGCAGTTTGGTTATATAAGTAGGATAATATTTAGTTTTCGAGGGCTGTACCGTCGAAACAAGGAGTCAAAATAAAAATAATAAAAAGAAAGTTTTTTTTTGTATTTATAATGATAAGCCTTTGCATACGTGTTAATTCTATATTTGACTTGAGACGAGAACGAGAATTGCCCTCCCAAACCGAGACGGATGTTTATAAATTGAGACGAGACTGTCAATGAGACATTTACAAATAAACACGAGACAGACATTTACAACTCTCAACGAGAACGAGACCAAGGCTGCCATGTCTCGTCTCGATAAGATCCTTAGTGGTGAAGTTGTGAACCAACCAATTAATGAGTTAGGGGTAACGAGATGAGGCGGCCTTTTTCGCAGTACAAAATTCAAAATAATTATATCGTACCATTTCAGTATGGGATATTGTTATGCACATGGACGTATATATAGTTCACGGGGGGGAGGGATGGATCAACATTTGGTATGATTAGGGTTGCTTTATTTCGTAAGTGAAAATCCAGGATACTGCTGGCCGGAAGCTTGTTGGGCAGCATGGGGGGAGGGGATGTTGGACCCGACAAAGTTGTGTGTTTGTAGTCAGGAAGTCACGCTACTTAGTATTGATACTTTTCTGTTCATCTTGTGTCACTACGTTTTTAAGAACCAAATTTCTTTAATATGATTCGAGGGGGGAAAAATAACTGATTTGACAGTCTCAATGCTGTTTCATATCGCAGAAATTCCGAAACTATCAGGAAATTGCAGATATTGGTCTGCAGTCCCATCTGGTGTGTGGAATTACGAAATTTCCTTCCCATCCGTATCCCGTCCTATACGTCTCTAATTTAAGAGAATGAAATAAGTCCGAAGGAATTTTTTATGAACAAGCGGATAGAACAAGGAAACTGGTAATTTTAGTGAACCAAAAAAAAGAGGGGGGTTGGACCCGTTGAATCCCCCTTAAATACGCCCATGGTTATACACATTATTTCCTTGTAATGATTATACATAAACTAAGTATAGATATGTACTGTGCAACTAATGTAATCATCTAGTGTATTTTCTCTTATCTGCACAAAAATATTGATCATAATTTGCACAACAGAAATGGAACACAAACTGAAATTGCTTTATGGAAAAGAAAGTTAAATAGGCTTTATAAATAAAGTGAAGAATGTGAAAATTCCTATTTTGCACTACATAGGTTACGGTAAATATCGATAAATATAAGTTTAGAAAATATTTTTGAGTGTCTGGTCAGCAACCAATTTTATAAGCAATATTTTTCGCATGGCCTGAGAACACGCAACTGAACCCTTTCATTTATCTTGCACGTGAGCAGCACGGATATTTCATAGAAGAATGATCATTACAAAGCATAGCTTTCCTTTCTCCTATCGCCCCTTCTTCCATTATTTAAATCGGTACAAATTTGTAAAACTGCTGCACGTGTTCGCTCACCGTGGGCTACCCACCCGGAACTGGACGTTCGAAGCAGACGACAAACGAGCTCTCCCTAAGGAGTGACGTAGTAACATGGCGGCGGCGTGTTTTCAGCGCAACGCTAGCCTCGCAACTTTGGAAGACTCGTTTCTGCCTTAAACTGGACGCAGAGAAACGCGAGAACTTGCAGGGGTCAATTTTACAAGGTGTAGTTTTTAAAATTGTTGTAAAAAAAATTGAGTGGAAATGTCCATTCTGAGTGGACTAATCGCAAAGGACATAATCAGCTCAGATCCTATTACTTCTTCATGGTATGTGACGTGAAGTTCCCGCCCAACCGTTTGACGGCGTTAGTGGCTACCGTATCTCCTTTTCCACAGCCTGTAGTACACATCCTCATCTAGACATTGTTCTTGTTCTGGTGTTTAATATCTGCATACTGCAACACTGTCGTTTTGTCATTTCACGTGACTTCGCATTGAAGTGATGCATTCACTTGGCCGGTTACACGTCATCGCACGCAAAAACTTCAACCGTTACCATGGTTTTGGGCCAGGGCTGATCCACACATTGGTTGGAATTACTACCACAACACTTTTTCCTTGTCTTCTTCTAATACGTAGCGTAAAAGGTAGGCATGCGCATGTGCTAGTGCAACGTCATAACAATGACGTCAGACTTGAACTTAAATGTGGATCTTGAATCTTAAGGGCCAAACAACACGATTCAGGAGCTCTTGTTTTAAATGGCGGCGTAGCAACATCATTACTTAAAAACTTGAACGAAGAAAGAAGTAATTTATTGCGAAAGACTGCCCTCCAAAAATAGGCACAATAAAATTGGAAATAATTAATTTAAAACTAAAGATTGCCTCACATTCGGTACATTTTAAAATTGTATCAGAATTCTTAGGTGACAGATTAATCAACACACTTGAGCAACAAACTGTTGTGGCAGAAATACATTCAAACCTCTCCTGCAACAAAGTGTTGTGGCAGCAATACATTCAAACCTCTCCTGCAACGAAGTGTTGTGGCAGCAATACATACACGTTTCGTATCATTCCCACTAAATGCTTGCCACATGTCGAGAAATATTTCATTTTAAACTTTATTTCTACATATTTTCAAGGAGTTCTGCCACTATTTTGTGAAATAATGGTTACATTTTAAAGAGCGTCTCCCATCAACCCAGAGTGTTGTGGCAGCAATGCATACTCGTTTCTTATCTTTTCCACAACATACATGCCATATGTTTTGAAATATCAGGTTTAAATTTCATATCTACACTCTTCAATGATTTCCGTCATTTCTTTTATTTTTCTATGTCGGATAAAATTTAATTTTAAAAACGTCTTCCTTCAAACCGCTCCTACAATGAAGTGTTGTGGCAGCAATACCCTATCCGTTTCGTATCTTTCAAAACTAAATGCATGCCACATGAAGAAAATATTTTATTTAAACATAATTTCTGCTTTTAAATGGATTTTCTCAAGGAATTATGCCATCAATTTGTGGAATAACGAATATTTACAAAGAGCGGCTTCCTTCAGACCACTTCAGCAACAAACTGTTGTGGCAGCAATACATTCAAACCTCTCCTGCAACAAACTGTTGTGGCAGCAATACATTCAAACCTCTCCTGCAACAAAGTGTTGTGGCAGCAATACATTCAAACCTCTCCTGCAACGAAGTGTTGTGGCAGCAATACATACACGTTTCGTATCATTCCCACTAAATGCTTGCCACATGTCGAGAAATATTTCATTTTAAACTTTATTTCTACATATTTTCAAGGAGTTCTGCCACTATTTTGTGAAATAATGGTTAAATTTTAAAGAGCGTCTCCCATCATCCCAGAGTGTTGTGGCAGCAATGCATACTCGTTTCTTATCTTTTCCACAACATACATGCCATATGTTTTGAAATATCAGGTTTAAATTTCATATCTACACTCTTCAATGATTTCCGTCATTTCTTTTATTTTTCTATGTCGGATAAAATTTAATTTTAAAAACGTCTTCCTTCAAACCGCTCCTACAATGAAGTGTTGTGGCAGCAATACCCTATCCGTTTCGTATCTTTCAAAACTAAATGCATGCCACATGAAGAAAATATTTTATTTAAACATAATTTCTGCTTTTAAATGGATTTTCTCAAGGAATTATGCCATCAATTTGTGGAATAACGAATATTTACAAAGAGCGGCTTCCTTCAGACCACTTCAGCAACAAACTGTTGTGGCAGCAATACATTCAAACCTCTCCTGCAACAAACTGTTGTGGCAGCAATACATTCAAACCTCTCCTGCAACAAAGTGTTGTGGCAGCAATACATTCAAACCTCTCCTGCAACGAAGTGTTGTGGCAGCAATACATACACGTTTCGTATCATTCCCACTAAATGCTTGCCACATGTCGAGAAATATTTCATTTTAAACTTTATTTCTACATATTTTCAAGGAGTTCTGCCACTATTTTGTGAAATAATGGTTACATTTTAAAGAGCGTTTCCCATCAACCCAGAGTGTTGTGGCAGCAATGCATACTCGTTTCTTATCTTTTCCACAACATACATGCCATATGTTTTGAAATATCAGGTTTAAATTTCATATCTACACTCTTCAATGATTTCCGTCATTTCTTTTATTTTTCTATGTCGGATAAAATTTAATTTTAAAAACGTCTTCCTTCAAACCGCTCCTACAATGAAGTGTTGTGGCAGCAATACCCTATCCGTTTCGTATCTTTCAAAACTAAATGCATGCCACATGAAGAAAATATTTTATTTAAACATAATTTCTGCTTTTAAATGGATTTTCTCAAGGAATTATGCCATCAATTTGTGGAATAACGAATATTTACAAAGAGCGGCTTCCTTCAGACCACTTCAGCAACAAACTGTTGTGGCAGCAATACATTCAAACCTCTCCTGCAACAAAGTGTTGTGGCAGCAATACATTCAAACCTCTCCTGCAACAAAGTGTTGTGGCAGCAATACATTCAAACCTCTCCTGCAACGAAGTGTTGTGGCAGCAATACATTCAAACCTCTCCTGCAACGAAGTGTTGTGGCAGCAATACATACACGTTTCGTATCATTCCCACTAAATGCTTGCCACATGTCGAGAAATATTTCATTTTAAACTTTATTTCTACATATTTTCAAGGAGTTCTGCCACTATTTTGTGAAATAATGGTTAAATTTTAAAGAGCGTCTCCCATCAACCCAGAGTGTTGTGGCAGCAATGCATATTCGTTTCTTATCTTTTCCACAACATACATGCCATATGTTTTGAAATATCAGGTTTAAATTTCATATCTACACTCTTCAATGATTTCCGTCATTTCTTTTATTTTTCTATGTCGGATAAAATTTAATTTTAAAAACGTCTTCCTTCAAACCGCTCCTACAATGAAGTGTTGTGGCAGCAATACCCTATCCGTTTCGTATCTTTCAAAACTAAATGCATGCCACATGAAGAAAATATTTTATTTAAACATAATTTCTGCTTTTAAATGGATTTTCTCAAGGAATTATGCCATCAATTTGTGGAATAACGAATATTTACAAAGAGCGGCTTCCTTCAGACCACTTCAGCAACAAACTGTTGTGGCAGCAATACATTCAAACCTCTCCTGCAACAAACTGTTGTGGCAGCAATACATTCAAACCTCTCCTGCAACAAAGTGTTGTGGCAGCAATACATTCAAACCTCTCCTGCAACGAAGTGTTGTGGCAGCAATACATACACGTTTCGTATCATTCCCACTAAATGCCTGCCACATGTGGAGAAATATATCATTTTAAACTTTATTTCTACATATTTTCAAGGAGTTCTGCCATTATTTTGTGAAATAATGGTTAATTTTTAAAGAGCGTCTCCCTTCAGCGCAGAGTGTTGTGGCAGCAATTCATACTCGTTTCTTATATTTTCCACAACATACATGCCATATGTTTTGAAATATATTTTTTAAATTTCATATCTACACTCTTTAATGATTTCCGTCATTTTTTTTATTTTTTTTTTGTCAGATAAAATTTAATTTTTAAAACGTCTCCCTTCAACCCGCTCCTACAATGAAGTGTTGTGGCAGCATTACCCTATCCGTTTCGTATCTTTCAAAACTAAATGCATGCCACATGAAGAATATATTTTATTTAAACGTAATTTCTGCTTTTAAATGTATTTTCTCAAGGAATTATGCCATCAATTTGTGGAATTAACGAACATTTACAAAGAGCGGCTTCCTTCAGACCACTTCAGCAACAAACTGTTGTGGCAGCAATACATTCAAACCTCTCCTGCAACAAACTGTTGTGGCAGCAATACATTCAAACCTCTCCTGCAACAAAGTGTTGTGGCAGCAATACATTCAAACCTCTCCTGCAACGAAGTGTTGTGGCAGCAATACATACACGTTTCGTATCATTCCCACTAAATGCTTGCCACATGTCGAGAAATATTTCATTTTAAACTTTATTTCTACATATTTTCAAGGAGTTCTGCCACTATTTTGTGAAATAATGGTTAAATTTTAAAGAGCGTCTCCCATCATCCCAGAGTGTTGTGGCAGCAATGCATACTCGTTTCTTATCTTTTCCACAACATACATGCCATATGTTTTGAAATATCAGGTTTAAATTTCATATCTACACTCTTCAATGATTTCCGTCATTTCTTTTATTTTTCTATGTCGGATAAAATTTAATTTTAAAAACGTCTTCCTTCAAACCGCTCCTACAATGAAGTGTTGTGGCAGCAATACCCTATCCGTTTCGTATCTTTCAAAACTAAATGCATGCCACATGAAGAAAATATTTTATTTAAACATAATTTCTGCTTTTAAATGGATTTTCTCAAGGAATTATGCCATCAATTTGTGGAATAACGAATATTTACAAAGAGCGGCTTCCTTCAGACCACTTCAGCAACAAACTGTTGTGGCAGCAATACATTCAAACCTCTCCTGCAACAAACTGTTGTGGCAGCAATACATTCAAACCTCTCCTGCAACAAAGTGTTGTGGCAGCAATACATTCAAACCTCTCCTGCAACGAAGTGTTGTGGCAGCAATACATTCAAACCTCTCCTGCAACGAAGTGTTGTGGCAGCAATACATACACGTTTCGTATCATTCCCACTAAATGCTTGCCACATGTCGAGAAATATTTCATTTTAAACTTTATTTCTACATATTTTCAAGGAGTTCTGCCACTATTTTGTGAAATAATGGTTAAATTTTAAAGAGCGTCTCCCATCAACCCAGAGTGTTGTGGCAGCAATGCATATTCGTTTCTTATCTTTTCCACAACATACATGCCATATGTTTTGAAATATCAGGTTTAAATTTCATATCTACACTCTTCAATGATTTCCGTCATTTCTTTTATTTTTCTATGTCGGATAAAATTTAATTTTAAAAACGTCTTCCTTCAAACCGCTCCTACAATGAAGTGTTGTGGCAGCAATACCCTATCCGTTTCGTATCTTTCAAAACTAAATGCATGCCACATGAAGAAAATATTTTATTTAAACATAATTTCTGCTTTTAAATGGATTTTCTCAAGGAATTATGCCATCAATTTGTGGAATAACGAATATTTACAAAGAGCGGCTTCCTTCAGACCACTTCAGCAACAAACTGTTGTGGCAGCAATACATTCAAACCTCTCCTGCAACAAACTGTTGTGGCAGCAATACATTCAAACCTCTCCTGCAACAAAGTGTTGTGGCAGCAATACATTCAAACCTCTCCTGCAACGAAGTGTTGTGGCAGCAATACATACACGTTTCGTATCATTCCCACTAAATGCCTGCCACATGTGGAGAAATATATCATTTTAAACTTTATTTCTACATATTTTCAAGGAGTTCTGCCATTATTTTGTGAAATAATGGTTAATTTTTAAAGAGCGTCTCCCTTCAGCGCAGAGTGTTGTGGCAGCAATTCATACTCGTTTCTTATATTTTCCACAACATACATGCCATATGTTTTGAAATATATTTTTTAAATTTCATATCTACACTCTTTAATGATTTCCGTCATTTTTTTTATTTTTTTTTTGTCAGATAAAATTTAATTTTTAAAACGTCTCCCTTCAACCCGCTCCTACAATGAAGTGTTGTGGCAGCATTACCCTATCCGTTTCGTATCTTTCAAAACTAAATGCATGCCACATGAAGAATATATTTTATTTAAACGTAATTTCTGCTTTTAAATGTATTTTCTCAAGGAATTATGCCATCAATTTGTGGAATTAACGAACATTTACAAAGAGCGGCTTCCTTCAGACCACTTCAGCAACAAACTGTTGTGGCAGCAATACATTCAAACCTCTCCTGCAACAAACTGTTGTGGCAGCAATACATTCAAACCTCTCCTGCAACAAAGTGTTGTGGCAGCAATACATTCAAACCTCTCCTGCAACGAAGTGTTGTGGCAGCAATACATACACGTTTCGTATCATTCCCACTAAATGCTTGCCACATGTCGAGAAATATTTCATTTTAAACTTTATTTCTACATATTTTCAAGGAGTTCTGCCACTATTTTGTGAAATAATGGTTAAATTTTAAAGAGCGTCTCCCATCATCCCAGAGTGTTGTGGCAGCAATGCATACTCGTTTCTTATCTTTTCCACAACATACATGCCATATGTTTTGAAATATCAGGTTTAAATTTCATATCTACACTCTTCAATGATTTCCGTCATTTCTTTTATTTTTCTATGTCGGATAAAATTTAATTTTAAAAACGTCTTCCTTCAAACCGCTCCTACAATGAAGTGTTGTGGCAGCAATACCCTATCCGTTTCGTATCTTTCAAAACTAAATGCATGCCACATGAAGAAAATATTTTATTTAAACATAATTTCTGCTTTTAAATGGATTTTCTCAAGGAATTATGCCATCAATTTGTGGAATAACGAATATTTACAAAGAGCGGCTTCCTTCAGACCACTTCAGCAACAAACTGTTGTGGCAGCAATACATTCAAACCTCTCCTGCAACAAACTGTTGTGGCAGCAATACATTCAAACCTCTCCTGCAACAAAGTGTTGTGGCAGCAATACATTCAAACCTCTCCTGCAACGAAGTGTTGTGGCAGCAATACATACACGTTTCGTATCATTCCCACTAAATGCTTGCCACATGTCGAGAAATATTTCATTTTAAACTTTATTTCTACATATTTTCAAGGAGTTCTGCCACTATTTTGTGAAATAATGGTTAAATTTTAAAGAGCGTCTCCCATCATCCCAGAGTGTTGTGGCAGCAATGCATACTCGTTTCTTATCTTTTCCACAACATACATGCCATATGTTTTGAAATATCAGGTTTAAATTTCATATCTACACTCTTCAATGATTTCCGTCATTTCTTTTATTTTTCTATTTACATTTCCTTAGGGATTCCAGGTCTGCACTTATACATGTCATTCTGCTCTTAAGAACAATCAAATAAATCCTTCAAATCAAGAAATATTAACATTTATTACATTTTTTAAAAAAAATACTACAAGCAATTTTAAAACATGATAAAAATGTATAACTAACTAACTAACTAACTCTCTAGCCTTCTTAAACCCGAAGGTTCATGGCTGCAGCAACACAGGCCGTCCATGTTTCCCTATCTTGAGCAAGATCTATATATTCTTTTCCATCCCTACCGATTTCCTTTAGGTCCATCTCAACGTTGTCCCTCCATCTTCGTCTTGGCCTTCCTACAGGTCTCTTACCATCAGGTTTCCCAACAAGAATCCTGTAAACTCCTCTTTCCTCTCCCATTCGTGCCACATGGCCTGCCCACCTAAGTCTTCTTGATTTAATTATTCTAATAACATCTGGACATGAATACATATTATGTAGTTCTAAATTATGTAACCTTCTCCACTCACCTGTCTCCTCATCCCTTTTAGGTCCAAAGATTTTCCTAAGGATCTTATTTTCAAATACTCTCAATTTATGTTCCTCTTTCAATGTAAGGGACCAAGTTTCACATCCATATAATACTACAGGCAAAATTACTGTTTTGTATATTTTAACTTTTAGTTTCTTAGATATTAAACGAGAAGATAAAAGTTTATGAAGAGAGAAGTAACATGCATTTCCTGAATTAAGCCTACTTTTTATTTCCTCTTTAATATAATTTTCATTTGTTAATATTACTCCTAAGTATTTGAATTTGGAAACTGGTTCAAACGAGTTGTTATCAATAATTAGATTTTGATTATTACCTAACACTTGGTTTCGGCCTGTAAGCATATATTTAGTTTTCTCTTTGTTAACTTCCAAACCTATCTCTTTAGCAGTTTTGAAAAATATTTTAGCATTATTCTTAATTGTATTCACATCATCCCCCAGTAAGTCTACATCATCTGCATATGCTAACAACTGAGTCACACCATTTAATTTTAGGCCTTCTTTAGTTTCTTTTACCTTCCGAACAGCATATTCTAAGGCAAAATTAAAGAGTAATGGAGATAATGCATCTCCTTGTTTTAACCCATCATGAATTGTAAATTTGTCAGACATATTAATACCCACACGAATTTTACTTTCTGTTTCACTGGTGCATACTTTTATCATACTAACAAGCTTCTTAGGTATTCCAAACTCTACTAATATATTATATAGTTTATCTCTTTTGACCGAATCATATGCTTTTTTGAAATCAATGAATAGCTGATGGACATTTTGATTATATTCCCACTTTTTTTCAAGTGTCTGTCTGATGTGAAAAATTTGATCTGTAGTTGATCTGTTACGTTTAAATCCACATTGATAATCACCTATAATTTCATTAGCATATGGGGTTAGTCTTGTTAAAAGAATGTTAGATAATATTTTATATGTTGTTGAGAGTAGAGAAATTCCACGGTAATTATTGCAGTTCATTTTATCACCTTTTTTAAACACAGGAACAATTATGGATTCTTTCCACTGTTGAGGGATTTCTTCTTTATTCCATATTAAACAAATTAATTTATGAATTTGACATATTAACGAATTTCCACCATATTTAATTAACTCAGCTGGTATTAAATCAATGCCAGGTGCTTTGTTATTCTTTAGCCTTTTAATAGCATCTTTAACTTCAGTCAAGTTAGGTTCTGGAACTAAAGGTTCTGCTGTGTGGACTTCATTTACTTCTGATTTATCTCCTACATGGACATTTAAAAGGTCATTAAAGTAGTTCTTCCATCTATTTAGAATATCACTTGGGTCAGCTAGAAAATCACCGTCTTTATCTTTTATCAAGTTTACTTTAGGCTGCCACCCCTTTCTAAACTCATTTACACCTTTATATAAATCTCTGATATTTTTATTTTTGCTGTTTGTTTCAATTTCGTTAATTTTGGTTTTCAAGTAATCTCTTTTTTTACTTCTAAATGTGCGGTTAACTTCTCGCTTTATTCTATTATAATTGTTTAGATTTGTATCATCAGAGTTATTTAACCACCTAAGTCTAGCCTGATTTCTTATTTCTATTAGATTATGACATTCATTATCAAACCATGGCTTACTTTTTCTCGGTTTATGGTATCCTATACTTTCTTTAGCTGCTGATTCTATTGCATTACGTATGTGCTCCCAATTCTTATTTACGTCTCTTTCATTTATATTTTCATCATCACTTAAATCCTGCAAAACATCAAATCTATTTGACAGTTTAATTTGGTAATCTTTCTTAATTCTTTCATCAGTAAACTTTCCTGTATCAAATTTTAGAACTTTTAGATTTTGTTGCTTATGATTTATCACTGAGAGTCTTTCTCTTAATTTAGCAATTACTAAATAATGGTCACTGGCACAGTCAGCACCTCTATGTGTACGAACGTCAATTATACTAGTATGCCTTCTCTTATCAATGAGAATATGATCTATCTGATTATGAGTTTTACCATCTGGAGAAGACCAGGTATATTTATGGATATCTTTATGTTTAAAAGTGGTACTTTTCACAATTAAATTCTTTGAGGTTGCAAAAGTAATCAATCTTATACCATTATCATTACTTAATTCATGAAGACTTTCTTTACCAATCGTGGGTTTGATAAAAATGTATTCCTCTTCCAAAGATATCTTTGTCGAGTTGTACCAGGAGTATGGTTTGGTGTGAGTGCAATTCTTCATGAATCCAATACTGAAATAAAAAGTTAAAAAACTTTAAAATCCAAACCACATAAATACATTACATGTAATTTTTCTTAGAACACGTCACCTTATGGCATGTACAGTCACTGACACTTCTGGGTTATAACAATTCCATTAACTTTCAATGGAATCGTTACAACCCAGAAGTGTCCATGACTGTACAAACACTTGAAGGTTCTATACAGTCTATTATCTATTCAATGAATCAGTATGTACAAATAATTTTGTTGACCTTAGATTCAGAGCTTGAGTTACTTGTCTTTAGAGTGAAATATACAGCAGAGGGAAAGAAACAATACAGGAGGTATGGTGAAATCAAGAACAGCATATGTTTGCGATTGCCGTAACTGCTTCATCATACTGATACTGTACGAATGCAGTAGACGTTATTTCTTGTGAATCCTTATATTTGACGAATACACATGATTGTATACACACAATAACAAATACAACTAAATTGTGTTCGCGCAACACACATGCACGTCTTAGTTGAATGTTTGACTGCAGCCGAATGAGTGTCTTGAGGCAGTGTTGCCAATTGTACATGCTGCTTCACTGGCATGCTGCAAGTCCCACTAAAACCTGAACATAAAAACGCAATATCATCATCATGGCAAGAAATACACTAAAATGAAAGTAATACTTTTGGTTGATTGATTGATTTAGTTTATTTTACTTCGTGTTTTGTGCCTCTTGGCTAATTTGCGAAGAGGTGGATGAGTGATGAAATGGATATTCACATCAACCAAGCCCGAGCGGGATTCGAACCCGGGACCCTTGGCGTCGCAGCTAACCACTCGGCCACAGGGTCCAGCAGTAATACTTTTGGTAATACTTATGCACAATAATAAAAACATATCTAGTAGAGCAGGCATGTTTCCTTGTCTGGGTGATTATTACAATGCAAAAATGTAATATAACAATATACATTGATTAAATGTAAGCTTAACGGATATGGATTGATTATAAATTCCATTTAAATCTTTGTCTACAACAACAGAAAGGGGTTAGCTTCTACAAATGTTGAGAAAGCCCTCAACACAAACTGAGTCTCATTTAATTTTATACAAAAAAAGAATCTAAATGGCCTGCCATTACTTTGCCCATCCTCACATAAAACTGCATATTACTTGATAAGTGCCATCAACAAATGAAATATCAGAGCACTTTTGACATATTTTTCACACATCAAAGGTGGATGACATTGGTTGGAAATTGCCATCACACCATGCTTTGAGATCTTTTACAAATTCTTCAAAAGACCCAAATTCGGCTTGTAGATCTTTACTTTAAACTGCCTGCTACAAAGAAACATGTCAGAGAGTTCTTTCATTATTTTAAATATCCTTGCAGGTAGCTTTAACACAGAATTTAGAGCCATGTAGAAATACAGCTTGCAGCAAATATGGAAGGAAGACATCAATTTCATTAAACGTAAAGACTTCCAGAAATAACAGAAGGAAGCAAGAAATGTTACACAGAAAAGGAAGACAGGCTAAAGAAACACAAGAAAAACCAAATGCTGCATATAGCCACAGGAATAATTGACCAAACAACACTGCTAATAACAGATCTTCACCTTTGTTAATCCTATATATGGGATACATATATGAAGAGATGAAATCCAATTCTTGAGATATGCGGAGGCAGCTAAGGCTTTGAAACACTAACTTAGTCATAAAATTTATTGTGTGAAGGTTAACTGGGGAGTAATAGAATTCAGTATCATTTGTGTCGAATGAATCATTGGAATAGTTCAAACAGGTAATGAGGGCACCTAGGGAAGCTATATTCATCTGCTTTGCACTAGAAAATATGAGAACAAATTAGGTACATCAGGGCTCAAGGATTTCAATGAACAGCAAATTATTTACAATGAAAATGATTCATACGAGTTTCTCAGTATTGCTGTCTTTGTCGTGCAATGCATTTATTCTAGTTGTAGCAACATTTGCACATGAACTTTGTTTTGTTAGAAGTGACCACAAATCGTTTAATGATAGCCAGAGGAACATTTAACTCCAAAAATGAATTTTTAGGTTTTGTTTAATTGATCTCCTCTGAAAAGATCTATTTGGAGTGAGATCAACACCTCCATCTCTTCCACTTATCAGTAGTCATGTATCTACAATTTACTAATTTGACATTGAATACCAATGCGACACAAACTTCTCACGTCTCATGATTGCTATGTAATCTATGGAATGTATGCATACTACACAATCTGTCAAAAGCTATCTTAAGTAATTTTTCACATGAGTATGACTAATAGAGCTGAGCCAATACCACTTTGAACAGATATCCGCATCCAAACAAAAGTTCTCGGGTTACCAGCTAGGTTAAGCTGATGTTGGCTTCCAACGTTTCAAGCGTATACATTGCTCTCATCATTAGGGAATATAGAAATGGAGGCCAGTGTAGGGTAATCCAAGAACACTTGTTTGAATCACGTCGCCAGGAAAGCTACAATTCCTAGACATCCACATCGATGCCAAAGCTCTTACTGATTCCCAAGATACCAATGCTTTAAAATTGTAGCAATTAAAGGCTGTTCAAAATGTTGATCAATATTAGTGGGTTAGTTCTCCACTCCAATTACAAGCACCAGTTTATCAGAGTTTTGTCTAAAATTATTGAAGAATTACTCCGCCCCACATCAGGCTTTCAAGTAATCACAGTTTTCACACAGATTATTGGTGAAGTATAAAGTTCATAATTTAAATAATTTTCAAGATAATTAGATAATGCCATAAGTGTTACATGGCATTCTTGCAGAAAACCATGCAAGACCAAATGTTGGAAAAGTATCGGCCAGTATTAGTGAATAAAATACTTTATGATACCAATACATTAGCATTGGGATTGGCTCAGCCCTACTTATTAGTTAGCTATAGTTGTTTAGATTGGTGACACTGGTAAAAAGGTAGGCTCCATCCGGAAATCCTCCACCCTCGAATTCTACCACATTTCAAATCTTTTTGTCCAAAATGTAGTTTCTTAAGAAAGGGTGTTTTTAACTAGCGCGGAAGGAAATTTTTCGAGATCTACGTGCTACGAAACTTGCATTTTTTTAATATTAAAATTCCTTACATACATAACGTCATTATGGTTTTTCAGGGCTTCCATCATGGATTCAGTCACATTTCTTTTTCTTCCTATGACTGACTTGTGGAATGGTATAATTTGCGATATTTAATTTTTTGGTACCTTGAGTGAATTGTCGAAAAATAGTGTTGGGCAGGTTCTAACATGCCTTTAAAGGGATGCTATAGAAAAAGGTGGGGCTGCGGAAGTAGTAGGGGGTGGTAGGTTGATTAGCCCAGGGACGGAGCCTGGAATCTGTGGCCAATTTTTATGGTTTAGGCCTGAAAAAGCGACTGTTATATATCTATTGGTACGGGTGCGGGTGGCTGCTACGAAACTGACATGGCCGCAAGTAGACTTCCAGCTTGCAACTTTAAACGGCTGTATCTCCACTTTAAACGGCTTTATACTTGTAAATATTTGTTTCCACGCTACAGAATTTTCTTTTCAACAATATGCAACACACAATCTTGCTAAAAATATTTCACTACCGAAATCGAGGGTGCAGGATTTCCGGACGGACCCAAAAGGTATATATGGAGTAAAATATGGAATACTGTAGACTTTTGGTCACACATGCAACTAGTATGGAAGTTGTGCAAAGTGATCTGAATACGAAGAGCAGAAAATTCAATAAAATATATAAAATTCAAACTATGAATGTTGAGACTTACCATATGAGTTTATTCTTGACACACGGTAATGTTCTGTGAAGATGGAAATACCATATTCCAACTTAAAGTTGTCTACTACATGTGGGAGAACACCTGTAAATTATGAAATTTGCATAAGCATTGTTGACATAGATTTATTTGAGTGGTAAGACAAACAGATTTGTATGACAATTTTCATCCATCTTGGCAAGCTTTGTGTGTAATAAACGAAAGATGAAAATTTAACAATCATGGCAAAAATTATTCCTACATACAAATTATATGCTGGATTACACACTAACAGCATTTTATGAAGAAAAACTCATAATGCAGAAAATTGTAAAATTCTGGAAAATATTAAGTAATTTATTGCTTTATTGGGATTTAGAAAAATTTCTTCACATGGCATAATTTGCAATAGCAACTACATACATCTCATTCCACAATAAAAAAACCTAATTTCTATAAAGTAGAACCTTGTACTTACAGCCATTGTACATTCACAAACTGACAATGGTTCATATAGTGTCTAAAAGAAAAAAATACTCAAAGCAAATTCTACATAATTGAAAAAGATAAGTACATTAGTTTATACAAAATTTATTTTCTGAACTGAATATAGGGCCTTCCCGATGGCACAGTGGTAGCGGTGTCGCTTTATAATCAAAGGGTTCAATACCCGGTGGAGGCACATAGTGGTTCGGATCCCACTTTAAACTGTAGGTCAAGTCCCGATTAGCCTTACTGTACTTAAAGTGGACTTAAAACACCAAATCAATCAATCAAACTGTCATATAAGGCAACAGATCACTATTTCAAAGCATTTACCTGAATCAGTTAATTGTTATACCATTGCTTCTTACAAGTAGACTAGATATGGGACAAAATAAAATTTGAAGGAACATAGAAACAAGCAATCAAAGCTTTAACTAATTTTTCTCTCAACAATAACAACCAAGACAAACTCCCCTTCAGTGAGACTGACAAATCCTCCATGAGACAGTTTTGAATTATATTAATGATTAATTAAAAGTTTAGTAGAAATTATTGAAGTTGCACACACAATTCACAGAAAATAATGCTGAACATTTCTATATTGAGCACCCAGCTGTGTTTAAATTCACTTATTTCCTCCTCCCAGAAATTTTACTCATGGGCGAGTCGAGGCCTACACTTTCTGTATAGCTAGTTTAGTCTTGCAGTTGTTATCATAGCTACAGAATTGAGCGAAGCAAATTGTCTGTTAGGCAGATAAAAACTCAAGTGTACAATACTGTACAGAAAAAAAACTTTCATTATGAAGATGTGGGAAAACTGTGCTAACGGAAAATTAAAAATAAAACCTAAGAAAAAAAGACAAACATAATGAAATAGTGTGAGAGTGGTTTGTCTCTGCCAGAGGAAAAAAAATCACCACATACTGGGTCCCATGTTACAGTAATATGCTAAAAATGCCACTCAAAAAATGTGTAAGACTGAATTCAAAGCATGTAATGGATGGTTGGACATGTTTTGCAAAAATAGACCATTATTGAACAGCATTAATTTGCCTTACAGCAGAATGATTTGGATATGCTTAGTGTGGTTTCTCAGGCTAAAAGCATTTGCGGAAAGTCAAGCAGCCAAGAATCTAAAATGTGTGCAGAAAATCCTGTTCCGCTACTGGTAAAAAAAAATTGTTGTGTGCTATTCAGTGCAATGTTAGCATTTGCGAATAAATACTGTATGGGAATATAGCACTTACTTAAGGTAAGACTGCAGAATATGGGCTGCTTAGGAGGAACACGGTTCATAATTTTTTGGTAACGTTTTGTAGTTAGTAATCGGGAAAAGGAAGTTTTAAGGTGCGGAAAAATTTTTTTCTTTAAAAAAAAACAACAGAAAAACGTGTCCAGGTTGGGTGGTATTGAAATCGTAGCAACGAAGGAAAATGCATATTCCTGCACAAATCTAGTGAAAGCAAAAAATGCCTATGTTGTTAGGTAGCTAGGTTTAGTTCTCTTAGCCTAAATAATAATTAGTCATTGTATTTATGCTAATGAAACCTAACCTAACAGGCCTAACCTAACCTTGTACGCATTCCTCGAAGAAATAATGAAAGAAACTGTGCGTAAGCAATATGGACACGAACGAATGGAGATATGCATTGCTTTTAGTAGCAGGAAAAACATTTTTCATTGTATTTATGCTATTGGAACCCAACCTAACAGGCCTAACCTAACCTTGCAAGCATTCCTCGTCTGAAATAATGAAAGAAACTGTGCGTCTGTGGGTGGAATCCGGAGCGACAAATCAACTCGAATGCCGTGAAACGAAGGGTCTCACTTATCGCACAACACTTGAGCGTGTAAACAATATAGACGTGAACAAATGGAGAAATGCGTTGATTTCAGTAGCAGGAAAAACATTTTTTATGTGCAATAATATAATAGTAATCGTAAAAGGAACACCGGAAAATGGAAGTAGAAGGTACGTACGTATAAGTGAGACCCTTATTTAATGTAATCTCAGTTTTTATATATAAGTATACTGGTCCCTTCTGATTCAATTTAAGGTGTGTTCCACTGTATTTTCAATAAGTAAGGCTTAAGGTAGGCAAACACAAAGAATAGTTTCACCACTATATTTTCATGAAACATCAACACATACGAAGTCCAAATATGCATGGAATTGTAACTGTCATCAAGCTGAACCCACAATATGAAATAAACAAGTTAAAAATTACAAACCCCATGAAATCAAATTAATTTGCTAACATAAAATATCTAATAACATAAAACTATTATATCTCATGGTAAAAATCATGCCTAAAAATAAAATCTGATAGTGTTTCAGGGTCTTGAGAGGTTCATTAGGTCCAGTTGATTTCCTATATTTTACTTCACTTCTTGTGTCACTTGTGAAGATGGGGATGACTGATGATTTGATGAATGGACACTGATAAACATCCATGCCCAGGCCAGGATTCGAACCCCGGACCCCTGGCATCGTAGTGCGATGTGCTAATCACTCAGCCATGGGAGCCGGCCCTTTAGATCCAGTGGTTGACAACTAGTTTAAATTGTTCTATTTGTCAACAATCCTAGACATAATCGAACTATTACCACAGAGAAATTAAATTTATAAATTTAATTTCTCTGTGCCATTACTCTTCATTATTATACCAAGATTTGAAAGGTGCATATCAATTACAGCAAAATAAATATATTTTTCAGGTGTTTTTGGTATTTTCACCAGGTGGTAAAAGCTAGCTTTTGACCTATTTTCACCAGACTTTAAGCTGCATGTGTATGATCTGCAACCTGGCCTAGCCTAATGCACATATGTGTGTATTCTTTAGTTGTTGATGTGTGTGTATTTACTTTTCGTGCAGGAGACAAGTACTTTTTTCTGCATGCCATGGAGTTGGAAAACTACCACAAGGTGTTCGCATGTGGACTGGTGCTGCTACTATGTCACATGACATAAGTATGAAAGGGTATGATGTTCTTAATGCTTTCAATCCTAGGTTAGGCAGGTTAGGTTTATGGCTATTAGCATTAAAATTATTTCGGTAAATACTTCCGGTAACAGTTTACTATACCGGAGACGGATTTCTTCAAATTTACAGGAGAAAGTACTTACGTAAATCATTTTCTGTAGTGTTGTTGATGTTCGGGAATGTAGTTTTGATCCATTTTAATGCGAATGCATGTGGTTTTCTACGAAAATCTATTTCCGATGCGCTATTGCTGCTGCCGCCATGATGTTGTCCGTATATGCTAAATTGAACGAAAGGAGTGCTAATGGAACCTAACCTAACCTAGTAGGCATACCTCGTCCCCGTGATGGTTCGTGGGGCTTTCGTGAATTTTTGGGCTAACGTCAATGGTTTTTGGGGCTACCCGTGGATGGTTTGTGAGAAATATGGAACAACAGTAAGTACGGTACTACTTTACTATACCTGAGACACCTGGGAATGATTTCTTTTGCACTTTTTTACATTGCTAACGTACTATTCTGCATTCCGGAACACTTATTTAGGTGAAATAATGTAATTTGTAACGAAAATAATGTATATTTCTTACATTTACGAGTACTTACTGTTCTTGTTTATTTCCACACACAACATAGCGATAGCTTACCCTTGATTGTTCGTTGTGCCAGTGTTTTGTCGATTTGGAGTGTGCATGCAGTGTTGCAAGCTCCATTACCGAAAAATACCTACTTTCGGGCCGGATTTCAAAGTATGCTCAAATAAAAAAAAAATTACAAAATTATTTTAAAAAAACCTCAGGAACAAACCTTTGACGTTATGTTAGGTTAGGTAAGGCAAGCATAGTTTAATTTTTTTTAAAAAAATTGAAAGCACTTTAGGAATTTTAAATTAACTTTTTTACTTACTTACGGGGACGAGGTATGCCTACTAGGTTAGGTTAGGTTCCATTAGCACTCCTTTCGTTCAATTTAGCATATACGGACAACATCGGCTTGTAGCAGCAGCAATATCGCGTATTGTGCTCTCGTGCAGAAAGCAAATCACGGCAGCAGCAATAGCGCGTCGGAAATAGATTTTCGTAGAAAACCACATGCATTCGCATTAAAATGGATCAAAACTACATTCCCGAACATCAACAACGCTACAGAAAATGAATTCCGTAAGTACTTTCTCCTGTAAATTTGAAGGAATCCGTCTCAGGTATAGTAAAGTGTTACCAAAATATAATTAGCCTTCGAAAACGCGTGAGTGAATAAGTCAAACAGATTAGGATAGATGGAATAGTATATCCGCACTGCAATGTACACTAGAAAATAAAACGTTGATATTATACAAAAATAATAATAGTATTACTCACTTATATTCGAGGACCTGCAAAGTAAATAAAACTTTGATATAATGCAAAAAAGAATAGTAGTACTCACTTATATTTTAGGTCCAGCAAGTATTTTATGTTATTTTTTCCTGAACGATCGTTGATTCTTCGTGTAAATTCCTCTTCTTTAATCAACGTGGAGCTCCAATTCCGAAAAAAAGACTTCTTTCTTGTTGCTTGTTACCGGCTTTTACCTCAAACAAAACACATGTGAAGTTCAAAGATTCATTTACGCTTCCAGCAAGGCAGTACGTCATTAATGCAAACCAGGACGTCATTAATGTGTCCACCAATGAACAACGAGTTCGCGTCAACCAATCGGATGGCTTAAAACTGGTGTGGCAGCAATCACTACCCCACACATTCTGCCGATCTACTCAAACTCAGAACCGGATGACGAATTTAAGTCTTATCTCCATCCAGAAAGAATTACTTTCTAAGCTGCGAGAAGGGGATAAATCCAAATTTTATGAGGCGGTGATCAGCGCATTTCTCTCTAAAGAAATTCAAGTAACTAAGTAATGAGCAGTTGATTTTTCAAATTTTACATTTTGGAAGGATAAATGAAGGGTACGGGGAAAATCGGGAATGTGCATTTTAGCGATTTTTCAATGAACGGGTCGTTCTTATGTCCACGGTGTTTTTTTGTGGGTGATAGGTAGGAGTTCCACCAACCCCTCTGGTTGCAAACTCGTGCTTTAAAAATTAATTGTATGGCGAAGTATTGAACATATTAATTTTCTCCTTACCCTTCAAATATATTAATACTTTAAATGAAGCATTTACTTCATTTAAAATAATTTATGTAATTTAATGTTTTCTAAATATTTATAAATTTACACCAAAAAGGTACGGAGAAAATTTGTAATATTGGCTCACAGAAATGAGAGGGGGAGGGGTTAACATTCCTTCCTTGCCAACGCCTGAAGTTCAGGGTCAGGAGACGCCACTGCTGTGAAGTAGTAACTATTAAGATTATCGCGGTTATCCTGCGACCAATGATATACATTATATACGCACGAACAGGCCCGTAGCTAGAGGGGGGCAGGGGGGGCAACTGCCCCCCCTGAGAGCCTGCTTTGCCCCCCTGTGAAATATACAGAACACCTGATATTCTCACTAATCTTTACAATTATATCCTGTATTACTCTAGCAACATAACAAAGACACTTATTGATTTTGTGTTTTAATGAGGTGGGTGGGATTCCAAATAATGTACTAGGATTCAGACTTTTGGGAAATTATTTCGTAATTTTCAGTATCTAGAACAGTTATGACATTTTGAGAAGTCTTGTATTAAAGGTGCCTAATGTGTTTGGATGTTTTTCTTGGATGTGTTGCTATGAAGTTTGAACTACTTAATTTTTTGTTTACCAAGTCTACCATTTGGTAATAGTGATTCATGCAGTAGAGAGGGGGAATGGATATTTAATTTTTGTTACTTAGCTTTGCTTTTCTGCCACTTCTAGCTAATCGCGAACATGAGGAATGACGTGAAATTGATGAAGAGGAACTCACAAACAGTGCAGCAACCACAGGGGAGCAGGGAGCATTGTCCTCTCAACCTTGAACGGAAGTCCATTCTAGGGGGGCAAACACTTAAGTAAAAAACAAGACTAGCAGAATCTAAGAATAGTAGGACAAATGGATACTCAAGATGGAATTAGCTTTTTCTTCCAGACGGACAAGGGAACTTGCAGGTGGGGGAAACAGGAAATTGCCCCCATTCATTTCAAATTTTCGTAAAATTTTCTTGCTCGCTTCGTTCGCAATGTCTGCTGTTATTATAGTCCAAGTTGAGAGCCATAGCTATGGGGCAGAACGGTCTAAATGAAATAAAAAATGTGTTAAAGAAAATTCCATGCTGCTCTGTGAAATTTTTTACACCCTATTAAGTTTACAGTTTAAAAAATTTGGATCTAAAAATGTTCTTGCTCGCATCGATCCCAATATGATTGTTTTCTGTAATGCATTCTAAATTACCCGAGCATGGACGTCCGCAGGATTTTTCCCAGGGAGGGGCAAGGAAGGTATTTTTTCAAGGGGGGGGCAAACAAGGCACATTTTCTCCCAAAATAGTGTTGTTCCCTAAAAAAACATTGCTTAAATTTGAATTTATGATGCTCATTCAATAATTAACACATATTATTGTGGCTAAAATGAAATTATATGTGTGAAGTACATAATTTTGGTTGACTTTAATTTTCCAGGGGGGGCACGGCCCCCCTTGCCCCCCCTTCCGGACGCCCATGTACCCGAGAGAGAAGTAAGACCAAATATGTAGCTACTTCAGACTGTTGCTGCTAAAAAGGTTTCTCTCAAATGCACGAATAATTCTTTTGAGGAAAAGGAGACAAAATATGTATTATTTTTACTGTTGATTTTTTATGAGGCGGATGAATTGATTATGTAATGTATTCTCATTAATATATATAAAGAAACTTTGAATGCATACACAATTTAGTGTTAACATGTTGCATACTTACGTATTTTCTTATTTTACGTTGTTCCATGTTGCATATGTTGTACATGAAAGTAATACATGTCATATGTACAAATAGAATTATGTTCATCATGCATTTTGTGTCTTTCAAAAATACAGTTGTGTGCTTGTTTTCCAGTATTAGCTAATAGCTAATGTGAAATTGAACGTGTTGGAAAAATATTTTCAAATCATTTGTTCCATCACAAATGTTTTAGCACAGACTTCTAACCCCTTCTTGCGTGATTTTTAATAACGTCTTTGATGCTACTATTATTACTACCACCACTATATTACAATTATTATTTTTTGCACGTTTGTCCTGGTACTGGCCAACCTCCAGACAAAAATTCGTGGTTCCGCCCACTGGCGAACGCAGGATCTTTTTTTCTGGAGGGGCTGTAATTGTATAGGTGGATGCTTTCAGTGGCGCAAACTTATAGGGATCCGTGGGAATATAGAGCACCTAATAATTTGTCGTGTTATATATATTTTCGTATTAAAATCAATAAATAATATTTTTAAAATCGCGAGTATGTTGCATATTAATATCATAATACATGGAAGGCAGAATTTGAGATTTTTGAAACTTATAAGACCACAATGTTTTTTCACAATTTGGCATCCCTGACTGGTTTCTAGTGGGCTGCATACACAATAAGATATATCGTATATTTACAACTTTCCACTCTCAAAAATGTCAACTGGGGATAATTTTGTAGGGCTTGAATTTACCACTCTGGTTTTTCCAGAGTTTATGGTGCTTTTACTTGAAAATGTCGGAGGGGGCTGTAGCGTACGCCAGTGGTTTCGCCTCTGCTCACAAAGAACACTCATGCCCAGGCTCGAAACTGGGACCCTTGGCTTCGTAGTGTGTTGTGTAACCATCCCACCCTACAGGTTGGCTGGTGAAAGATGTAGGACAGCTTAGTTGGTCAAATAATTATCAAACATGATGAAAATGTGATAGTGTTTCACATTCATTATTACATTCATTATTATGGTTAAAAAACGACAAAATATGTAGTTGGATTCTCATTAGATTCCTTTGTGCGTAAAATTCTTGCATACTGGAAACTAGAGGGAATCATTATGAAGCACGATTTATAAAGGGCTCCCTTAATCAGCTCTGCAGAAAGGCTCAAAGCTGTTGATACATGTTAATCGTCTATTAACATTATCGACCTGTAAATATCAAGTAGCTACAGTCCCGACTAGATTTTATCTTTGTATTCTTTGGCAGTCCGGAAAGATCATGATCGAAATACTGTTATTTGACGTTGCTCTAACTTCATTTGTTCGTCGGAGTTTCAAGATATCATTCCTTTCCTGTTACTTATAGATTTTGTTATATCTGCCAATGCGACAATATATTAAAAATTTCCCCCCTCTGGGATTGACTTCCCCCCCCCCCCCTACTAAGAATTCCTGGCTACGGGCCTGCGCACGAACCAAATTTTTGGTCATGTAGGTCCTAAATTTACCCTATACTCCCAAAAACGGAAAATTCTGAATAAACCCTTGGCTGCATCCCCTCAAAAGAGGGGTAGTGGGAGATACATAACCAGTGGCGGATCCAGCAGTATTAGTTGGGAGGGGCGAATTTAATTCGGGTACCTGACCACAATTGCACTGGTTTATATAAACAATACATCATACTATAAACAGGAACCACGTTAGCATCCATATTTTAGAGATTACAGAGTCATTTTTCAAAAATAAAGTTCCAGGAATAGATGGTTTGATTTCATTTTATTTTTGTTATTGAGCGTATTTTTTCTGCCACTTTTGGCTAATCGCAACAATATGGATGAGTGATGATATATGAAACCGATGAGAGGATACTCACAAAGAACAAATTCCTGTCTGGGATTCGAACCCTGGACCTCGGGCTGGAATAAATGGTAATTATTGTGTCGTTAATGTATCATAATTCCTTCCATTGTCACAGTAAACTGAATGAACATATACAAGGAATAAAGTGAATAAAGAAAGAAAACAAAACCCTATTATCTCTAGGGGTGTCCGAGTCGATCCGCTTTGAGGCATATTGCAGAGTTGTTAGCATCCGGTCCAGTTCCGATTAGCCTATCATGAGTCGAAAGTGGATTTACATGAAACTTCAAAAAAAAAAATTGTCGAGTATGTTAAACTTGGTGATAAAAGGAGGAACATTTGAGTCTTCAAAAGTATTAAGCATAATAATATATCAAAGTTCCTGGCAGTTGGGAGGGGCGATTGCCCTCCCCGTGGATCTGTGCCTGTACATAACACCCACCCTCCTTTTTTATATTTCAACTATATATGTAGGTATATATGAACACATGCACGACACATCTTTCTTCTTCACATTATATTGACCACCAACCTCTATGTATATCAAGCATTCGCCACTGCATTCACACATGTACCAGAGTTTGTATTATGAATTGCCTCAAACATCAAAGAAATGACACATGCCACTAATATGGATATTGCAGATGCTGCAGTGATAATTCTATCATGTTTCCTTTCCAGTGGATGAATGGAGAAGCGTAAACAGTGCCTGGAGTAACAGGAGCTTTTGTACATAAATTTTGAAGTAGAAATAAAACCATAGCTATAGTGGAACCACAGGAAAAAAAAAAAAACCTGCGCAGACTCCCATGAGGTGAGGAAAGGTAGGGTGAACCATGCTTCCTCATGACCCAAGCTGAAGGTGTGCAAACAATTTTAGCCGAAGGTTTTTTTTTTTGTTACTCTATAGAGGAGGCAATCACTTGGACACCAACTGAATCAAAAACAGAAAAGCTTGGAAAAGTCAATTTCATGGTATAAGGAAAAATGACTGTCATCCCATGATATTCATATTCATGTATACATATATCGTATTTCATGGTACTATTATATTGCGATGTCTATGATACTGTAAATACAAATTGACCTTCGATATCACTGCATGTAAATGCAAACAATGTAATTCATGGACGAAATAAATCAATGTTCAATGTTATAGTAAATTCTTTTTTGATGATTGCTCACAATACAAATTTCTGGAGTTGGATCAAACTTGTTGTATAAAAAAAGTAAAAACTTAAGCAAAAACCTCCATCTTCCCACAAACTCTTTCACTGTTCTCAACAGTGGTGGGACAAGGATTTTCGAAAGCAGAAGGTTATATATACTTTTTTAGTAGTCTGGCCTTATTTTGTCATCTTTACCTGTCTTTGACATTTTTTAAGGAATACTGGGCCAAAGGGAGGAGGGGATTATGACACCACCTCCCCCAACCACACCTTGGGCATGGCAATGGTTCTAATTAAGACTTGCATGTGACCTTCTTTCCCCTGTATGTTTTAACAATCTGATTTATTGCTCAAATTTGCATAATTATAGTTTCAGTAGTAACATATTTCACTTCTTTCTGAATTCTATGTCTATTTACCTAAATCATACATGTATGTTCGATGGAAAACTTTTGTAACATTTTATAAATAAAGCACTACACACACTATTTGCAAAATTTAATATTTATTCTTCCAAAAAAAATTACAGAAAGTTGACATCACATTAACATTTCACACACTTCACAACACAATCAGTGATAGAAAATTAAATCTCAGCCCTGAAAAGTAAATGGTCCACAAAGAGGTTTCAAAATGCAAACATGACAGAAATAAAAATTATGTGTACGTTTTTTTTTTTTTTTTTAAAAAAAAGGAACTGAACACTTAATATGTAAGATATCTTATAACTACATCCATGCTATACAAACAAAACATGCAAATACTGGATAACAATGTGCACGTATTGATTCTCAAGAATATTTTGTATTTAATAATATATACAATATGATATGTGCATGCACTGAACAAATGATGTATCTCATTTCAAAACACTGGCTTGTTAAAGTAGCAAAAAAATACCAATTGTAGTCAGAATATGGTTGTTCAAAATTCATACCAGTACATAAAAAATGGCTGAAACGACCAGGGAATAAATAATATTGCCTAGGCCTTTGCATTCCAACCCATACAGTGCAAACCAATTACAGTAGCATTCAATATACAAAAAAAAGTACTTGTAAAACATAAAATTTCACATTAATGTAACTTACCAGCATCCCTGTAAGCATAAATTACAATGAATTAAATTATAGTGTACATATGGTATTTTGTATTAAAATAAAATTCTGATTGGAATAATCTTACGTTAAGTCCATGCAGACCTGTGCTCACATTATGTAAACACTCATGAAAAATGAACTAAATTTAACACATTTGTAATAAAGAATTTTTTAATTGTTATATTGGAAAAACATACTTGGATGCATTACACTTGCATTAGAAAAATTACATTTTATAAACAACTGCAAGAATTTGCATTCCTCTCTTTTAGCAAAACATGCTACTCATTACATGTAAACCAAAATTATGTAGGGAATTTGTACTCTGTCGAAATTTGTTTTTGAAAAAGAAAAACAATGTTATATGAATGAAATAATGTTGAGAAATATGAAACAAGAACCACCAATGCAGACTTGTGAACCTTTTCCTAAAACTTACAAATGTACAAACAATAACAATTTTGGAATAATTCTAAATGTTTACTTTACAGGTACATAAAATCATGCAATTATCTTGGAAGTGTGACATATAGCAATATAGCACACAGGAATCCTGCAAACTCATTTGTTTTATACATTTTCAGCAACATCTTGACTTTCCCTTGAATTAATGTTAACATTTAGACCCCAAAATGGCAATAAAATATGGAAAGAGTGAATTTCCACTATGTAATTCTTTTGTGCAATTTTTATTTTGTTAATTGAACTGAATTTTTATTTAACTAATCTGTTTTATAAACATTAAATAATAACAGTTGGGCTGAAAAGTTCGTAGGCTGACTCATAGATGGCGTTACTAGAATTAAATCCATGTGATTTTTACTTAGTACTAACCTTCAAAAGATATGTGTATATATTTCACAGCTGCCGGATAATTAGTTCGTGAGATATAGCATTGTGAGTGAAGCAGCTTTTGTTATTGTGAAAAAATGGATAAAAAAGAATTTCGTGTGTTAATAAAGCATTGCTTTTTGGCGAAAAAAAATACTGTTGAAGCCAAGGCTTGGCTTGATAAACATTATTCGGACTCTGCACCAGGAAAATCAACCGTTGAGAAGTGGTTTGCTAAATTTAAACAAGGCGAAATGAGCATCGAAGACAATGCACGCAGTGGACGCCCCAAAGAGGCTGTTACCGACGAAAACATCAAAAAAGTCCTCAAAATAATTTTAAATGATCGTAAAGTGAAGTTGATCGAGATAGCTGAGACTTTAAAAATATCAAAGGAACGTGTTGGACATATTGTGCATGAATATTTGAACATGCGAAAGCTGTGTGCAAAATGGGTGCCGCGCGTGCTCACAATCGATCAAAAGCAACGTTTTGATGATTCGGAGCAATGTTTAGCGATATTCAACCGTAATAAACACGAATTTTTCCGTCGATATATTACAATGGATGAAACATGGCTCCATAACTACACTTCAGAGTCCAATCGACAGTCAGCCGAGTGGACTGCATGTGATGAACCGAATCCAAAGCGTGGAAAGACGCAACAGTCGGCTGGCAAGGTTATGGAATCAGTATTCTGGGATGCGCATGGTATTATATTCATCGATTACCTCAAAAAGGGCCAGACCATCAACAGCGATTATTACATAGCGTTGTTGGAGCGTTTAAAGGATGAAAGCACGAAAAAACGGCCCCATTTGAAGAAGAAAAAAGTGCTGTTTCATCAAGACAATGCACCATGCCACAAATCAATGAAAACGATGGCAAAATTATATGAATTAGACTACGAATTGCTTCCCCATCCACCATATTCTCCACATCTGGCCCCCAGTGACTTTTTCCTGTTTGCAGACCTTAAAAGAATGCTCGCTGGAAAGAAATTTAGCACTGATGAAGAGGTAATCGTCGAAACTGAGGCCTATTTTGAGGCTAAAGAGAAATCGTACTATAAAAATGGCATCGAAAAATTGTATGACCGCTATAATCGTTGTATCGCCCTCGAAGGCAACTGTATTGAATAATAAAATCGAACTTTGTCAAAAAAATATTTTTTACTATGTTAGCCTACGAACTTTTCAGCCCAACTGTTACAAGAGCTCCAATTGTCATATGCCATTTGATGTGTAGGTAAATTATAAAGTTCGCATCTCAAAACTAGGAGTTATTTTACATGAAATTTATATTAGTACCAAAATATTGGTATTGTGACTATTATTATTAGTTTGCATGTTCTTTCAACATATAAAAGCAACGAGCAAAGCCTATCTACTTAAATTAATGCTGAAAACCTAAAAGTAATGGATACCAAATTTCAAGATATCTTACATGAAAGAATATTCCAAGAACCAGAGTGTTAGAAATTCTTGTACTAGATGCTCCAGACTAACGGACTTTAAAAATAATTGTGAATACTTCGCAGACATTCATTTGGACTCAAGCTGCTAAAAGTCTGAAATGCCTGAAAAATAATTTGAAATTATATTGAATGTTTACAAAAAATAAAATAAGAAGGAACTTTTCAAAAACAGCTTTACTCTTCACACTCAAGTTGCTAATTCATATTAATGAAAAAAAAAAGAATATTTTACTTGTCTCTTATGCAGACAATTGTACGAGCGTTCTGATTCCTTTAGAGATGATCTATATCTCTGTTCACACTTGTAAAAACATTCATGCAACTTGCACCCTTGTTTACTGATTGTAAACTAGAAAACTTTTTGTTCCGGTGTATTTTTCAGCAAAGCTCATCCCAGATAGTGAAGGATCAGAGAAAGCCATATCATTGATTGACAGAATCATTCCAAATGCATATTGTGCCCTGTGGAAATAAAGATAAGTTATTAGAATTAGTATGAAGTAAAACAAAATATTAGCTTTTGAACTGATGTGGTGCAATTTTCACAACTCAGTTAACTGTAGTCACTAAAAAATTACAATCATGTGTACTTTGTCGATTATCTTCAAAAAGCGACAAAATTTGGCAAAGCAAGAAATTACACAAGTCACATAAAACACAAAAAAAATTAAATGTAGGTTTTAAATTAAATATACAGAATTAATTTCTGAACTAATTGTTTGTCTTTCTGGGGTAACTTTCAAAGTATTCATCCCATATAAACCAGAATATCAATTACCAAATAATTACTTTCTGTGCATACATCAGACTTGATGTATGTTAATTAGGGATGGCCAAATCTGGATACAATTTTATCCAGATATTGGATAATTATCTATCCAGATTTCAAATATCCAATATTCGGATTATCCAAAATGTCCTGATAAAAATGATGTGTGCATTATCCAGACAGTTTTATCGTTTATCTGTTTTTAAAGGTATCCACGTATTCTTTTTATTCATCATTTTGTTATTCACTACAGATTTTCTACAAATCCTTAATCAAATCTGTTCTATCTGGATATCAAAATTATACGTTGCATTGGAAATGGATAATGGATAATTTGAAATCCATATATCTGTTATCCGGATATTGCGGCCAACCTTAATGTCAATATACCTGTACACCAAAGAGAATAGGAGTAAGGCTGCTCAGTTGCCTTGGTGAGCATCCTAACTAAGCTTCTAGTAATTTAGCTGCACACCAACAGATGTCTCTGTCTTATGCACCTTTCAGTCAATGATGGTAAATAGGTAATGCACCTACAACCTTGGTGACAATGAAGTTCGACCAGAAAGGAATACGTGATTAAATGCACAGAGGCATAGGCGGTGGAATGGGTGACCCACAGAAGTGACGCATGTGTGTAAGAGGAGGCATGTGAGCAGGCAAGAATCGTGATCCCAGCATGTTGCACCCAAGGTCACGTAAAGAACGAAAACGGGGAACTATACGCGTGACATTGAACTTCGACCAGGCACCAGACCCATACGGAAAATTCCAGATAGTGGCGCATTCCACGGAAGCATGACGTCACGGACATGATAAAGGAGTCCGCCGTATATAAGCGCATGCTGTGCACCGAGGAACCGCAGTGCATCGTTACCATGGCCAGGGGCAAACCTATTGACAACACCGTGATTAGAAGAGTGGTGGAGTTGCAACGGGATGGACTCAGTGAACGGGAAATAGGGCGCCAACTGAACATACCCAAGTCAACCGTCCACTGCATCATCAAACACCACCAAAATACGGGTTCTACAGAGCAAGGTAAGGCCCCCGGTCGAAAAGACCTGCTGAGCGTGCGTGACCTACAGATATTTAGGCGCTATATCCAGACCAACAATCATGTTTCTGTGGCCGAATTACGACTGTGGACTCGAGAACGCTTTCACATTGAAGTGTCAACCAGAACCATTCGCCGTTACCTACAGCGATGCGGTTACCGAGGGTACAAGGCGAAACGTAAACCCTTCCTTTCCATGTTGAACAAAGGCAATCGACTACGGTGGGCACGAATGTACCGGGGATGGACATTTCGGCAGTGGAACAGGGTTTTGTGGACGGACGAATCCATTTTCAATGTTGTGTACGGGAAAATACGGAAAACAGTCATTTGTCGGAAGGAGGAACAGAATGAAGCAAAATGTTATGCACGTCGGGTACAGAAACCTGCGTCAGTGATGGTATGGGGACGCATGACGGCATCTGGGGTTGGCCCACTACACGTCTGTGAGGGCATTGTGAATGCACACGCCTATACACGCATACTGGAGCGGCATCTTCCCACAGTGCGAAGGCACCTGTTCCACAGGCGGCGTCTCATCTTTCAACACGACAATGCCAGGCCTCATACAGTGCGGCTGACAAGAGAATGGTTGACTCGCCATCACGTGCGAACTCTGCCATGGCCACCATCGAGTCCCGAACTCTTGCCCATTGAGAATGTGTGGCATGTTGTTATGCGACGTGTGCAACAGAGGGGACCCACGACAGTGGCTGCTCTTATCGCCTGCCTGCAGGAGGAATGGCACCGCATCGATGTGGAATACCTTGAACGACTCGTCCGCAGAATGCCCTGACGCATTGCCACAGTTATTCGCCGACGGGGCGGCGTCACACCATGGTAAACAGGATCCCCTCTAACAGTGGTCGAACTTCAATGTCACGTGTAGATGGACGAAAATGTTTTATTTTGTGTGGACACCATACATTGCTGCGTTGCAGCGGAAATTTATGTTTTCCTTTGTTCCATGTAGCCTGCTCAATAAAATATGTTCAGCATATGCATGTGTTCCCCTTCTTTCACAAAGCACTCCTATATTTGTGACTGGTCGAACTTCATTGTCACTAAGGTTGTATATCTTGTAGTTACATGTAAGAAGAATTAAAAAGGTTACTCTGGTCCTAGGAAAGACAAAACGTAGAAGTGCTAAATTAATGTCATTTCTAAACAAAAGTTTGCTAAAATAAAGAGGGAAACCACTCTTTCATGAATTATGAAGGGACAAGTGTTTGCTCACACATTGCTGAAATACTAAATTCTAGTGATTCTTGGACTTCAATGGTTGAGTCTTGTTGCAGCACTTTGCTGTAATTTGAATACAAGGATTGACTAAAAGTAGATGTAGGGCAAACTTGTCTTATTTAGATGAAAGCAGTTATTAATATTTCCCAAGGGGGTCAGGGGTCAAACACCAGTATACCTGAAACTTAACAACTCTGACTTTGTTGTTGTTCATGCGAACACAAATCAGAAAGAGCACACTGTGCTCTAGTTTTGACTTCACCACAGACTGCACCAGCGCAAATATATGCTTCGATAGGATACAGCATAAACGATAACTGATCAGTAGGGATAGGATTTTTATGACCTAAAAATCACCGAAATAGGCAAAATAAAATATGCTCTTATGACCTAAAATTGTACAAAATATGCACTATAATTTGAAAAATATGCCCTTATAACTGAACTGTTTCAAACATCAATGTCTAAATGCTGAGATATTTTCACATACGTACTATATTTAGCTCACTTTATGGCCCTGAGTTGCAATCCACAATGAATACTTTCTGTAAATTTTCAAATGAAAATGAAAAAGATCTTGCTGCAGTAAAAAAAAAAAAAAGCCACTAGTGAACCTGGGAGTAAGAACGAATCCTTCTCCTCTCTCTCTATTATCAACTCTGTTCCCTCTACTGGCAGATTATCGCTACTTATTCTTTTCCCCGGTTCTAGCCCATCTGCCAGATATTCTAGTCTTTCTGCTCCACTTCGAAGATGACTGTATATTTCTTGAAAAAGCTAAACTATGCTGAATATGACCGAAAATCCATGAAAATATGCTCTATCATGCAGAAATGGCTAAATATGCCCTTAAGAAGCAATATAAATATGCTAAGTCATGAAAATCTTTCTCCTATTGTCTTTGTTGTATACCAAAGGAAGCAAAGTTCAGTATTATGTAAACCAAGTATAGTATAATTATTTTCTAGTACCTCAAACAATTCATCAGCCGAGTAGCAATGTTCTTACGACGATGACTGGCAAGTGTCCAAATTCTGCTTATGCCACATATTGTAGCCTCTGGCGTACTTGAACAACAATATGGCCGTTTGGACTGAGAATCTTCTTGGTCTGCTAAGATGCGATAAGCTTTCGATATAGGTTCCGCCACCAGGCAGCCCACAACTTGCTTCTCGCTGATGTACAGTAGGACCTACAGCGTACGGAATGCGGAAAAATCATGAATGTGTACAGGAGCTATTAGAAAATTTATCACAACTGTTTAACATTATAATAATAATCAAAAAAACTTACTGGCAATGAATTTTAATAGGTAAATCAATACTTCAATGAAACACCTACATATGCTGCTTGCATTCCTCAGATCTTCAGAAAATAAAAAAAAACATTTCTCACTTCTGCTAAATATGCATTTAACAAGAGAACCTGTAAAGTTTGGTAACATGCAAAGACATGCTCTATATTATTTTTTATTTTTAACAAGTAATGGAAAATTTCCTTGAGGTCTCAGGAGTTTCCAAAATTGTAAATTGTTCACGATTAATGAAATTAGTTTTAAAAAAATCACATTTCAAAGAAACATCTAAATATAAACATCTGTTATGTTCATGATGGATGCGATAAACGCTGTTTAAAATTACTTACGTAAAATTTAGAAATTTCATATTTCCGCATTGCACAATTTAATGGTTAAATCCTATTAATTTCCAAGATCCACTGTCATCATTCACAAAAGGGTACGACATCTAGAACGGAGATGGTATCGCATCACTGCTTTCTTTGTTCCCAGGCAGCACTGGTGTGTGTATCCCGGATTGCATCATCTGCTTCCTGTTGTCAGGTGGCGCTGCCAGACGGTGGTTGGGGGGCTGGGTCGTGCTGCTTGGTGTGGTGCAGTTCCTGTTCCCCGCGTAGCTGGAGGGGGTCGAGTATGCACACCGCATCTTTTCTTTTTCTGGTCGGGGATCTTTTTGAGGACAGGGTGCCAAGTCGGGTGTGTCTGTCCATTGTCCAGGTTCAGTGCTGGTTTCTGTTGAATGATAGCATGGGTTTCCTTGACAAGTTTTATTTTAAGAGAGATACTACCTACCCAAACTTGCATCCCCAGGTGTCTACAAGGCCACATGCCAATGCCACAACACCTACATTGACAGAACCATTTGCACTGTCCAAGAACGGATTAATGAACATGTAAAAGATGCCAAAAAAGACACCAAAATCAGGCCTTTCTCAACATTTCCACTCCACTAACCACACAATCTCCTTCATATCCATACTTAGCCAACCAGCTCTGTCATAGAAAACACTGTCAAAGAAACCCATGCTATCATCCAACAGAAACCAGCACTGAACCTGGACAATGGACAGGCACACCCGACTTGGCACCCCATCCTCAAAAAGATCCCCGACCAGAAAAAGAAAGATGCAGTGCGCATACTCGACCTCCCCTCCAGCCACGCCCGGGAACAAACAAAGCAGTGATGCTGTACCATCTCCGCTCCAGACCCCGTACCCTTAGTGAATGAAGGCAGAGAATCTTTGAAATTAATAGGATTTAACCGTTAAATTGTGCAACGTGGAAATACAAAATTTCTAAATTTCACGTAAGTAATCTGTTATGTGCTTTATGCAGCTTCTATGCATAAATGGAAGTATAGTTTAATATCATACAACTGTTAATTTTTTCAATTATTATTGAAAACTGAGTACAGTATAACCTCAAGTTTATGGTTTCTGGAGACTTTGGCTAAGAAACTTATACGCGTAATGTAGGAAGAAGAATTATCTAGGAAAATATTTTACTTCAATGGGACCAGGAAAACCTAAAATCTGAAAACAATCAATCAGGGATTCACTGTCAAGACTATAATACTGCTTGCTAAATCTCTAATAGTTTCTCAAGTCTTTACATTTATGTACAGGGGTTGGACAAAAATATGGAAAACACCAGGTATAAAATAGGTAGCCATTTCAAACACGATTTGCGTCTGAATGGTAGGTGGCTCTGTGGTCACTGGCACTTCCTGCAAGGTATACACCCTTGCCAACCTGACAGATGGGCCAGTTACAGTTCAGTGACCGGTCCGTGCAGGTATTCATGAATCATGTCTGAGCTGACAGAGTTTCAAAGAGGGCAAATTGTAGGTGCGCGTATGGTGGGAGCTTCCATGATGAAAGCGGAAATGTTTGGTGTATCAAGAGGCACAGTCTCGAAGATCATGACTGCCTATGAGACTTCCGGAAAAACCGTATCAACAAAGCACCAGCGTGGACGCAAGTGTGTGTTGCGTGACAGACGCACGTTGGGTAGGATTGTGACCAAGCAGATCACCACGGCTCCAAAAGTCACTGCTGAGCTGAATACAGTGCTTACAAACCCTGTTAGCGTCAAAACAGTCAGAAGAGAACTCCACAAGCAGGGTATTCATGGCAGATCTGCAGTGGTGCAACGCCCATCAAAACTGGACAATGGAGCAGTGGAAGACTAATCTGGTTGGATCAGTCATCCTTTACATTGTTTCCAACTGCTTGCTGAGTCACATGTGGAGAACGCCAACACAAGCTGTACAATACAGACTGTTACAGAGAGTGAAACATGGCGGTGGTTCAATGATGATTTGGGCAGCCATCTCCTGGTATTCTGCCGGACCCATCGTCACCCTGCATAAACATGTCACTGCCAGGGACTACGTAACCATTTTGAGTGACCAGCTGCATCCCATGGTGCAAACTTGGTTCCCAGATGGTGATGCCGTGTTTCAAGATGACAAGAGCCCCTGTTCATACAGCTCACATCGTCCAGGACTGGTTTCATGAGCACGAAGATGAAGTGTCACATCTGCCATGGTCTCCACGATCGCCAGACCTCAATATTATTGAGCCCCTGTGGTCGGTTTCGGAGACCAAGGTGCGAGCCTGCTACCCACCACCATCGTGTCTACAACAACTTGCAGCTGCTTTAGAGGAAGAATGGTACAACATCCCTTTGACAACCATACGCGACCTGTATTTGTCCATTCCACATCGACTGCAGGTCATTCTGTGTGCCAAAGGTGGTCTTACTCGATATTAAGAAAAGTAATGTGAATTTCTGCAGGTGTTTCCATATTTTTGTCCATCCCCTGTATTTATTGTCTTAGAACTGCTAACTCCTCACAGTCATATACAGCATGGGGTTTCAAACACTGAGTATATTATCTTTTTATAACACCATTAAGCCTTGTTTCCATGATATGAAAAACTCAATATGCTGACCAAGGCAGAAATTTATTTTATTATAAAACATAAACTAAACGTATCGTTTCAACCTTCTAGCAAGGTCTTCTTTAGACTCTGTACCAAGTACAAATGAAACAAGGTACAAAACAGGAAAATATATATATATACACACAAAAATCACTCCCCTCCAAACACAAGATTATTAGAAAGTTGTTTTCTCTGGAACATTCCAGCAGGTGGTCTTCCCTTGTCAACTGTACTTTCACCTGACAGGCGATTAAGCTCAACATTTCCTTTCATCTGGAAAGTGGTAGGACTCTTTATCTCACGCTCTTTTTCCTAATACTTTCTTTCTTCATCCCCCTTCCTTCTTCTCTTCTCTTTTGCTCTTGTCCTTTCCACTTATTCCTAACACCTTCTTCCATTCTTTGTATTTCTGCCTTGGTCAGCATATTGAGTTTTTCATTATTTTTTAGTGTAATCGTGAAGTAACAACAAGCAAGTTTTACTTGACACATTCCTCAACAGATAGCAGCAACGTCACATAGCTGTACAGACTAAGTTATAAGCTATTCACACTGAGTATGGAGAGAAAAAAATCAAAATCCTGCGCCAAAGAATAACCACAACCATGCATGAAATTCCTGTAGATATGCCTACTCAAGTGTGGACTGAAGTGGAATATCAGCTTGATGTCTGTAGGGCTGTAAATGGTACACACATTGAATTTGATTAAAGGAAATGAAACTTTGAACACTGTCCTTCAATAAAATACATTACATAAATGTATGATTGGGCACACTGTATCTCAAGAATTTTGTTCAAAATTTCTATTTTTTTTTTTATTAGGGATGGGCCGATATGAAATACTGATAAAAACCCGATATAAAATTTACCGATACCGATAACCGATCCAATATAAATAAAATTAGAAATGGTCCTTGAAGAACCTGAAATGTTCATTGATCTCTTTATAATAAATGTGCGTTTCGAGGTGACTGCAGTGCAAAAGAAGTTGAATATTTAGACATTTACTTTTTTAAAAAGAAGGACATGAAGATTATTCACAAAAATTACAACAAAATGGCAGAATTTTGCACTAAATTATAAGATATTTATCGATATATCGGATTGGTAAAATAAAATCGGTAATTTTACCGATACACCAATATGCCTATATTGGTAGATACCAATAGAGTATAGCATTTTGTAGCTTTGGTGTGTATTACTCACAATTCCAGAATATAAAAAGACGTTAAAAAATTTAACGTTAAAAACTGTACTTACGTATGCGAGTATGTTGTTCCTATTTTTCTTTCTTTAGAACTACGTTTCGGAGATTAACTATCCCCTTCTCCAGGTTCGTATGAAAAAACTAGGTACTTAGCATAGTACCACGTCGAAATGTAATAAAAGAATTGTGGACAAGGGTTGTTGTGGATACATTTAAAATATTATATCCTCGCCCCAGACGTATAAAAAAAGCTCGTCGTTCACTAAAAACTTGCACAATAAACCTATTCTCATGTAGAGTACTATGAGTACCGATTAATCGGACCCATCCCTAATTTATATCTACTCAAACTCGTACTTTTTAATCTAACCAACTGTTGGCAAATATCTCCCTGATGCACACTTCTTTTGGACAAAGCAAATGAACTGGAGCAACAAGCAGCGTACTTTACCTTGCTTTGACTCAAATTTCGGATTCCAACTTCCACAAATCCCAAGTCCCTATCAACCACCTCCAACACTTCGGACACTTTCCTCCACCACATTTTATTGTCGCCTGGATTCACCATCACGACCTGCCCATCCAAGAAGATTCCCACCACACGTTCTTGCTTCCAGCCCTACAATTAAAAAAAAGCAATGAATTGGAATAAAAACTATACCTAATAATTACATACAATATTTAAAATAGGGTAATATGAAATTATCACCAATAAAAACAAAAATATTGATACTGATGCTGGTGAGAGAGAAAGATTTCAAGAATCATGAAAATGATTCAATTGCCTTGCTAATGTATGGGGCATTAGAAAAAAGAACGGCACATTCAGAAATTTACATTAAATAAAAAAGCAAGATGTTGTGTATGAATTATGCTAACAATAACAAAATGAGACACATATGTACTAAATTATAGATATGTTGACTAAGACTGATAAAATTCAAGGTTCAAAAATTCCAAGGTTTTTGAGGTGAAATTTAAAAAAAAAATCAAGGTTTCTTAATACTAGAACTGGTTAGTATTAATATTTTACACTGAATTTACAACAGTTTTATTTCAAGTCAGGCATAATATATTAATAATTTACAGACATGAAAGTAATGCACTAAAGCGTTTAAAGATGATATCAATAAATTGTTTCAACTTGACAACCTTTATGCTTATACAAAATATTATTTTGTTGTCACCATGTAATCAAGGGTTCCTCGATTCGATACCCATCGGAGGTGCAAGGTGGTCCAGATCCCATTCTAAACTGTAGGTCCAGTCCTTATTAGCCTCTCTGTGCATAAAGTGGACTTAAAACAAATTCAAACAATCACAATAATACTTTGTAATGATCCTGAGAGATCACACTCATTAGTAACTAATGTTTATTTACTCTGTGTAATATGTAACCATTGTTATTATGGTCAAAGTTATTTTATTTACTTGTTCAATGTTACATGTGTTAATAACTGCTTTGATAATTGTGTCATTCCGTTTATCAGTAGTAATTTTTTATTATCCTGTTAATAAGGCCCTGCGTGGTTGCAAAGAATATGTAATGTTAATCTTATAATTGTATATTAATGTTTAGCACACATTTAATAAGTATTTATAGTTTGTGAATTGAGCATGTGGTTCATCCTACTGCCGTAGAGATGGCATTGCCTGCTCTCACACGGTTCCACGTAGTTCATGTGAACAGTCTGAACTGAGGCTATAAGAGGGTCACTATTTATATTTTGAGCCTAACAATGAAAAAACATGAATTTGGCATTGAAAACTGCTTTATTGTTTTTCGAAGTATTCTCCTTTATGGTCAATACACTTTTGCATTCGTTCGAACCATTTGTCAAAGCAGTTTTTCCAATCTTCTTGAGACACCTCCATAATATGGTTTTTGAACGCATCAACGGCATCTGCTGCCGACGAAAATCGTTGTCCACGCAATTTATTCTTGACGTTCGGGAACAAGAAGAAGTCATTGGATGCCAAATCAGGACTGTACGGCGGATGATACATAAATTCGATTTTTTGACTGTTCGTAAAGTCGGTTGTTGGACGAGATGTGTGACAGCTGGCATTGTCTTGATGAAGAATGATCCGACGGCATTTGTTTGTTTTCCGTATTTGACCGAAGACCTCTGGCAAACAAATTGTTGTGTACCATTCAGAGTTGACCGTTCTACGTTCCTCTAAAGGCACAGTTGCCACATGACCAGTTTTCCCGAAAAAACAGGCAACCATTTGTTTCGATGTGCTTCGAGCACGAACAACTTTTGTTGGATTGGGTTCATCTTGAAACACCCATACGGTCGACTGCTGTTTACGTTCCGGCTCATATGCATATGTCCATGATTCGTCACCTGTTACAATCTTATATACGTCTTTTGAAGCACCACGATTGTATTTATTGAGCATTTGTTTGCACCAATTGACGCGAGCGTCTTTTTGAGTTTTTGTCAAATTGTGTGGGATCCAACGAGAACATACCTTTCTCGCAGCTAAATGATCATGTAATATTTTATATATGCTGGTGGAACTAATGCCTATGGTTGCCTCAATCTCACAGTATGTCACATGATGATCTTGCAGTATTAGGTTTTGCACAGCATCAATGTTTTCTTGAACAACAACTGATTTTGGACGACCTTCGCGAATCTCGTCGGTGAGCGAATGGCGGCCACGATTAAATTCGTTATACCAGCGTTTCACAGTGGCAAAGGATGGGGCTTCATCGCCAAATGTGGAAGTAAGTTGATCGATGCACTCTTGTCTTGATAATCCACGTCGAAAATCGTAAAAAATCATTGCACGAAAATGTTCACGAGTTAATTCCATTTTATTGTTGTCGCGCAATCTCCATTGCAACATAAACAACACAAATCAAGCTATTGACAAAACATTTGAAGTACGTTATGGTCAATAATGCCAGACGATTCTGTGCAAACGTCAAATCGCGCCTAACTTCAATCAGTGTTGCCAAGGCTCAAAATATAAATAGCGGCCCTCGTATAACCAGCCGCGCAGCCGATTTTCCTCATTTGGCTTTCAGGTCTGTTCACGATAAGATCTCTCTTAAAAACTGACCTGGAAGAAAAGTTGCACTCTGCCTTAAGGCGAGAGAGGTTGGACTCTGCCCACTCCACCTTCAGGTAAGAAAAGTCACCACTCCACTTACGAGCGAGAGAGATCTCACTCCGCCTGTTGGCGAGAGAAACAAACTCCACTTTAGGGTAAAAGGACCCAGTCCGCTTTGCGAGAGGTTTCTGCCACTATCCACCAGTGGTACCCCACCTGGGGATTGAGGCATTGGGTTACTAGGCAACTGCTCATAAGGTTTACCATTGTGTACCTTGTTATCGTTAACGCTGGGCATAAATGGAACGGTAATTGTAAGTACAGGCATTGCCGTTTACTGCTTAAACCCCATCGCAAGGTGCTGGGCTTTATTAGGTCGTATAAAACAAGGGTAAAAGTAAAGGTCAGAAACAGTACGACGGTTATCGTGAAGTTTACCTCAATAAATGCCCTTGTTCCCCAAAAGCCAACAGTTTCCTGCAAAAAGCCTGCAGCTACAGAAGTCGGTGCAAGTAAAGGACTGCACATTCATAACGAGTGTTGGAGTTACGGTTACGATGGCAGAGGGCAGCAGTCAGTGTACCTGTTCCCAGTTTACGGCAGTTTGCAGAAGCCATTCTCCCCCCATTGTGTGGCAGTATATTGGTCCAGTGAGTGTAATATCCTATACGGGCATGTGCTAAACTTACACAGTTTACAGTTGCATAAGTGTATCCAGCTACAGTCATTAAACTTTCTCTAACTTTAGACAGTGTACTTTTTCCCGAACCCTGAGTGAAATAGAGTCTCTTGCCACCGCTAGAGAAAAAGTTAGCATGATGGGCAAAACTTTGCAGTGCGTTTGGTGCTACTGAACGATTATTGTCAAGCTAGTTGGTTTGCACCTCCGCAGACGTACTAGTGCAGGTGTAGGTGTAGTAGGCACCACAGAGAACGTTGCAACTTGTTAAAAACAACACAAAATGCCCGAACAGCACGATAAAAAACACTTCAAGAGAAAGCCCAAGCTTTTAATTGGTTGAGGGATGAAGAGGGTGCAGTTGCGAAGTTTTAGGTGCTACTTGCTGTATCTTCCGGAAGATGTACATATCTGCAGTGTTGGTAAGTTCTTGTTTGTTGAGATTGATGGCTGAAGAAGATGGGTTTTTAAGTTGAACCGAGCTATACCATGATAAATAAAGATTTCCACATAAATTATTGTTGAGATTATGTGTTTTTGATTATGTGTCATGTTATTTACTGTCAAAACACAATAATATATCATATTAAAATAACTTTCAATAAGATGAATAATGAACAATGTAAAGAAGCAGTCGAATTTTCATTATAAAGCTTACAAAATGTTTGATTTGGTGCTAAGACAAGGTTTTCCGTGACTGCTAGTTACTGTAAAATAACTCCTCTGCTAGCAACATTGCAAGTCAGGTTTTTGGTGAGCATTATTTTTGTTTTCTACAAAAGAAAAACTCATGACAGTAAAAATTAAAGCAAAATAACTGTGATAAGTATGCATCAGAATTTTTACAAATATCTAGATTAATGAAATTTGAATTTCTTGGTGCAACAATTTTGTTTTACATTTTGGAAAAAAAATCATGTAGAATTCCTGGTCAGTCAACATCCAGTAGAAATATTTGACTGATACTAATACATGCATAAATATTACCAGGCAAATTGTCCATTGGTTTATGCAATGAGAGGTAGTGTAATTTCATTCCTTAAAAACTTGTGGAATGTAAAATGAAATGGTAATGTTCCTGATAATACATGCACATCCAACTGTACCATTAAATCAGCAAATGAATGAAGGTGCCCCAATATTTTACATAAACAGAAGCACGCCAACAAATTGCTGCCACGTTCCCAGCAGTATTGCATTCACTTTCCTAAACTTATATTCTTGTTTTGTACTCTCAACCTCAAAAGAGTATGGGGAAATAACAACGAAAACACTTACACTGTACTTCAATTTATACACGAACCCATTGTGGAACTCTGAATGCATCTTCTCATCCTCCGTTTCCCCCATGCTATAGACCAGGCTGCACGTTGAGCACTGGGTCGCACCAAACTCCTTCTGCCCTGCATCAATAATCATCTGGTCCATGCCCGATGAGGGTTTGTACAACTTGAAACGTTTCTTCTTGGAACTTGGAGGTGAGGTCTCATTTGACATGCTGCTCGAAAAATGGTTAGATTAAAATATTATACTTTTATAAATTAACATGATGATGATAATACAGTCCAGTCCCAATTCTAAGTAAAATCAAGGTCTCACTGCATAAAGTTATACATGATAGAACATAAACAAAAGTAAATCAGAAATTCCACTTTTGCCCCACAGTGTTAGTGTAAAAGTAGTGAAAATCATGCATTTCATACAATTTTGATATTTTAACTACATGAAATTGAATATTTTCGACCCTAATTGATGCCTTGACTTCCCAAATTATAGCAGTAGTGTACCGATGGACCTCCATGGCAGAGAAGATTATTGATGCATTTCAAGTTACTGTTATCCAAAGTTTGCAGAAAAATAATGAAAATCGTCAAGAAAAGTTGCAGCCAAATATTCATTGTGAATTGCAACAAAATAATGAAATAATGTAAAAGGAGTTGCAAAGGGACTTGCAACAAAAGAACAAAATGTTGAAAATGGATTTGGAAAAAAATAATGAAAAGCTGGAAGAGAAGTTTCAAGTTATTAGAAACGAATTACAGCAACAACATGCATGTTTGTAACCACTAATGCAGTGTTCCTACACTTCTCTGATATAATCAATCGGTCCTTAGTTTTGAAATGCACCTCGTACTTTGCCATGGAGGTCAGTATATCTCGATTTGGTTGGATGATATAAACAGAGTACAGGGTGCATTTGGAGTATGTGGTACAAGATAGAATGATGCCTTAAATTACTAGTGTTGCCAACTCCATTGTAAATTGTAATTGGTAGTTTTAATCAGTTAGGTTTCAATGTTTCTTCTAAATATTATGGAAAATCTTGTTTTTGCAATCCAATACGAACGCGGGCCAAGGAACTGGAGAGTTCGGTAACTTTCTCGGCAGTTGCAAAAGCAGACAAAGTTGGAATATTACAAGTGAAAGATTAGAGTCAAATTTTAAGTCAATCTTGAAACCTGACCAGCACTAATCAGAAAAAGCTTCATGCACTACTCACTCAGTCAATGTCTTCCTACTTGGTGTAGTTTTCTTATAGAAGAGGGAGAAGTACTTCGTTCCCTCTGTTTTGTCCTCATTTTCTTTGTTCCCTTTGTCTTCTCCGGAGCTCATGTCTGCCAAAGGCGAACATGCCTCGACAGACTCAAACATTTTGCCTTCAATGACACAAGGGGCTACACTTCCAAGTTGACTGTCATCCTGAAGATTTGCAGCAGTGAATTGGTTCTCAACACCAAATCTGCACCCACCATCGGCATTTTGAATGTTGGCGTCATTTGAAAACAAAACACTGGCATCATCTATTATAGTCGAAGGTGTAGTTTTCACTCCATTTACAGCCACGTGGGATTCTCTCTCTTCACTGTCGTCCAACTCGTCAAGAATGTCCTTCACACTGTCCTGGATATTATCGTCCATCTCGACGTCAATATCAAACATGTTCTCAGCTTTATCGTGGCTGCGTTTTTTGTTCAGAAGATTGTTGTTTAACAGAAACTTACCATTACTCACTTGTATCCTGAAATAAGAGGTAAAAAAAATCACAATTCATGAGCAAATATATGTGCCACATCAAAGGAAATGTCATCATGCAGAAATTCCTATCGAACACTGTACTCCATATTTTCAGGGAAGAAAAGATGCGGTAACAAGTCTATACACAGGCTGCTAGAAAAGTGTTCAGAACTGTCAATCAGGAGTGTTGCCAGGAGAAAAGAACTGTGTTGCCTACTCTAGTGTCTGAAGCAGTGTTGCCAAGCCACTGGGCTTTAGCCATTAAGGTGGACAAAGAAATTTCAGCCACTGATGCTTTAGGGTTTCTCTTTTATGTATGTATTGCTTGCATTGTAGAATTATTTCTCTTGTAGTCTAAGATTGTTACAAGCATAAAAACACGTTTTTTGTTGTGACGTTTCAGGAGAACACAGGCTCCCTTCATCAGGCATTTAATTTTAGTTTGATCAAAGACAATGGTTAACATTTTTTTAACAAAAAAAAATATTCATCTACAATAAAAACAGACAGCTTGTTTCACAGTTATGTTACAACAATGTAACATTGACAAGATCCATTGTATAACTAAGCGGTTCCCAAACTTTTTACGCCATGGAGCACTTTTCAATAGAAAAGTTCATCACGGAGCACTAATTTTCACCTAGTACTTGTATGACCATACTATTTGAGGATAGAAGATAAACATTCAGAATTTAGAACTTTAGACATGTGAAACATTGTTTTTATTTCATTACAAAAAAAATATTTTCAACTCTAATTTCACTACATACATTAGAAAAAAAAAACATTAAGGTAACACATTTTAAAACGAACTAAAAGCAAGTATTGTAAATTATATTCTCATAGATCTGGTACATAAAAAAATCATTTTTAATGTTGCAAAACAAAAAATGCTACTTGGGACCATTCTAATGAGAGGGGATGAGACTGAATTGATTTACATAACTTAGCAATATCTGGTTGAATTTGGGACAGCTGGAGCCGAATATCTGGCTCCGCATAGAAACGAGATCTGTGTTTTGTTTTAGTACCTGCATAAGCAGAGAATCCTGATTCACATAAATAAGTTGTTGCAAAGGGCAAAAGGATGGTTTTAGCTTTATCAGAAAACTTTAAATTTGTATTTTAACTGAAAAATTATCTTTTATCATAGAATCTGATGTCAAATCAATCAAGCATTCATATTGCTGCATTGTCAGAGAGGCTGGTTTTTCTGACACAGCAGAGAATGGATTTACAATCCAAAATTTTTCTTTCGTTTTTTCATGGAGTTCTTCTGGAAAATAATTGTTGAAACTACCAAGCAAACTTTGTACATGAACTTGAAACTCATTTAAGATATCTCCAGGTATGTCTGAAGCTAGTTCTTCTATAAATTCTTTTACCATTGGCAAGCTGTCAAGATTGCCATTGTACACTAATATTCTGCCCAAAACTTGATTTTTTTTTTAACCCTTGCTGGCGTCAAACACTGTTGTTGCTTTTCCTTGAAGTGAGAGACTTAAATTATTAACTTTCTGAAAAATATCACCTAAATATGCAAATTTTATTAGCCAGCGTTCGTCACATAACCTGTCTCCCAAAGCAATGTCATTGTCAGTGAGGAAGGTTCTGACTTCAGCCCTCATTTCAAAGAGCCGAGTCAAACTTTTGCCTCGAGAGAGCCACTTTATTTCTGTGTGAAGAAGTGAAGATGTAAACTCCACATGTCATCACACAACACTTTGAATGGCCTGGTATTCTTAGGTCTTGATGTAATAAAATTAATTAATTTCACTATTTCATCCAGGCTTACTTTTAGGGAAGGTGGCATCTTCTTCACAGCAAGGGCTGCTGCACTCCTTCGCTTTTCGAGATAACACCAGACGTAGTTCCAGTCATGGCCTTCGCGCCATCTGTGCACAGATCGGCACAATTATCCCATGCGATGCCATTCACTATGAAAAATTGATCTATTCTTTTAAAAATTTTAACGCTAGTTATGGTAGTCAGTAACGACTTGCAGAGAAGCAGATCCTGTTGAAAAGACTCCAAGTACCGGTAGCGCACAAAAACTATTAAAATTGCCAACCCAGCAACATCTGTTGATTCATCCATTTGAAGCGAAAATTTAGTGAATTTTGTTCGTGAAAGTAAAGTAGCTTTCATGTCATCTGCTAAGTCCCTGATGCGTCGTGAAATAGAAAAGGAATTGTGTCTATTAATTTCGTGGCTTTTCCATCCAGCATAACGCCGAACGGCTTTATCGTCTTGCAGCAACGTTCGACTTCCATTGTTACCTGCGGAAGGTCAAGTATGCACCTCAATTATTTCCACTCGATTTTTACCGACACACGACTCATGGCCGCACAAAATTCAAAATTTTAAGACCTGGTTATTTCTTTATTCTTCCAATTTCTTCGAGGAGCACTAGAAGATGTTTCACGGAGCACCAAGTGCTCCATGGAGACCGCTGGTATAACTTATTATTTTTTGTTAAAAAAAATTGTTAACCATTTTTATAACCGTATTTTTAATCAAACTAAAAATAAATAACTGACGAAAGGAGTGTGTGTTCTCGTGAAACATCACAACAAAAACTATGTTTTTATGCTTGTAACAATCGTAGGCTACAAGAGAAATAATTGCTTTAGGATTATAAAAGTGGTTTAAATGAGTCATCGTCACTGTAATGGTAGTCACGAGCTACCATTGCATCATCACATGCAACAGTGTTATGTTGGTTTCATGAATTTAAGCATGCTCACACCTGACAGTAGTGACTGACTAAAACTGTTACTGTGGAGATAGAAAAGAACCTATTCAATCACTCTTCGCAACTACCTTTGTCTGAGGGAAGCAATCAAAAACTAGCCTCAGAGAATCCTGTTGCATCATGCAACACTTCAACCCAATCTTCCAAAGTGACAATCGACTTCTTGGAAGGCAATCCAGTTAAATTGGTTGCACATCCACCTTACAGTCCAGACCTCACACCATGTGAATTTCCTGTTTTAAGTGGTAAAGGCAAGACTTGTAGGCAGTTGTTGTTGCAGGTGGCCAAGAAACGTTGAACAGTTTTGGAGAACGAGGCACTGTGTGAGATGTCAGGGAGAATATCTTGAAAAATCTAATAAAGAAATATCTCTAATGAGTAAAGAGTAGGGAGTGGAAGTTGATGAAATGTCATCTTTTATCTGACATCATAAATATACACAATATTACATTTCGTGTAGAACCCAAAAAGGTAATTTTAAAGTACATTTTTCTTGCATTCTTTTGCCAATTATGAGGTTTTAGATCATTTTCCACAATTTCAGTCATTTTTCACAATATTCGTTGTATTGTTTTGTCATATTTTGTCACTTCTTTCATTTTGGTAATATTCTTGAGTCTTTTCACCAAGGTGATCATAGGCCTATATACTCTATGTGATCAAAAATATCCGGACACCAGGCAAAATGTGTGTTGCGCATAGTAGGCCATTCTGTGGTGCCATCTACAGTGAGGTGAGGCAAGCAAAGTGACCACTACAGGCAGCATAGTGCACTAGACAGCAGAATAGGTTGGTCAAAGGAACTTGCAGACTTCGAACGTGGTGAAGTGATTGGGTGTCACAGGAGTAACAAGTCAGTGTGCAAGATATCCACCCTCCTAAACATCCCGAAGTCCACTGTTGCAGATGTGATAGTAAAGTGGAAATGTAAGGGGACGTGTGCAACCGCAAAATGTTCTGGCCGAGCACCCATGCTGACAGACAAGAGACCGCCAAGTGTTGAGAGAACCGGCAATCAGCAATTGCCACACAGGAATTTCAAACCAGGGCAGGATGTAATCCTAGCAGCAAGACTGTACGACATGAGGTACGACGACTTGGTTACCATGGACGAGTGGCTGTTCGTAAGCCCCACATTACCCAACTAAACACATAGCGCTGCCTCGCATGGTGTAAGGAGAGGTGCAACTGGTCGTTAGAACAGTGGAAATCCGTGATGTGGAGTTACGAATCACGTTATACCATGTGGAGATCCGATGGTCGTGTGTGGGTGTGGCGAATGCCTCATGAACGACATTTAGCATCCTGTGTTGTGCCGACAGTGAAATTCGGTGGAGGTGGGGTGACAGTGTGGGCATGTTTTTCCTGGAAGGGGCTTGGACCCCTCGTTGCTTTGCACGGTACTGTCACAGCACATCATTATGTTGACATTTTACAAACGTTCATGATGCCTACCATCGAAGAACAGTTTGCGGATGATGATTGTGTGTTTGAACACGACAATGTGCCCATCCACACTTTGGGCCGTGTGGGACAGTGGTTTCAAGAGAACATCGTCCCACTTATGGCCTGGCCTGCGCAAAGCCCCGAATTGAATCCCATTGAACATCTCCGAGATGTTTTGGAACGACTACTTCGTACCAGACCATGCCGGCCAACATCCACTGCTCTTCTCATCTCTGCACTCTGCGAAGATTGGGCCGCCATTCCCCAAGATACCTTTCGCCAACTGATTGCCAGTATTCCTGCGAGAGTGGAGGCTGTCATCAAGGCTATGGGTGGCCCCACACGGTATTGACTGCCAGTGCATCTGATAGAGGATGCTTTGAACTTCACGCCCTAATTCCAGTGAGTGTCCGGATATTTTTGATCGCAGAGTATATCTCGCAGGATTGCAATTTACGAGCAAATGAAATGCTGAACTGGTGACAGTCTTTGATGTCTCGGGGGAAAACAACTTTTTCATTAAATTGTTTTAAAATTATTCGGTTGTTTCCATTGGAAATCCTCCTTGCATATTTTAATTGAATGTGTATGTGGTATCATTTGGCACCTTCAATTTTTAACCTGAAACTAACAAATTTAATGGTCATTTGTTCCCATTTTTTAGGACATTCTATAGGTCATATACCTATATTTTTTAGGTTATCAACTTCCGCTCCCTAGTAATGAGTGTAAACACTTTTCTTACTGACCCGTGTACACTGGATTGAAGTAGTTACTTTTCCACAAAACAATCTATAAATGGTTTGGCAGCAAATGAACAGCCACAGAGGTGCACCTAGTGGCACACAATAAAACAATGCATGCTGAAAATGTGCCACACAACAGGTTCCCAAGCGGATGGTGGCAGTGGCCACTGAAATCAACCAAACAGCACCAATCAATGCCAACACATTCAAACATTGAAGTACTGTGTATACATTGGATTTTGAAAAGTTACACTGATCAAAATGCTTCATATTTCACATGTTACAATGGAAAAGCAATGAGCAGAAATGTATGTTTGTCATATATCAGTAAACCAGTTTCAACAAAGAGAAAATGATTCCTGAAAGATGAAGCAGCATGAAGGAATTCGTGAAAAATTGATGCATTTTTTAAATGAATTGGGATAACCTTCAATTATACAAACCCTTCTTTGCCAGATTACTGAGGTAAGACAGCACAATACTCTTTCACAACTGAATGCACCTGACTGGCACCTGATACAACAGATTGATTGCACTATCCTCTACAGTGCAAAAAATGCTCAAATGCTGACTGAGCAGTTTTACATTTTCTCTGCAAAAGGAAAGTTTCACACCGTTACAGTAATTTTACATTTAGGTCAGGCATGTTACGTTGCCACGGATGGAATTTTCATGTTTCTCTTGAGTTTATGTGAGTTACACACACATACACAGGCCACATTTTCTGACAAACTATCTCGGTTACAGCTTTACCAAGATAAGAGAAAGCGAGAGAAACCAAATGACTGTGCACATTAGTTTGCTAGTGTGCAGGGGCATTCCTATCTTGGATCTTGAAAGAAATTTTACTCTGCATAAAATATCAAAATTCAATGATAAAAGCAACAATTTTTGACAGCTCATCCCCCAGATTTCATACGAATAGAATATCGCACTGAAGTTCCAAACTGAATATAATACAGCAAATTTACAGTTACCCAACATGCAACAAATCTATGGTCAGCTAACTGGTGTATTTTTAATCTGAGACTACTTACTTGATGTTCTTGTTGACCGTGACAGTTGCTGTTTTGTTAATCTCCATGGTCCTATTTGTTTTGAAGAACTTTTTGTTTGGATCAACAGGTGGGTTGTCAGGAACTTGAGTTGTAGTTTTACGTAGTGGTGTTTGCCTTGAAGTCTTCAAGAAAGGTTTTTCAGGGGCATCTATTTTGAATAAGTCTCTCTGTGTTGTTGGCGATACACTCTTGTGGTTATCAACGGAATAAGATTCGTAGATGCTTTGTTCTTTCGCATGAAAGTTCTTACGGACACCATTCTGGTTAGGCTTTGTTTTGGCCTCAGGCTTCTTAACAGCTGTGGGGGAAATTTTTGGAACTTTTGGCCTTTTCAGGCCATGCATTAAACCTGGGAATATCGACACTGGTTTCTTGCGCTTCGGATTGGTGTTGGAAGTGCTACGTTTGCGTTTCTGTTGAATTGCCGGTTGTCTGTCGAGAGCTGCAAAGTCAATCTTTCTCTGGGGAAACTTGTGCTTCGATTCAGGGAAAAGAACTCTTGCGCTACTCCTGTAGAACTTGTCTGCTGGCATTCCAGGGTCTTCCGGTGGAGAAACTTCTTGATCGCTGGAACTTTTAGAGGCTGAGAGTTTTGAAAAGCGATGAGCAAGTTCTGCAGAGTTGCTGACAAAGCGACTGAGCCTCGGTGACCTTCTAGGTGTCACTTCTTTGTACAGAACTTTAAAAGGAGTCAACAAAACCTGACTTCCAGGATTCTTCACTGGAGTTTCGGCTACACAGTCTGGAGATGGAGGAGCTGGACTGTATCGGTCTGGAGACGACGAAAGCAAAAGAGGAGACATGCTGCATGTCTTTCCGGGAGTCTGTACTTCACAATCGGTGTCATCACCATAGTGTATCATGTCGTGGTCTACCCTGCCATTCCCTGTCAATAACCCTTCCATGATTAACGACATCTCACGGTTCTGCTCAGCTGAACCAGCCAGAATTTCAGCAACTGCTGCCATGACACAGCAACTGCTGCAAATAAAAAAATAAAAAAAAATAATGCTATACTGTATCACACCTTCATGAGATGGCATTACGTTTTTCCACATATCCCATCTCCCTGTCCTGCATTCCGGCTGTAAAATTAGTTCCTTTCAGTGTCACTAACTAGGTGGATTGATTTAAATTGAGATTTGATTTTTTTTAAATCACTTAAAAGAAACAATTTATACAATAATGTACGTATGTAGAAGTCAGAATAACTTTTGGTGAAAGTACATTAATCTCGTAATCATTGAATGGTGTTTATTAAGCTCTAAGATTGGAAAAGCAACTATTGCCAACTTTTTAAGAAACATTTGTGCACAATTAGCAAAATAGGTAACTCACGATATGGTTAATTCATGTGAAATCACCGGAACAGGTTGGGTAAAAGTTCGGTATATCGGAGACACATTAAAATCGGATATTTTGTGTTTCGCATGGTTCGTACTTACCAACTGTGTATTGCAGAACAGTTCAAAGTGCCATTATGCTTTTTACACGAAAACAAATATAATTTTTCACATACAGTGATTTTTTTTTACTCACTTCTTCGCTTCCGGAACACACAATATGGCGGGCACATCTTGACTCACGTTGTGGGTATGCAGTGTTTCAACCTTCTTCACTGAAAAATACCTACTATCGAGTTAGTCACCGGTGGAAATTATACATTATACACGGGTAGCTGACGGATAGCCCCACGAACCATTGACGGATAACTCCACGAACCATTCACGGATAGCTCCACGAACCATTATGCACGGTAGCTGACGGATAGCCCCACGAACCATTTCCATCAGGTTAGGTTAGGTTTGGTTTGGTTGGGTTAGGCAAGCATAATAATAATAATAAAAAAAAGGGAGTTTGAAACACTGACAGTGGGTTACGACATCGAACGTGCGGAGCATGCAGTTCACGTACGGGAAGCATGGCAATTGTGCGTCGGTGGGATATTTCTCTTGAAAAATATACGATTTGCCGGTCAAATAGATTCCACGATGAAAGAAAATACCTCCACGAACGTTGGAAAGCTTGGAGAAACTAATTTCCGTAAGTAGTTTCTTCTGTAAAAATGAAGAAATGTGTCTCCAATATAACGAACTGTTACCATAGTATTTATTAATTACATCATGCAAATGGGATGGCAAGTCCATTAGAAGCTATTACGAATGAAAAAGTGAGTAGGGCAGAGGTTTGTTTGAACAGGTTAAGACATGCAAGCGGAGTACCATTAGTGGAAAAAAGCCGTGAAAGCTTCCTCAGATTTTATAATATAATATGTACCCATTGTAGTTATAGTATGCACTAGCAGTAACTTACCAAGTTATGCAAACTTATCAAATAATATTAACTCAATCTCTTCCAAGAATGTACTTGATTCGAATTCGAACCAAGCGAATGCATAAAGTGGTGCGCGGCAGCTGGAAAATTTCCCGCTAAAGTTCTCTGCTTTTATAGTTTTTGTACAGCGCTGTGCAAAGAGAATGGGGATTATTCTCTTTGGTGCTGTGTATCGTGAGGTTCGACAGGATAGGAAATAAATGCTAAACTGAACACCATTAATGAACTATAGTGAACACTGATCAGTGGCGCTACCACAGGGGGTATTAACTCCCCAACTTTCGACGGAAATCAATTCTAGGGGATAAAGGAGTGACAAACATTGAAGAAAAAATTGCAAGACTAGCATAATCTTTAAGAGCAGCAGGACAAAGGATACTTTTAAGAGGGAATTACTTTTCACGTATTTCTTGCATTTTTTTCCTTCCAGATGGCCAAGGGTACCTGCAAGAAGGGGGCACAGAAGTACAATGCACATTTCCACTCATTTTTTTTTTACAACAATTTTAAAAACTACACCTTGGAAAAATGACCCTTGCAAGTTCTCGCGTTTCTCTGCGTCCAGTTCAGGCCCGTAGCCAGGAATTCTTAGTAAGGGGGGCGAAGTGAATCCTAGAGGGGGCAAATTTTTAATATATTGTGTTGCATTGGCACATATAGCAGGGTCAGAGGCGTGGCGTGCATGTAGCCGGTGTTACCGCAGGTAACAGCAAAATGTAAAGAATTAAAAAGTTGTTTAAATAAAATTACAACATTGTTAAATATGTTAATGAACACCGTTGTCGTAGAGTAGATATTGCCTAGGACATTTTTTCTGCAGCCGACGGAAGCGAAGAGGGAGGCCGTTCCGCTACCGTGAAGAGGAAACAAGGGAGAAGAGGGCGCCAATGCAAGGAAAGAGCGGGGAAGGACTTTGGGACATAGTGTGCTATGGGGCTATTCATATGCCTGTTAAGGGGCCCTGTTGCCGTTCAGACCTACCGGATCAGCCAGTGTTGTCACATCGGATTGGCAGAAAAGAGCTAAATCCCGCCTAAAATAGGAAACCATTTCTGTGAAGCAACTAGATTTGTTTGTTTGATTTGGTGTTTTAAGTCCACTTTATGCACAGCAAGGCTAATTGGGACTGGACCTACAGTTTAAAGTGGGATCCGAACCACTATATGCCTCCACCGGGTATCGAACCCGGGACCCCTTGATTACACGACAACGACGTTACCACTGCGCCATCGGGGAGGCCTCTGTGAAGCAACTAGAGGTAGACTGCAAAGCCAAGGGGATTGAACTACAACTGAGACCAGTTAGGTAATAGACGAAAATATACTTCCTTGGTGTGATTTGTGATTTGGACAAAGCTTGCTCCAAAATACTAAGTTGGCAACAACAGTAGTACGTAGGTTACAACTGGGCTTCCCTTCCACAAAGGAGCGGAAGTCTGTCGCCTGCTCAGTGCTCACCACACAAACGACAAACTGACCCGAAAAAAGTGTGCATCTTCTTATTCCCCTTCGCACCTCATTACAAAGAAACAAGAGACAGAGGTCCACCACGTTCATTGGATTTTCATGGTAACTGTCTCATGAGTTGTAGTTCTTTCCAGGAGTGTTTGTGGCTAAATCACTGTGCTGATTGCAAAACAAGAACGAAATGAACAAATATCTAGCTCGAAAACATGTTTTCTTTACTGGGGAGGGGGGGGGGGCAACGTCTAGCAGGCATAATTGTCGTACTGATAGCCGATAACACTTTTGAAAAAGTCACGCCACGCCACTGAGCAGGGTACAGAGGGGCACTTGCCCCTCCTTCAAAAGTGATAATTGAAAGGAAAGGGAAGATATCTTGAAACTCTAATGAACAAAACAATTTCGAGCAACATCAAATAACATAGGGTGACCAGATATTTGTTGACCAAAGAGAGTATAGTCTATAGGTTGAAGGTGCGCATGCACAAAACATAAAAAGAAAATGAAAATAAGAGTGGCTATTTGTTATTGCTTCTATTATAGCCCCTATAAAATAGGCCTATACTCTACAGAGTCAAATTACTTATGGGTCTAGCAGTGGCGTGGCGTGGATTTTTAAAAGTGTTACCGGTTATCAGTAGGACATTTAAGGGAGACTTGGGCGCCTCCCCACCTCATGCCCCCCCCCCCCCAATGTCTTCCAAGTAGTTCATATAATATTAATCTGGTACGTATGCAATTCAATACTAGATTTTGGTAAAGTTATTAATCAGGGGAAAAAAAATGTTGACATAAGGACTAAAGTGAAATCGCAAACATTGGTTGTTGACACAATAATACGTAATTTGATATAGGATGAACCCGCCACCTCGGAACTCGGAGCAAGCTTCATTAATTAATTGACAATGCCCGAAAACAACATAAAGACGAAAGACACCAGTCACAAAACTCCCATTGCACAGTCCCTCCCACAAAACCGTTGTTTACTTTTGTAACACGTGAAGCACCCTCCTTGCCCCCTCCCCTCTCAGCATCGGCCCTTCCCCAATATTTCCTTCGGAACCTGCAAGAAGTCCATTTCTACTAATGTTGCCATCTTAGTTATTTTGAAACCAGATTTGCCCAAATCGCGAAACTTTTCGTTTCAAATAAGACGCATGTAGAGTAGATGTAGTCTTCATCATAGGCGTAGCTACGGAGTGTGCCGGGTGTGCCTAGGCACACCCTAATGGGCTGCTTTATCAAAGAGAATTAAATACAGATATTTCAATAAGAGAGAAAATAAGCGGCAGTTTGTAAGAAGTTGAAAATGTCATTACTTGGTAAAAATGTGTGCATTATTGCTGATGAAACGAGTGTCTATAGATTTAAATTTTTTGATGTCATTGGAGAAAGAAGATATTTACTGCATTCTACTCTGTACTGCAGCGCCCTTCTTCTATACCTGTCACAAGCTGCACGTGTGAGAGAGCTTTCTCCAAGCTTAGCCAAGTTAAAACTAAATTAAGAGCAACTCGGAAGCAGGTTAGATTGGAAGCCCTGCTCTTACTATTTGTGGAACAGGAAAAAGCTTAGTCTATTGATGTAAATGAAGTTGATGAGTTTAAGAACATTGTACCTTTTGACAGACGTCTCTTGTTATAGATGACGTGTATTTTGATGTATTTGTTTGTAACATTTATAAACATTTTGTGTGTGTGTGATTTCTATACAATTTGATTTTTTTCTACTACATATATTCAGAAATTTTCAACACTGTCATTTAGTGAATTTATATTCCTTTACAAACATCAGTGCAGTTAAAGAGCCAAATGATTGTGTTGCAAAATATACTATTATAAAGGTACAATACCTCATTTTTTTTTCTTTGTGCACACCCAAATATAAAGTTCTAGCTACGCCTATGGTCTTCATCTGTTTCCTAACTACTCCCACTCCCATGTTTCGCTAAATCCACTGAAATCTCATTTCTGACACCACTACTATTTCGTATATTTTACGTCCTTTGCTACCTTTAAGGCTTTCGCTTTATAGGATAATCGTGACGATGAGGATGCATGGTGAATTATTGAAATAAAATTATTATTTCTTTGTGTATGTAATTATTAATTTTTATAATTATGTAAGAAAAATAATAACAACGAACATTAAAATAACCATTTCTTGCTGAGGATTCGAACCTGCGACACCTGACACTTCAGAGCGTGCTAAGATAACAATCGGGAAATTATGCTTGTAAGTATTGTTTTCACCCAAAAACAGTTCTACCACCTCAAAAACATTGCTTCAATCCGAAATTATTGCATTCCTGCGACAACGTATGTCAATCTCAATCAGTATTATCAACAATTATCACAAATTCCTGTAACCGAAATAATATTATATGTGTGAAATATAGAATTTTAGGTTGACATTTTTAGGACAGCGGACCCCTTGACCATACCCATCCCTCTCCTCTCCTTCTCGCCCATGATGTCGAAGAAGGACAAAGAGGACTTTCATAAACGCTGATATTTAGTGTAAATACAAAATATCACTTGGTAGTTTGCTTTTGTCCCAGCGTGATTTGATTTTTTAAAATGTTGATTTGGCGATTTAAGTCCACTTCATGAACAGTAATGCTAATCGGGACAGTTTAAAGTTGGATCCGAACCCCTTGTGCCTCCACCGGGTATCGAACCCGGAATCCCTTGATGATAAGGCAGCGACGCTACCACTGCGCCATCATTCCCCAATGTGACTGGACACCTTCAGAGTAAGATAGACCCGATTAGGCGACTTAGCTCTTTTCTGACAATTGAATATGGCAACACTGGTATGTTTCCAGTAAGGATCACAGGCAACTGCGCCGGCTAAACAGGCATGCCAAAAACCTGCCTCCTCCTCCCGCGGTCAGTCTTTGCCGCAACGCGAAGTCTTCCTTGCTTGGGCTCAGGGCCCTTTCCTCATGTTGCCTGTGGAGGGTACCGGATCAGTCCTCCTCTTCGCTTTTGTCGGTGTCAGAAAAAATGTCAGTCTGCAATGTTTACTTTACGACAATATTACCAGTTTATGTACGTAATAATATTTTAAGATGGGTTCTTCAATTCTTTATATTTTGGTGTTACCTGCGGTAACAGCAGCTTCATGCACGCCACGCCTCTGGTCTAATGTAATTAGCTAATTACAAATACTTACTCACCAATGGCACCATCGTTCATACTTCTGGGATGATTTAAATCGTCCTTTATTGCCAGTCCAAACTCTTCACAGGTCATGACCACATTGAATTTCATTTTCATTACTTGTTCGAGTGTTGACACTAGGAGTGTACTTTTTTCCTCTCGCCGATAAGTTTTAGTAACACTGAAGAGTCTTTCACAACCAACATTTGTACCAGGCAGAGTAAACAAGAATTTTATAAGAGGCACAATCACTTTTAAATTTGACCCAGCCTGTACTAAATCTTTGCACACTGACCTCCACTTACACATCATTGATTCTTTTCTTCCCCCCCCCCCCCAATCTTCAAGATGTTTTTCAAGGGCTTTTGAAATTACACAGTAAGTTTCAGAAATATCATTATTATGGATCAGCCAATACCAGTGGTATCGGTATCGGAAAGTATCGGTGGAAATCAGCTACCGATACCAGCTGATACTTTCCAACATTTTGGTCTTTCACGCGGTCCGCAAAAATCCCACGCAACTTCTTGACAGTCTAATTATCCTAGAAATTATGCAAAATTAAAACTTCCTTTTTATTTTACACTAATTTTGCACGAAAAACTATATTTTGTGACTACATAATATCTATTTTAATATTCTAATTCAATTCTTGAATATTCTAAAGCAATTTTCTTGGTATGTTGATGCATATAATTGGAGGAGAATATTTACACACCAATATTGATCAATATTTTGAACAAATTTTAATTATTGCAATTTTCAAGTATCGGTATCGGTGGGAATTGTTAAGAGTATCGGCATCTTTATCGGTATCGGTTCAAAGTGGTATCGGCTCAGCCCTAATCATTATCATTAAATTCCAATGAATTTGAAATTGTTTTGCTTGTTGATGAAATATGACTCTTGATATTGTTCATAGGAAATTCTTGAGTCAAGGAGTAAATACTTCAGTTTGTTGACATCTTGACGTTTTCCGTTCTGTGATTTTTACGCGTAAAATAATGAATGAAATTAAATAGCAAGGAAAAGAGTATATGTGGGGATTTTTCCAAATTGAAAAGAGTATAGAGTATATGAACCTCTAAAAGAGTATGTCTGGTCACCCTAAATAACAATATTTTGATAATGACTTTTCGGACTACCAAAGAATACAAAGATAAAGTTTAACATAAATAGGCTAATCTGGACTGTATCTACTTTATATTTACAGGTCAATAATGTTAATAGACGATTAATATGTATCAACAGCTTTGGCTTCTCTGCAGAACTGATTAAAAAGTCCTTTATAAATCGTGCTTCATAATGTTTCCCTCTAGTTTCCAGTATACAAGATTTTTACGCACAAAGCAATCTAACAATTATCCAACAACACAATTGTCTTGTGTTATGCAAGAAAAATCGAATTAATTAAATAATAATAGTTACATATTATCCACACTTTGATCAATTGTGTAAAAATTTGTAATACTTTTTTTTTGTAGGCCTACTTGCTAAAACATTAAAACATGGGTCCCTTATACTCCACCACGAATTCTATTTGCTTCAAATGAAAGACTCTTGCATCACTACAGACAATGTTTACCTACTGGTTACGTTAATCATTTTGCAAAATATTGTGATGTTGAAATACATGTGTTTGACACCCGACAAACAAATAGGAATTCCTTGATTGATCAATGACTTCTTGGATTACAGTGTCATCAATCATTAATATTTCATATCAAGTTTTATAGAGGGAAATGTTGTATCCTTTTTATATTATGAAAAAAAATACCTTCCTTAATGACTATGGTACGAAAACGAACGATATTAGGGCCTCCTTCGCCTTAACCCATTTCCACGGCACGAGGTCTCTGGGTCGCTTATCGCCACCATTTTTTGAGCAGAAGCGTACAAACCCCAAATATCAGGGTTTTTGTATGCTGATACTAATTTCTGCCAGTCACACAATGGCTTAAGATATATGAATAAAATTAGGAGAATCCACTCCACAGAAGAAGAGTTGACATAATTATTTGTCAAAAAATTAGGTTGTGCCTGAGGTACTTTAACAGACAACGTCTGCTACAGACACAATGTAATATTATAAATATAATAAAATAAATATAAAAAAAAGATTTTCAATTGTATTTATTTCACTGTAGCTTGTTTCTACTTGTCATTTTCTTGAACTTATATTCATAGGGTGCCACCTGATAACACCGACAACTTTCACAGTGTGTACAGGACATCAACACAAGCAACTTTTCTCAGTCACTATTTGCTTGTTTAATTCTTCTTTCGATGTATGGCATCTTCTGTCCATAATGTATGCATTCCCATTGATAGCTTCGCAGTTGCAAATGTCATTTATTTCTATACTGCCGTTTAAAATTCTGAGAGCAATGGAAACGATATCATGCAAACAGTCAGGGTTAAAACTTAACTTTCTCTTTATAAAATGGATATTATAACACACACCTAGGTTGCTTATCATATTTGATGCGTTTGCGTAGAGAAATGATTCATAAGATTTGAAATTGATATTTACACTCCATAAGATGCTTAGTGTAACCCGTATCAAACTACAAATTTTATCGCTTTCTAACCGAAATAATAAATGTAAAGCACTATCACATTTTCATCGTGTTTAATAATAATTTGAGCCAGTAAGCTGTCCTACATCTTTCACTAGCCGACCTCCATGGTGGGATGGTTACATAACACATTACGAAGCCAGGGATTCCAGGTTCGAGCCTGGGCATGAGTGTTCTTTGTGAGCAGAGGCGAAACCACAAATTTTTATCTGTAGAGGGGGTCAAGTACCAGGGTAGTGGTAGTAATAATAGTAGCATTAAAAGACGTTATTATCGTCGTAAATCATGCAAAGGGAACAGAAGTTGGTGCTAAAGCATTTGTGTTTGAACAAATGATTTCAAATATTTTTTCAACTAGTTCAATTTCATATTAGCTAATAATGAAAAACAAGCACACAAGCTGTATTTTTGAAAGACAGAATATGCATGACGAACATTATTCTTTTTGTACACATGATACGTATAACTTTCATATAACATATATTTTACATGCAACATAGAGCGACGTAAAATAAGAAATACATATGCAACATGTTAATGCTAAATTGTATTTGTGTACGTATTCAAAGTTTCTTTAAAATATATATATTATTTAAATACATTACATGATCAATTCATGCCGGCCCCTGTGGCGGAGTGGTTAGCACATCGCGCTACGATGCTAGGGATCCCAGGTTCGAATCCTGGCCTGAGCATGGATATTTGTGAGTGTCCATTCATCAATTTCATCATATCATCCCCATCTTCGCAAATTAGCCAAAAGTGGCACAAAAGGCGAAGTAAAATAAATCAAATCACAAAAAAATCACATGATCAATTCATCCACCAAATTGTCTCTCAAATGTTCATGCATTTAAGCAGCAACAATCTGAAGTATATATCTGGCCTTACTTCTCTTTCGGGTAATTTAGAATGCATTACAGAAAAGAATCATATTGGGATCGAAGCGAGCAGGAAAATCTTTAGATCCAAATATTTGCAAACTGAAAACAATATTGATTTAATAGAGTGCAAATAATTCCACGGGGTGCCATGGGATCTCTTTAACATTTATTTTTCATTTAGATCGTTTTGGTCCCCATGACTGACTCCCCCCCCCCCCAGATATGGCTCTGAACTTGGACTATAAGAATAGCAGATACTGAAATTGCGAGCAAAGAGAGCAAGAAAAGATTACGAAATGTACTTTTATTTGCATAAAATTTGAAATCGAGGGGGCCCCTCTGAGCCCTCTGAAAGTGCCTTTAGCCGTCTGGAAGAAAAATGCAAGAAACACTTGAAAACTAATTCCATCTTGAGTATCCATTTGTCCTGCTATTCTTAGATTCTGCTAGTCATGTTTCTTTACTTCAATGTTTGCCCCCCCCCTAGATTGGACTTCAGTCCAATGCCTCTGCCCCCTGCCCCTCTGTAGTTGCAGCACTGTTTGTGTGTGTCTCTTCATCAATTTCACGTTATCACTCATTGTCACGATTAGCTGGATGTGGCAGAAAAGCAACGCTAAGTTCTAACTGTTCTAGATACTGAAAATTGCGAAAACATTTCCCGAAGTCTGAATCTGGAAGGGAATTTTTTCCCCCATCCTGATACAACATTATACGGAATCCCACACACCTTCATAAATCACAAAAACAATAAATGTCTTTGTTATGTTACTAGAGTAATACAGGATATAATTGTAAAGATTAGTGAGAATTCCAGGTAGGAATGTGTTCTGAATTTTTCACAGGGGGGGCAAAGCAGGCGCTCAGGGGGGCAGTTGCCCCCTGCCCCCCTCTAGCTACGGGTCTGGTCCAGTTTAAGAGGGAGGTGGAGTTTGGCGAAGGTCGCCGTGAAAAGTGCTTAAATTTAACATGGGCTTTTTTGCATTTTGTTGAATATAACGTTTTAGGACAAAAATTTGCCGGAAAACACTCAGTAGATGTGAACTTACTTTATGAAACTTTGAGTACATGACACATTTATGCAATTTCAGTTCGATAAATGTGCACAAATTCCATTATTTTTTTTCAATTTCCCATAAGGAAATACGTAAATAAGCACAGAATGGTTATAGGATTTGTGGGTAGCACCAACGAAAATGGCCATTATGATGCATACTAACGTAATGCTCAATCCTTCTATGACTAAGCTAGGGAGGGCTTTTCTTTCAAAAGTCACTTGCACAGCCCAAAATGATTGTTTAAAAATGTCATGTATTATCGATGGCGAAAGATACGGCCGCTTCAGCCGAATTTCATTCATGATAGTTCGCCACTTGGCCACTAGATGTCTCTGTTCGAAAATTGCCCCAGGCTGACGGGAGGGCTAGTTCGTGCGGGTGTTTTAATTCTCTGCACAGCTGGGTTCCGTCCCCTCGTCAGAAGGTCCCGTAGCTGTCACAGCTTGATTTATTGCCTCTTTCCCAGGCAAGAAACCAAGAAAGCAGGAAGGCCATGAGTTTGTGTATGTTTGAGTGTAGAGAAGCAGAGCATATTTACCGTGAATTGCAACCAGTGACACAGTAACTTTATCTCGACCCCTATATAATTTAGTTCTGGATTTTAAGGTGTTGGGGTTCTAGATGTGTGGCCCGGATAGTTTTGACATTATCGTTATGCGGCCCTACTCACGAATTGAGTTTGACATTGCTGGTCTATAGGACCTGTTGAGGAGATATATGTGTGTGTGTGTGTGTGTGTGTGTCATAGAACATCACTACTTCCAAACAAACTTGATGTGGCTCTTACAGAAACATCTGTTTTTGGAGTGGAACGATTACGAAAAGGTTTACACTGGCCTCCCCGATGGTGCAGTGGTAGTGTCGCCGCCTTGTAATCAAGGGGTTCAAGGTTCGATACCCGGTGGAGGCACGTAGTGGTTCGGATTCAACTTTAAACTGTAGGTCCAGTCCCTCTTAGCCTTACTGTGCATAAAGTGGACTTAAAACACTAAATCAATCAACCAACAAAAAGGTTTACTGTTTCTTTGCAAATCTTCAATTAATGTAAAATTTAGTATAAAAACATAATTTTTGCTGACTTTCTAACTTGACAAATTATTACTTCGAATTCTTCATAACACTTATAGTGCTGACCTTGAAGATCATACTATCATTAGTTGGACTGAAATTTCACTTGGGAAGCAATCAATTAACATTGGGAAAAATCACAATAGGAGAAAGCAACTAATGTGATGCAGGAACTGGTCATATGTTTCCACAGGGGATTCCCATCACCAATGAGAGTTTGTCCCCACCCTAGGCCGATTAGCCGGCCCCGTGGCGGAGTATTTATCTCATTTCGCTACGACGCCAGTGGTTCCGGGTTCGAATCCGGTCTGGGCATACGTGTCCTTCGTGAGCGTCTCTTCATCGATTACATCATATCATCATTAGCCAAGAGTGGCAGAAAGGCGAAGTAAAATAAACAAAATCAATCAACCTTGGCGGATTAAAGCTGCTGTGAACTCCAACGATGAGAACTGTGCAAAGGGACTTAATTCAGATCATAACAAAGAAAACTACTTCATCAAAGTGTAAGTTCAATATTATACTATTGTTTCCTGACATCTTTGTTACAACTGTACATTTTGTTACAGTATTTTGTCCGTCTTTCTCCTTTTCAGTTTTTCCATATGTTATTACGCATGTCCACGTTTCCCCTTTTTATATTCCAGGTAGTTTCGCTCCTGCCAATCTCTAATAGGGACTCTATTCGCTAATAGTTGAAATAATAATTGTTACTAATTATTGCCTTATTATTATCATTATTATTATATATCGATTTTGTATAAAAGAACACCCCCTTAAAAAAAAATACTTTCTTTCAACTGATATTCTCTACCTCCTTCTTTCCTTCTTTACTCTCAATTGATAATTCCAATCTCAACAAGAAAATTCAACATAATTATAGTAGCCACTGTAATCAACCAAATTTATTCAGTCAAAACTTCAGTGATGAAGGTTCCGCCTCGGGAGCCTGCCACTCTTCTCGTTCCATGCAAGAGTCAGTCAGCAAGCAGTGAAATGCGAATTGCTTTGCCAGTGGAGAAATTTTAGCCTCCGAAACCAGAATGAAAAGAAACAGGTGGGTGTCCTTTTCCTGGAAACCTCACTGCGGGAGTCACGCGGAGGGGAGGGGGTGGTGAAGGGAGGAAGGTTCTCTTCCTAGTCCTCTGATATGTCGCTAGGTGTCTCTGTATCGCATCGGGCCAGGAAACTACTTTCATGCCAACCTCCAGGCCACTCTTAAGGCAGAAACGAGCCTTCCAAAGTTGCGAGGCTAGCGTTGCGCTGAAAACACGCCGCCGCCATGTTACTACGTCACTCCTGAGGGAGAGCTCGTTTGTCGTCTGCTTCGAGCGTCCAGTTCTGGATGGGTAGCCCACGGTGAGCGAACACGTGCAGCAGTTTTACAAATCTGTACCGATTTAAATAATGGAAGAAGGAGCGATAGGAGAAAGGAAAGCTATGCTTTGTAATGATCATTCTTCTATGAAATATCCGTGCTACTCACGTGCAAGATAAATGAAAGGGTTCAGCTGCGTGTGTGTTCTCAGGCCATGCGAAAAATATTGCTTATAAAATTGGTTGCTGACCAGACACTCAAAAATATTTTTTAAACTTATATTTATCGATATTTACCGTAACCCATGTAGTGCAAAATAGGAATTTTCACATTCTTCACTTTATTTATAAAGCCTATTTAACTTTCTTTTCCATAAAGCAATTTCAGTTTGTGTTCCATTTCTGTTGCGCAAATTATGATCAAATATTTTTGTGCAGATAAGAGAAAATACACTGAGAAGATTACATTAGTTGCACAATACATATTTATACTTAGTTTATGTATAATCATTACAAGGAAATAATGTGCATAACCATGGGCGTATTTAAGGGGGATTCAACGGGTCCAACCCCCCTCTTTTTTGGGTTCACTAAAGTTACCAGTTTCCTTGTTCTATCCGCTTGTTCATAAAAAAATTCCTTCCGACTTATTTCATTCTCTTAAATTAGAGACGTATAGGACGGGATACGGATGGGAAGGAAATTTCGTAATTCCACACACCAGATGGGACTGCAGACCAATATCTGCAATTTCCTGATAGTTTCGGAATTTCTGCGATAAGAAACTGCATTGAGACTGTCAAATCAGTTATTTTTTCCCCCTCGAATCATATTAAAGAAATTTGGTTCTTAAAAACGTAGTGACACAAGATGAACAGAAAAGTATCAATACTAAGTAGCGTGACTTCGTGACTACAAACACACAACTTTGTCGGGTCCAACATCCCCTCCCCCATGCTTCCCAACAAGCTTCCGGCCAGCAGTGTCCTGGATTTTCACTTACGAAATAAAGCAACCCTAATCATTCCAAAAGTTGATCCATCCCCCCCCCCCCGTGAACTATATATACGCCCATGTGTATAACAATATCCCATACTGAAATGGTACGATATAATTATTTTGAATTTTGTACTGCGAAAAAAGCCGCCTCATCTTGTTACCCCGAACTCATTAATTGGTTGGTTCACAACTTCACCACTAAGGATCTTATCGAGACGAGACATGGCAGCCTTGGTCTCGTTCTCGTTGAGAGTTGTAAATGTCTGTCTCATGTTTATTTGTAAATGTCTCATTGACAGTCTCGTCTCAATTTATAAACATCCGTCTCGGTTTGGGAGGGCAATTCTCGTTCTCGTCTCAAGTCTAGAAAAGTATAGAATTAACAACGTATGCAAAGGCTTATCATTATAAATACAAAAATACCTTTCTTAATATTTTTTTATTATTTTGATTTTGACTCCTCGTTTCGACGGTACAGCCCTCGAAAACTGAATATTATCCTGCTTATATATGCAAACCAAACTGCAGATTCAGAATTACCAGGAATGAACTGGCGTTGTAATTATTATACACAAAATTCATGATTTATCTGAGGAAGTCGCATGTTCCAGGTTTGACTCTCGACCTGGGCATGACTGTTTCCTTGTGAGTGACATTTCATTGAACTGGAAATTGTTACATGGGAGGATGTATGCTCGAGACTTTGGGGACAGCTAGGGGGATGCTTCTATTGTTAATGTTAGTGTTGCTCACGAGACGAGGCATGTTCCGTCTCGTCTCATAAAAGGAGATGGGACAAGTGAATGTTTTCGAAATGAGATGGGACAAGTGAATGTTTTCGAAATGAGATGGGACAAGTGAATGTTTTCGAAATAAGATGGGACAGAAGAAAAAGTTCGTCTCTTATCATGGCAGCTTGGGTGATACTTAGATTGTGCAGTTGGTGGTAGTGTGTGTGTGGGGGAGAGGGAGGGTGTACTCCTGCACCCCGACTTCGAATACTGCTTGTAGTTATTCATCTTCATTGTAGCGATTAGCCAAAAGATGGAAGAAATGTGATGTTAGAGATGATACATAATAAATTAACCATGCGTTCTCATCGTTGCGGTTAAACAAAGTGAACGGAAAAGCGACGTAAACGTAGGCTAAATACAAAAATTTGCAATATATATATTAACTGAAGAAAACTGTCATTTACTGCAGGAAATTTAAAAACTCACCGTACCTTTTTATACCGTATCACCTCTTATATTACAGAAATTGGCGTGTAAACCAGTGTGTTCTAAAAGTATTATCTTAAAATTTGTGAAGAAAATAATTGTAATTCCAGAAAAGGCATTCCTATAACATTAAGTTCTTGCCAGTCAGAACTAACCTATGTATTCGCAATGAACAAGGCTGTTCACGTGTTCAGCCATTGACTGTTACAAGGTTTGCTTTGTCACCCTAATGGGAAAACCCTCTACCGAGTGGCTGGATTATAGTAAATACTACTATACTGCTAGGGCATAATTCATCTCCAAGAAATGGAGCACAGATTTTTGCACTGGAAGTTACAAGATACTTGTTTTACACAGTAACAAGTGAATTTGCTGTCGATTCCGCGACTCATGCTAAGGCTCTGTCCGAAAGGTACGAAGTACGTACTTGAAGCATGGTTTTGGCGGAAATGACGTCAACCAGTACAGTTCGAAAGCGCCAAGTACAGGAGTACGCAAGTGCATATCTCGCAGTGCAGATGGAAGCTGACTCGGTCACGTGATTTCCGCACTCGTTGTTCGTTTGTTTAAAATCGCGGAGGTAGAAGGTCAGCAACACAGGTTAAATATACGTTACGTTATGGGTTAGCAAGTTGTTGGTTAAAGTGCTTCTAATGTGTGGAATTGTATGTGTACGAACATTTGAAAATGAAACGTGATTTCTATGGTGAAAAACAAGTGTTTATAACGTGGGGAAAACAAAGAGTACTAAGTTTTATCTAGTGATCGTATTTGGCGCTGCAGTCGAAGTGCAATTCGAAAGACTTTCACTTCCAGTCCACGACTTCAAGACCGTACTCCAAGACCATACTCGGAGGATGCTTCCTTCAAGTACGGTCTTGCACCTTTGGGACACGGCCTAAGTTGACGGGACGATCAGAATAAGTGATGACGTCAGAGGACCTCCTGTCTGTGGAGAGGACGTTTTCAAATCCGTGACGTAGTAGGTGAATTTCAGCGGTGTTTGAAGGCGTGTTTCTCGAGAACCGAAACAAATATCGCCGAGATATTTTGCACGTCTCACGTTTTCATGTCAAAGTGGAAATGTCCATTGCACCCCCTCGATTTCAAATTTTATACAAATAAAAATTCATTTCGTAAAATTTTCTTGCTCGCTTCGCTCCCAGCTCTTTATCTCATTTTATTACAGTCTCGTCATGTTCGGAGCCGTAGTTATTGGAACGGCGGGAGTCGGCCCTGGGATCCGAACGATCTAAATTTAGAAAATTGTAAATGAGAATTCCATGACGCCCCGTGAAATTATTTGCGCGCTATTAAATCAATATTGTTTTCAGTTTGCAAGAACTTATATCTAAACAATTTCTACTCGCTTCGCTCACAGTATTTCTGTAATGCATTGTAAATTACCATATAGCCGCGGTAGCTCAGTCGTTAGGACGTCTGACTACCATGAGAGAGACCGGGGTTCGATTTTCGGCGGGAGAGAACCGGGACTTTGGCCGAGGCGAAACCACGAATTTTTGTCTAGGCGGGCAAGTAGCAGGACGATAAATGTGCCAATGATAATAATAATAATTGTAGTATTTTTATTACTATCATTTTTTTCTGGTATTTTTTCAACACGTTCAATTTCACATTAGCTAATAATGGAAAACAAGCACACAAACTGTATTTTGGAAAGTAAAAAAATGACGAATATAATCATTTTTGTACATATGACATGTGCAACTTTCATGTAGAACGCACGTTTTACACATATGCAACATGGAGCGACGTAATATAAGAAAATACATATATGCAACATGTTAACACAAAATTGTGCAGGCATTCAATGTTTCTTTAATACATATATATTATTTAAATACATTACATAATCAATTCATCCATTCACCTCATAACAAACCAACAGCAAAATGATATAAATTATCTCTCACACGTGTCATCTCCTTTTTCTCGAAACGATTGTTCATACATTTAAAACAAAACTGTTTACCAACAACACAGTCTGAAGAACATATTTGGTCTTACTTTTCTCTGTAGTAATTTACAATGCATTACAGAAATAGAAGAAAATTGCGAGCAAAAGGAGAAAGAAAATTCTTAGATCCAATTTTTGCAAACTGAAAACAATATTGATTTCATAGGGCGCAAATAATTTCACGGGGCGCCATGGCATTCTCTCCTTTACACCTTCTTTATCATTTAGATCGTTTGGTGCCCAGGTCTGACTCCTGCCGCCCCTTGCTACGGCTCTGAACTTGATGAGACTGTATGAAAAGCAGTTATTGCGAGCGAAGCGATCAAGAAAGTTTTACGAAACGTATCTTTATTTGTATAACATTAGAAATCGAAGGAGTGTAGGCAAAATGCCCCCGTGTGGGTGCTCTTGGCAGGGGCGGCGCCAGAAATTTTCGTCCGGGTGGGCAGAAGCTCCACATTGATAGATGAGGGTGGGCAGTATAAATGTAAGACCATATATAGTATATATGTGTATGTAAGACGTATGCATCCCCCTCTCTCTTGCACTCCCGATTTTCCTCTTACTTCTTTTCCCTTTCCTTTTCTTGTTTTCCTCTTTATCTTTTCTAATCTATTCTCGCATCTTGTTCTAGTTCCTTTCGCTTTGTCTCTGATGTACACAATTATTTCAAGGAAGTGTTTACCCATGCGCAGCCATACATTCTAGTCACATTCATTCATGCATGTTAATAGAGTAAAATAAATGTGAATTAAGTTTATTTAAGCTTGTTGCAAATACTTGATTTTATGTATTCGGCGACAATGATAGAAAGTGCGATGGTAGACAATCGTGAAGTTTCTCGTAATTTAAATGCATGTTCCTGAGCATAGTATTTTCATGGAATGAGTTTTTGACTGAAAGAGTTTTCTTACTCTTTGGAGGTCACATTTTTTAGCTTATAAGGTTTTTACAACTGAGAAATCTATCTGAATGTTTGTAGTAGCGGCGATTGGGTGCCAACGTTTGAGGGGCAAGGACAATATACTTTTCCTTGGTAGAAAAGGCTTAGCATAATGAGGTCATAGTGCGGGGTCAAAAGTGGCAAAATGTGGAGGGGGAACTGCATCCCCCACTTCCCGCTCCTCCTAATCGCCGCCACTGAATGTTTGGATGAAAATGAACGTCTTATTAGCAATGATTTAAAACACACACGGATAACCAATTGTTTGTTCATTGTCCATGAAGTATTCCTAGGCTAATGAAAGGCTATTTTGACAAAATATAACTCATAAGTAATAAACAAGTAAGATTGAAAAATCTGTTCAGAATTGAAGAGATTATTAGCTAAGTTGCTATTCGTTTTCTGAACTTTCGTGTTACTAATGCGGGAGAAGCAATACACGTATGGTTACATGAACATATTTTATGAGGTAACAAAATGATTTAGGACACAAGGAATTCATCAAAGTTGATTACCGTACCAGTAATAATTCATCTATTTTCATAGATGACTTAGGTTGCCCCCTGTGGTTGCACCACTGCTCCAATCCCCTCTACACAGTTTCAGTTATAACTTCTCGTTAAGTTACATGGTGTGGTTTGTTATTATATTTTTCCCACATCCGAAGTACCTAACTTTCTTTTTCATTATGTGGTACTTTTCAAAGCAGTCTTTCCCAGTGAATCCCCGGAGCTGCAGTCCTCAAGTTCACCCTAAATTCTGATCTAATCTTGATTATACCCTGAATAATTTTGAGCCTCCTAAGCCTACTAGCTGCTTTTAATCATGGAAGTGTTCATTTGATCACAGTTTTTGTTTCAATAGCTCTAGTAATTACTTTCACTTTCTAATGACAAAATTGGCTTTTTATCGGTTGATAATATGTGAACATTTCTAGCATAGATACTATTCAGAAGTTAAAAATACATGTTATGTACACCAGAATACATTTACTTATTGAATCATTCATATATCCCCAAGTATATGTACTTATTGAATTTGATTGGGTGGGCAATCGGGTGGGCACAGGAATTTTTGGGTGGGCGCTTGCCCACCCGTGCCCACCCCTGTCGCCGTCCCTGGCTCTTGGCCACCTGGAAGATAAATGCAATAAATACCTAGAATTGGTTTCCGTCCAATGTTGATGGACAATGCCCCTTTTGTGGTTGCGCCATTGGCATACGTATGGCTATAAGGCTAGCACATGAATAAAGGCGAACTCTTTTTATTAACTGTGTTATATTATTTTAATAATCACCAGGTTTTTCTGCCCCACCCTGTACTTTACATCAGTGGCGCAACCACAGGGGAGCAGAGGCATTGCCCCCCAACCTATGCCGGAAATGAGTTCTAAGGGGGTAGGGGGGCAAACATTGACGGCCAAGGGTACCTGCAGGAGGCAATTACCGCCCAAAATTTACAATTTTATGTATAATAAAAATACATTTTTGCTCGGTTCGCTCTCAATACCTGCTTTTCTTACTCTTATCAAGTTCAGAGCCGTAGCTAGGGGGCAGCGGGAGTCGGCTCTGGGCACCAAACGATGTAAATGAGAAAAGTTGTAAAAGAGAAAATGCCATGGCGGCCCGTTAAATTAATTGCGCCCTATTAAATCAATATTGACTTCAGTCTGCAAATAAAATTGGATCTAAGAATTTTCTTGCTCTCTTCGCTCGCAAATAATTGTTGTTTTCTGTGCTGCATTAGTGCATTGTAAATTACCAGATAGAGATTTAAGACTTCTCTTAATTGATTTTGTCTTAAATGCATAAACAATTAATTTTAGGAAAGGGAGCTTGCACATTTCAGAGACGATTTATATAACTTTTGCTGTTGGTTATGAGGTGGATGAATTGATTGTGTAATGTATTTAAATAATATATGTTGTGTATATATGTATTAAAGAAACTTTGAATACGTACATAATTTAATGTTGGCACGTTGCATATGTATTTTTTTTATTTTTCGTCGCTGTATGTTGCATATGTGTGAAACATATAACGTGCATGAATATTATACACGTTAATGTAATATATATATATATATATATATTCGGAATACATTTATTAAGCATTTTCTGTCTTTCAAAAAGAGTTTCTGTGCTTGCTTTCCGTTGTGAACAAATAATTCAAATCGTTTGTTCGAACACAAATGCTTTAGCACCTTAGAGTAGGCCAATAGCACCTTCTATACTCTTAAGTTTAGCACCGACTTCTACCGGGGCCTCCGAGATACTTATACTTATGTATACGTCAGTGGCGTAGCGCACTTCTCTGGGGGCCCCCTTGCAAGCAAAATATTGGGGGGCCCCTTACTGACAAAAAAATATGATGCCGGAGTGGGACGGAAGTACAATTTTTATCTAGTCCCCCTTACCGCCCTCCCCCAAGTTGTACAAGAAATTAACATATATACCTTAAATACTCTCCTTTTTGTTATCGACTTAAACATTAGTGGATTACCTCATTGAAACTAAATCAGAATGGTCTGAATCTCAGCTAAATAACTGGAAGAAGAATCTGGAAATCGTTTCTCGTATTTAAACACAGCGGCACTGCGAGGAATCTTTTTGGAGGAGGGGAAAGCTTCCCATTGCCAAATATTTTGTTCGTGATCATTTGTGTTTTTTGCTTGAAACATTTTTAATGAGGTTACATATAATACACAGATATTTTTAAAAAAATCTGTTGTGACGGGCATTGTTAAGGGATAGTAAACACTCATTTCATGGGCTTTGAGGTGGTTGCGCCTTCAGCCCCTAAGCCATCCATGGCTGCGCCAGGTCAAGATTCAACGTAAGAGTCGCTCACATTAGCCTTCTAATATTAATATGGACCAATAGACTCAAGCAAACTTATCACTGCAGTTATGGGGGTTCAACTGGACCTCTCGATTTCCGTTGGTGACCTAACATCACACAAAGTCAATTGCTATCTGGTACGAAAAAATGGTCGCGGTCTTCGGTCTTGGGAGATAAAGCTGCGATAGGATCCTATTCACTGGAAATTTGCCGCTTGGAAGGACTGAACCCCCCACCCAAAAAAGGTTCGACCTTTATATCATTATTCATAATTTTAACGCTGCCACTTCTTTTCGATAGACCATTGATCATATATATAACCGTTTTATTAATAGATCATCAGTGTTGAAATTTGCATAAGCATCCTCCTCCACACACAGCATTATCTTCCTTCTATCCCCAAACTCTGAACAAGGAAATTCGCAGACAAGAATTTTCAATTCGAACACTGCAGATCACAAAATCGTAACACATTGGAAAAGAAAAACTGGTTCGACAGAAATGTCCACATAATTTCAATATATAAGAAAAATGAACTTCACAAAATTACACAAAATAATGGACACATATAGGAAACTCATACGCTGTATACCCTACGTGGCAGAGGAAGGGATAATGGCCCTCAGTCAGGGCAAGGTGGTAATTGCCCCTAGGCTCCATCTCCTAGTGGGGCGTCAAGTTGAGTTATACGTGCTGCTGCGCTCGTCGGAAAATACCTGTAGATAATTGGGAAAAACTTCTAAAAACCTGCCACACAGACGATACGAACATCGTAAGTATCTCAGGACATAGTGTAGTGATAAACAGGTGAAAATTAGGTATAACTTAAGGAAAAATCATAAAAATGCCAGGCTGTTGTAATTGTTACAAAGCAAAGCTGGAAATAGAAAAACTGCAACGTGAACTATCAACAAGAAATGAGATCATCAAAATTCTCGAAGCAGACAAGTTAGAACTGTTAAACCGGAAAGGAGAAGAGAAGATGGAACATGGTACATGGTCAGATGTGGTCAAACGAAACATAAACAAGAAGTCCGCGATAAACTTGTCCAACAACAACTATGCAGCCAATCACAGTGTATCAAATACAGTTATGCATCCAAACCCGTTTGAAGTGCTAAACAATGCAGAAGTTAGCTCCATAACAACTTCATCGGCTCACATATCAAGTGCAAATGCTTTCCCATTGAAACACATCGGCAAAATGAGAAATCGACACAAAACAAGTAAACGTCCTGAAACCAATAAATACGACCAAAACACTATAGTCAATAAAAGTTACAAAGGTAATGTCTTAATTTTGGGTGATAGCCATAGTCGTGGTATTGCTTCTAAGTTGGGCGAGAAGTGTAGTGAATACAATGTATCTGGATTTACTAAACCTGGCGCCCCATTGACAGAAGTTGTTAAATCATTACCTGACATGTGCAAGGACTATGGAAAAAACGACCATGTGATCATAATGGGCGGTTCCAATGATATATCAAGAAATGAAGGAAAATTGGTAATCTCAGTAATTAAAAACTGCCTTGAAACAACAAAACATACCAACGTCGTCATTACTGCCATTCCTCACAGATACGACCTAATACCAACTTCCTGTGTAAATTTAGAAATTAACAGTGTGAACTCTAAAATCTACAAAGTGTGTAAATCCTCTCCCACAGCAAAAATGCTAAGCGTTAGTGAAATTGGAAGAGATGGCCACACAAACCATGGCCAACATCTGAACGGAAAAGGGAAAACACTTCTGTGTGATAATCTCTATGCACTATTTACTAATACACAACCCTCGCAGAAATCAGTGTACCCTCTTAAGGAAAAACCAGAAAGTGAAGTGTGTGAAGTGCAGTGTGATACTAACCTCGTAACTCCAAACAAAAATGATGATACGGTAAAAGGTGAAGAAAAAATTAGTGTCAGTGTAGGCAATGTAACCACAATAAAAGGAAATGGTGAAAATGAAGAAACAATTGAAAACAATAAAGGTACCCTTCGAAAATCTACGAGGGAGAAAAAAGTACCAATAACACGTGATAATACTTTTTTATGGGTAAAGTAACCAGAACACTGGATGGTATGGTAAGCTCTAAAAAGTCAGAAACCTTGAACATATTTCATCGAAATGTTCAAGGCTTAAATACAGATAAGAAAATGATGTTAGAAATCCACCTATCAAATTTCTCAGAAAAAATAGATGCACTATGCCTCACAGAACATTGGCTAAAGCAAGAACAACTCAAATATATAAATATCCCATGTTATAATCTCATATGTAGTTATGCTAGGCCAACCATAAGTAGGGGAGGGTCATGTATATATGTAAAGAACGACATAGAGGCAAATGAGTGCACAAAATTTTTGCATCTAAATTTAGAAAAACATTTCGAAGCATGCGTAATGGAATTACCAAAACATAAACTGGTTATTGTATGTATATACAGAACCCCAGACAGCGACTTAAAAATATTCATAAAACACCTGGATATCATCTTAAATTACTACCAACAGAGTAACAAACTTGTAGCAGTTATTGGCGATCTAAATATAGACTTTCTAAAAGGAAATCTAAACAATAATTTAAACACACTCCTTAACATGTATAATTTAGAACACATGGTCAAGCAACCCACAAGAATCACCAAATACACAGAAAGTGCACTTGACCAAATACTCATAAACCAACACCTATGTAACTGTGAGACATCTGTATTTGACACAGGTTTCTCTGACCATCAAGCTCAAATGTTTTCTTTATCACCAACCACAGTGACTAATCCAAAACACAGTACCAAAAATGAAACACAAGTTGTAAGCAGAAGGTCATTCAGCAAACAAAATATTAATTATTTTCATTATTTATTAAGCAAAGAAACATGGAGTGATATTCATGAGTCCAATGATACAGATGAAGCATATAATTCATTTCTAAAAACGTTCACTTATTATTTCGAAATAGCTTTTCCCAAGAAACAAGTTAGAACTTCAGCAACCCAAAAGAACCACTGGATAACACCTGGAATTATTAAATCTAGTGAAAGAATGAGATATCTAAGCAGAATCAGAAAAGATGGAGATGCCACAGCTGATTTTGAAACATATTTCCACAAGTACAAGTCAATCTATAGGAAAATAATAAAAAAGGCTAAGCAAATGCACAATGAGAATACCATCATAAATTCCAAAAATAAATCTAAAACAATGTGGCAAATTGTAAGCACAGAGCTACATGGAGGCAGCAAAAGAAAAGAAAATATTACACTACAACATAATTCTGAGACTGTAAAGGAACCTCTCGAAGTTGCAACATTATTAAATGAATACTATGCAAATGTTGCGAAAATGTACTCCACCCCCAACACTAATACCAGTCACAACACAAACAACTTAAAGAAATTAGGAACGTGCACCAAAACAATGTACTTGCATCCAGCAACTACTATGGAGGTTGAAAAAATCGTACAGAAACTCAGACCTACTTGGTCGAGTAGTGTAGATGAAATCCCCACTTATATTGTCAAACAATGCAAAGAATATATTGCAATCCCACTGTGCCACATAATCAATTTGTCCCTCACCGCAGGAGTTTTTCCACAAAAGCTGAAGGAAGCAAAAGTAATTCCAATATACAAGAAAGGAGATAGAAACAACTTAACCAACTACAGACCAATATCTCTCCTCTCCCCATTCTCGAAAATTTTAGAAGCTACCATGAACAATCGAATTGTATCATTTTTAGAAAAACAACAACTTATTTCAAATACTCAGCATGGCTTCCGCAAAGGGAAATCAACTGAAACTGCTGTGTTTCAATATTTGGAATATATAAGAGAAACATTAGACAAAACGGGACAATGCACGGGACTCTTTCTAGATTTGACAAAAGCCTTCGACTTAGTACCCCATGAAAAACTATTACAAAAAATAAAACATTATGGCATAAGAGGCATCGCACATGATTGGCTCACATCCTATCTTAGCAAACGCATGCAAATAGTCGAGATTATCCACAGAAAGGATGACGGTGTGCAATCTAGCTTTGTCTCAAAACCCTGCACAATATCAAGTGGAGTTCCACAAGGTTCTATTATTGGACCATTACTCTTCTTAATATATATTAATGATTTGCCAATAAATTTAAATTCAGCAAAAACCACTCTTTATGCAGATGATACAAGTGTAGCCATCACTGGTGGTAAGGAACAAACCCTAAACTCTAATATCAAACATGTAACAATCAAACTCAGCAAATGGTTCTCTGACAATAATTTAGTATTAAACAGCAGCAAAACTGTGGCTGTCAATTTCCATCACACAAGGAATAAAATGATAAATGAACCAAATGTTACATTAGGTAATATGACAGTAAATCACGCTAAAACAGTCAAATTCCTGGGAGTATGGATTCATGAAAGCTTAAAATGGGACCCACACATAGATCACCTCTCCGCAAAACTAGGTAAAATTATATTTGGCATTAATACACTGAAAACAATATCAAACTTAGAAACATTGAAAATACTATATTACACCTTGTTTCAATCTTTATTAACATACGGTATAATCTTCTGGGGAAATTCCACTAATAGTAATAAAATTTTTGTGCTGCAAAAGAAAATTGTCAGAATAATAGCAGGAGCTAAGAGAAATACACCCTGCAGAAGACTGTTTAAAAATTTAGGCATATTACCCTCACCATGCTTGTATATACTTCATCTGCTGATGTATGTGAAAACTGACTTAGATTCCTTCAAATGTAACAACTCTTCACATAAATATTATACAAGGAATGGCAGCAACCTCACAATACCATCACACAACACCACATTATTTGAGAAAGGACCTAAATACATGGCTGTTCACTGTTTCAATAACCTTCCGAGCGACATAAAAATAATAGAATCAGCTACCTCATATAAAAAGCATGTAAAAAAATACCTATTAGATCATTGTTTTTATTCTGTTAAAGAGTACCTGACAATAAATTGCAAATTGTCACATTTTAAATGAACTCCTAGGACATGTATATGTATGTATTGATTTTATCTATTATATGTATGTAAATTTAATGTAAACCTTGCAACTAACAGCAAGAACAAGGAGAATCAATTATAATGTAATCAATGTTTTTTTTAAATGTTATGTATAATATCTTCATACTTGTACCTATTTGAAAATAATTATTAACGGTAATGTGCTGACATGTTCCATACCATGTGTGGAAAACAACCACTGTACAATGGTCAAAGGAATGAAATAAATCATATCATATCATATCATATCAAAACGTAACAAGTGTAGACAATGTGGGAAATTCATTTCAACTCGTATTTCAATATGAAAAGGCTTGGAGCCCCCTTCAAAATATTTAATTTGAAGTTAATTTTTAAATATCACGTGTAACACTAATATTAGCGGTAAAAGGTAGTGAATTACCAAGTTTGATGTTTATTGTGCATCAATAAGGAATCGACTGGTTGGGCAATTGAATCTTTCTATAGGATTCATAACTGTAGACAATCGACACACTACACTACTTTTACGACAAACTGAGTAGCTATAACCATAGATAACTGTATGAGATGAGGAATATTTTCCTATCGATTGCTATAAGTTAATTCTGTATTTCAGAGGGGATCCATATGACAAGTTACCCGGACCCCTCTGGCTGAGACAATAGTCCATTGCTTATTATCGCAGACGTCGTTACATGATGTTACTGGGAACCAGATTTCTGTTTCGCAAATCGATCTTTTTTTTTTTTTTTTGTAATCGACACTAACTGTGAAATTTCTGTTATTATATAAGGATTCGGTTTTCGGCGTTCACAGTGATAGGATCAAATAGTGATCGAGTGCGCTGAAACTGTAGCTTTGTGTGTGAGATAGGAACAATACTATTACTATAAGTCATATCCCGTTGATACGTGTTTCAGTGTTATTTCTGTGCATCTTGCGGGAATTTAAATTCGTGTCGTGAGGAAGCCGGCAATTGCCGGCCTCATTTAACTACCAACCATGATGGACGAACAGGAACGGTCTGCAGCTGCCGGACTTGTAGAATTGGCACAAGTCGGCCACACCAACCCCCACCTCGACACAGAAGATATATCCATGCTTGAACTAACAAAAGGCCCAGGTAAACGGACACATGAGGAAAGTGAGGAGCCTACAGTGCACGAAAAAATTTCGCGGCCCACACAGGATCCACGCAGTCCCTTAGTTTACTGGTACTCTTCAGATATCCCTGGACCCTATGTCGTGTTATTAGAGGGATTGAATCGAAATATTGGCAAACTTTCTGCCGGCAGTCTCGGCAATAGGCTGAGAAAGGCCGATATTCCTGTCTATTTGATAGAACAAAGTGGAAAAAACCGAGTGCGTGTGACATTTAATTCCGCAGAACATGCCAACGCTTTTGTCAAAAATGCCCCCTTCCTCGACCTTCTTGAAGTCCGGGCAAAAATTCCTCAAAGTTTAGTTCAACGAGAAGGTTTAGTTTATGGCATAGAGTTGGATGTAACAGAACAGGATGTCCTTGACGGAATAGCTTCACCCTTTCCAGTTATCAGTGCGAAACGTCTTAAGAAAAAACTTTGGAATGACGATGGAACAGCTAGATTAGTTGATACCAAATTAGTTTGTCTCACCTTCCATGGAAAATTTCTTCCGGAAAAGGTGCTTATCAACAGTGAAGTCTTGGTAGTCAAACCCCGTGTCAGGGCAGTGTTGCAGTGTTCCGTTTGTATGAGATACTCGCACGGCAGGGCCCAATGCAGGTCAAAACCTATCTGCAGTAATTGCGGATCTGAAAGCCATGATACCCCTTGTAACAAGCCCCCCTTTTGTATTAACTGTAAGCAAGGTCATGGTGCCCTTGATCGCACCTGTGAAATTTGGCGCCAGGAATCACAAATCCAAAATAAAATGGCCATGGAAAATTTATCCTACCATGACGCAAGACAAAAAATCTTGGGAACATATTCGGCCCCTCCTTCCAGGGAAGCGATCCTAAACCCGATTTATAATAAACGGGACTTTCCACCCCTCAAACCTAGCAAACTCAATACGACTCCTAGTCAACTTGGGCCACTCAGTAGCGCTTGGGAAAATCCTTTCACAGCGTTGACAACAGAAGAACCTAGTCTTTTACACCCGGAAGCAGGCCCCAGTGTCACCGACACCTCGGTGGGTCTCGCCAACCACAACAAATTTTCCAGACCCCGCCATCGGCCACACAGAAGTTTGATAACAAAGGTTAGGCGTCCGGGTGCTGAACACTTGGATTGTCGGCATGCCTCCAGTTCCAGTTCGGACACTGATAACGACATAACTTGTAATGATGCGATCATTACTGGATCCTTTTTTATATTATAAATTGTGTATGCCTATGTCTATGTCCTGTACGTTTGAGTTCTTGGCCGTTGGGGAGCGGTAAGTTTCCAGTAACGGTTTAGGTCATTAGCGGGGCCTATAAAAGGAAGGGAAGGCAGCAGTCGGCCTCAGATGTTTTGGTGCGATACGGCGAGGTAAAGAGGTGTCTCTTCTCTATGGGGCGAAACGAAGACTTTTCTTGATAATATGAATAGGCGGATACTTTAACTTTCTCTCTTTCTTTTAGTACACACACTTGCTCTTTTCACATTATTCCAATAGTTTATTTCATGTGGGAAACCGGGTACACAACACACATACCTTCAGCCACCTTTTTTGGTACTGAGGGTTATATTTTTTTTTACTCGTGGAGCCAGTGGCTACGCGAGTCTACACACTCTCTTCGGGAAGGGGGGACAGGGTACACCGGAATGTAATTTTGCGGATAACGGCCAAGAATTAACTTCTGTAAATATAATATGAATAAACCTATATATATCTAAAAGGAAATGGGCGTTATGTTGTAATTTGAAGAGGTACGTGTCTATTGCCTAAACTAGCATCCACAGAACTTCAGGTACTGCAAGTTTTGAACCTCGGGACAAGGATTCAAAAATGTATGGTTGTGTATATAGTGTATGTTGCTGAGAATCAGCTTAAAAGCACAAAATATACCGTTACAAACTGTGGTAGCACATCCCTCTCAATCGATAGGAAAGGATGAAATTTGTCCTTCCTTACCCGTAGGAAAACGGGCAATTCCCCCGGTATCTCCACGGCCGCGGAACCTTCAGCTTCCGCTAAAAAACGCTATGCCAGGAACAAGCCTCCAGTCTCAAGACGTCCATCGCAGTCGTTCTGACTATCAGACATTATCTAGCGACCACCAATCTCTATATCACTCTCTCCTGGACCTTATCCCGCACCTTTGGAATTCGGCTATTAAACTTCACGATTTCACAGAACAAGAACAATTAATTCGCAAAATTCAAGATCTTACGACACATTTACTTTCTATTATATCGGGCCGTTAGAATGTCCCGGTATAGACCGCCTTTATGTGTTCTTTTTGTTCTCTCTCTCTCTCTCTTTCCTCCCCCCATGTTATTTCCTGTCATTTTTCAATGGAACGTCAGCAGTTTTTCGGCCAGAAAATGTGAATTACAGCGACTTATGGCGGATTATAAACCCCACATTCTTAGCCTACAAGAGGTGAAAGGCACACGATATGAGAACTACAGATTACCACATTTTCTTTCCTACGGTCCTCCTTTCCCCCCAACACAACGAGGTGTTGCTATCTACGTACATGAAAATATTCCACACTCTCTTCTTTCTCTCCCCCCTTCTCTCCCTTTGGTTCAATATTATAACGTAGAAATTGTTGCTGTCCGCATTCAATTCCATCATCACTTATTCACACTCATATCCCTTTATATTCCTCCCCACCACTTTTCGCAGACCATCCCGTTATCCACCTTCAATGAACTTCTTACTTTCCTCCCAGGACCCTATTTAATAACCGGTGATTTTAACAGCCATCACCAGCTGTGGGGCAATGTCCTGACAGATCGATTAGGTTACACCATTGAAAACTGGATCATTGAGAATGATTTTATTATCATGAATGACGGTAGCATTCTACCCACTATCCACACAATGGTTCCCGCCCGACCAGTATCGATCTCACATTAGTATCCCCTAACCTTTTCTCTCATATCAATTGGATCAACGATTTTGACTTACGAGGGAGTGATCACACTCCGATCTTTCTTTGTTTACCGAATAATTTCTCGAATACAGGCGTGACTGACATTCCTGTCCGTCGATGGACACGTAACTCTATTAACTGGACCACCTTCCGATCTTATTTTCTTAAATTATATTATACGGATACTATACCCTCCCAACGGACTATGACATATACCAAATTCCTCCACATGATTACGTTAGCTCTTGATCGGAGCGGCACTCGCCAAAAATTTTTTACCATCGATCGATTTCCCAAGATTCATTGGTGGAACACTCAATGTGCCGCCATCAAAAACAGAAAAAAAGCACTCACAAAACTTTATGCCAAACACCCCACGCCCGAAACCTGGCTAGTACTACACAACATTCAGACTATCGCAAAAAATACATATACCAAAGCAAAACGACAGGCATGGAAACTCTTCTGTCAGTCCCTTGATGTGAATCTCCCAATCGGAGTCATTTGGCGCAAATTCAACTCTTTACGACACCCCCATGTTCCTCGTCCCCGACCGATTAATACTGCCTGGGAAGTTGAATTTATGGATCTCCTCACACCTCCTACAGTCACCTTACCTCCCCCCTTTATAGACCAGACAAACATTACATTCACAGCAGATTTCCCTGCTGTTACAATACCGGAACTTCAACATATTCTAGAGAACATCCCATCTACTGCCCCAGGATATGATGGTATCACTTATGACATCCTCAAACATTTACCAGAACAAGGACTTAATATTCTCACTGCGATTTTTAACTCTGTTTATCGTAGGGGTAAAATCCCGCGAGGTTGGACCCAACATGTTGTTATTCCGATATTAAAACCAAATAAACCAGCTATACATGCTACGTCTTACCGCCCTATTGTTCTCATACCAGTTATGGCTAAACTATTTGAAAGAACTTTACAACACCGAATATCTTGGAATTTAGAGAAACGCAATTTTTTTCCTCCCTCCCAAATGGGTTTTCGCACCGGGCTTGGCAGTCAAGATGCTATATGTACCCTTACAGTGGCACTTCAGAATAGCCAAATATTGCGACAATATTGCTTTAGTTTATTCATAGATGTTGCTCATGCCTACGATTCGGTTCAAATTCCAATATTATACCAAATTCTTGATACTCTTCATATTCATCCGGTGGTAGCACAATTAATATGGCATTTATATCAAGAACGCATACTGGTTTTTTGGTTTCCCCATAATGTCACGGGACCACGATTAATCCGGAGTGGTGTCCCACAAGGCTCCCCACTCAGTCCAATTCTTTTTAATATATATACACAATACTTACATCAAACACTAAATTCTAATCATCATATCCTTCAATATGCTGACGATTTTTGTTTCTATAATAGTACATCAGATGCCACTCGAGGCATCTTAGACTTACGCAACTTTATCATTCAATTACGAGATCAATTATCGCTACGCGGTTTATCATTTTCCCCGGAGAAATCTCAGATCATTATTTTCAATCAGTATATGCTTACTCGTTATCCTAACAATTTAACTCATTTACATCAAATTCCGGTGGTTCAAACCTGTAAATACTTAGGGATTCATTTTGACCGTAAATTAACTTGGCAACCACATCTTACATATTTGCTCACAAGAGGGAAAAAATTGTTAAACATTTTGAAAGGGCTTGCCACTACCAAATGGGGGGGCCACCCCTCCATTATGTTATTGTTTTATAAGAATTGTTTTCGTTCACTTTTTGATTATTCGGCTCCCGTATTGGGCGGGATGTCTGATCGCTGGCTACAAAAAATGGATATTTTACAACGTCAGGCACTCCGCCTTTGCCTCGGCTTAATGGCCTCTAGTCCCAATGTTAGCGTTTATGGAGAGAGTACTGAACCGCCTCTCTCCTTCAGATACCAATACTCTACCATGAAATACATATTGAAAACATGGGAACGACACCCTCACCCCTTCAATACCGTATTCGCTATTCAACGACAACTGAACGAAACTTTAACCCTCGATCGCTTTCGCCCTCGGCTTTTCTTTTTGTCTTGTTATAATATTGATCGAGACGCCTACCATCTCAGCTTCACATTTACATCTCCTTTGATTTACACTTTACCGATACTCACCGCCCCTCTCCCTAATATTAATTATACCGATTTCGGTCGACACGAATACTACAAAGAATTATGGCCCGACTACACTTTTATTTACACAGACGGTTCCAAAGATGCCGACCGCGTTGGATGTGCCTTTTATGTCCCTCGATACAATGTTGTACGTCAATTTTCCTTATCGTCAGAAGCGTCTATTTACTCGGCAGAGTGCTATGCCATTTATCAGGCTTTGCTCCACGCTCGTGAAGCACACTACACGCAAACTTTAATTCTCACAGATGCCCTCAGTGTATTATTTACGATCGCTCGTTGTGGTAAGGCAGCTTATCGTTTGCAACTCTTTCCCATCTTAATTTTACAGGAGTACTTTCACCTCCACCACAACGACCAACGCGTACAGTTCACTTATGTCAAAGCGCATAGCAATCTTAATCCTTATCAAGACCTAGTGGATCTTTATGCCAAAACAGCTGTGGACGTTCCTTCCCCCTCTCCTATCCGACTTGCCTATACTGATCTTTTACCTCGGGTCAAAAAAAAAATTCATTCCCAGTGGGAAAATTGGGCTCATGCCGCAGTGGCAAAAACCACTACTTATAAATGGTTCAACGATAAACTCCCTATTCGACCCTGGTTTCATCACCTAAAAATGCCTCGTGAAGTGATCACTTGTATCCTACGCCTTAGAACGGGACACGTGACCACAAATGATCATCTGGCAAGAATTCACCAAACTCCCTCTCCCAATTGTACCTGTGGAGAACATAAACAAACCCCCACCCATTTATTTTTTCAATGCCCGCTATGGAATACACAACGTCAGGCACTCTTTCACAGACTCCTTCGAAAAAAGGTTCCATTTCCTCTCTCCTTGCCCTCTTTACTTTCATCACCTTCCCCCTCTACTATGTGGATTCTCTATGGATTTGCTCGACAGTGTGAACTTCGCTTTTGATATCATCCCTCATCATTGCAGTATTATAGTGACAGTGAATTGAAGTGGAACAAAATATTGTGCTGTTTATACTAGTGCGCGAATTTCCAGCCCTCAATGTTTTCAGACCGTTGCCCAAGACTGCTACCATACAAGCGGTGAGGGGCATGAAGAAGAAGAAGAAGAAGTTATTATATAAAATTTCAGAAGCACATTGCGAGGCCCTATACTTCGGAGCACCCTCCCCGCATTCCGGGGTTTGCGGTGGCGGCAGCTACGCCACTGGTATACGTATTTCGCCAAAACACACAACTTAGTACTATAACTACTACTACTACTAATAATAATGTAATAATAATAACTATTATTTTTATTATTGGTACGTTCCCCAACCCAGACAAAAAATCATGATTGCGCCTCTGCCATGTCCATTGGCTACTGCCCAAAATTTTCTAGAACCGCCCTTGGCTCAATTTCTTCAGCCCTCGGTGCCTGATCTCTGGTGTCTCGGTGTTTCGGTTCCCGGGACAGTCCCGATTGCGGGATGATAAACGAAACGAGTTTCATTCAGTTTCTTTGTCATGATTCATAAATTACGGTAGAGTTCATTGGACTAATCTTATTTGCCATACCAAGAACCCGAACAAATGATTATACTTTACAATGTAAACAAGATTCTATGATAATATAATGTTACTAACCCAAGTCCACGTGATGGACCTTGTGACTGAAAATATTGACTCATGTGACAACCAGTGTTGCGATTTCATGCTTCTAAGCACTAAATCAAATTCCTGAATTTCGCCTTCTTTGCATGGACATATCTATTATTTATGTATAACAACTTGACATATTTTCAATGTCTCGGGCTAGCAAGACCTAAAAGACACATTGTTACGTATTAAAAACAAAACAAACCAATATGCTATTAAATCTGTCTAGACTTTTTCTAACTTACAGTTGGCTACAGTGTAGGAAAGGAATGAATCCACAGATGCAAGGAAAGTCCTTGTACTGCATTGATGGTGTGATGTGCAATCGTGAAGGAAGAATTTGGAAAACAGTTATTGAAGTATCTTTGTAGTGTAGACGGGTGAACCACCGTGTACATTGAAGAAGGATTAAGATGGTACCTCTGCTGTTAATTGTGGCAATTTGTAAGTTATTTTTGTGAGAAAATGTGGAAAAAATGTTCACATATTCGCACGTCATGTTTATGGGTAAACCGCATAATTGGTGAGGAATAAAATACATGCTGCGTTCGTTCTATTTTTAAAGGTCAGCAGCTATGAAGTGAATGTTCTTGTTTGTATATTTTGATTTTTTTAGTGTTCAATTGATTATTCCTCCAATCCCGTTAGGGAGTAATCTGTGTTTCAACGTCTTGGCTGTAATCTGGCGTGCGTAGTAAATATACGACGGTGCTTGGAGCTTGATAATTGCAAAGTGTAAGAATAAATCAAAAAGACTGATAGTAATCAAGTCTTAACAAGATCGCGTAATCTATACACTGCAACAGTCTTTACAATGCATGTAAAAGACGTTTTATCATGCTCCTTTCCAAATTGGTACAACGTTTTCAAGAGGAACACCATTAATGCTGTTGTCTTACCCATACCAGAAAATGTAGTGCGGTATCTTTGTGAGGATGGCTCTTTAGTGTTACCACAAGGAACTTACTCTGACTCCAAACGCAGAAATTCCAGTGACAGCGAAAGCTCTATAGATTGGGAGTCTGTTGCTAAAGAAACACCCGAGTTAGATACTCCATGTTTCCCAGAATTTGACAGTGAAATTAAAAATGGAATATCAAAACTAGGAGGCAATGTCTTCATAAAGCTGGATTGGAGTGCCCCAAAGGATGCTTCTTGGATTGCTGCAAATAATTCTCTGAAGTGTTCAAACCCTGGTGATATATATCTTCTGCTCAAAAGCTCCGATGATATAATGGAAGACCTTTGCAAACCTTTTCAGCATTGCGAAGATTCAGCTACCCGTGTGAATTACAGTCTGGTGCTTAAAGAATGGAAGGATATCCATCCTGCTTGTGAATTTCGTTGTTTTGTTGCAAATAATGAGGTGATTGCTATTACACAACGTGATTGTTCATCATATTTTGAACATGTCACAAAGTCCAAAAGTGAAATTGTTGATGACATTGTTCGATTTTATGAGAACAAGGTAAGAGGCAAATTTCCTTTGTGTGATTATGTTTTTGATGTGGTTAGGGAACACAAGGATAAAATCTGGCTACTCGATTTCGGCCCTTTTGGAAAGAAAACGGGTGCTTTGCTTTTCACGTGGGATGAATTGCTTGATTTAAAGACAGGACTGGAAGAAGATACATCAGCTACTGAAAGTTCTGAATCATCGTCTGATAACTCCAGTTCTTCTGAAAGGAGGGAGAATAATGCAGAGACAGATCATGAATTAATTTTGACTAGTGTGAAATTGCCCACGTTTAGATGCATTGATGAAGATATGTATGTCCAACCAAGTATGTGCAAACATCATGGTGTGCCACAAGAAGTAGTAAATATGTGTTCTCAAGCACATTCAGGTGACTATACAGTAACGGACTTCTTAAGAATGAAGATCCAGGAAGAAAATTAGAAGAAAAGCTAACTAACAATGCAGCATGCAATGTACTTTTTTGAAACTCAGTTTTTCCAACTTCCACAACTGGTTTCATCGGTGTATGTAATGGGAATAATAAAATATTGTTAATTCTTTAATATGCGTTTATTTTAAAAATTACTTGGCAATAACACTGTTGCATTTAATAAATACAGTAATATTTATATTCGGGTAAAATATTCAAAGCCGGGAAACTGATTTCTTCAAATTTACAGGAGGAGGTACTTACATAATATAGTTTCTGTAGACTTGTGATACGTGGTACAAGTGTTCTCTCTCATCAGTCAAGTTATTTCACCGTTAATTCATGTTTGTATGTGAGTGCTAATGGAACCTAACCTAACCTCGTAGGCATACCTCGTCCCTGTGATGGTTTGTGGGACTAATTGTAATGGACATCAGCCATCCACGGGTAGCCCCACAAACCATTGACGTTAGCCCCAAAAATTCATGAAAGCCCCACGAACCAACATGGGGACGAGGTATGCCTACGAGGTTAGGTTAGGTTCCATTAGCACTCATATTCACCGAAAAATACCTATGGAATGGGAAATACAAGGAAGATTAATTACTCAATATCTCGAAAATTGAAATTATGTTTGTTAAAAAAAGCCAAATCCCTTGTTAAACAATCTTTTGCAATGCAGAATAGGTAAGTACGAATGTCAACAATTACAGAATAAAGGAGTTACAGACGTTTCCCGCTTTGAAAATTTTACGAACACATGAAAAGAAAAGTAGTATTCATGAACATGGAATAAATGCCAGAATATGTTTGAAAATGTGGACATTTTGTGTAAAAATAAGTAACAGCTTACTATAGTGGAACCACAAGCAAAACAACCTGCGTAGACCTGCGACTCCTGTGCACAGTACTCACACGAGGGGGGGAGGGTGGACCATGCTTCCTTATAGCCAGAGCTGAACAGAAAGCTGGGTGGGGACTTTTCGTCCAATGTTTTTTTTCCTTGTGGTGACTATAACCTAACCTACTCCCGTGAGCATGTAAAAGGGGATGGAAAATTTTTCTGCACATAAGACAGTAAGTAATCAGAAGACTTATTTGGTATGTGATCATTAGAGATCCGCATGTTTCGTTTTTGACAAGAGACATGAAATGTGATGTGGGCAGGGGCAACATGCTGCAATGATCATGTTTTTGAAAGGTGTGCGAGATGCATTTTCCTACCATGTTTTTGACACTAAATGATGCGAAATCAACTACAAAATATGAAATAAACTCTTAAACTTGAAATTTAGACTATCTGAAGTCTATGGAAAATTGATTAATTCAACTTTTAATATTTGAGAGGTAAAAATTTACTTCTTTACACAGGAATAAGTTTATACTCTACATAAATGTGCTACTAGAAGGAATTTTTTTTTTTCTGCAATAAGTACAGTTTTTAAATTAAATTTAGCATAATATTCACCATTTTAACGCTGAAATGGCATTTTATGTCACTTTGATCCCGAAATCTGCTCTGTGATTATAGGCTTGCATGTACAATTCAGTTCACTTCACATAGAAAACTCATTATGAATTATGATATTAGATTTAAACAACTGGAATTTGGGGCAAGATTTGTTCTGTTTCCTCAGGGAGTGTCCATATTATATGTATATTACATATCTTTAGACTTGAGTTACAGTGCCTTGAATAACGTAGTGTAGAAACTGGTTCCCGAGATGGATGACAACATAGATGGCAGTGTAATCAGTACGGTTGCTAATTTTCTTATGATAGTAATGCGGCTTAGTTAGTTTTTGGAATATATTGTGTAAATTTGTTTGTCTTGAAACTCAGTACATGAATTCATGGAAACAGTTATATTTGTTGAGTGATTTGCAGTCATGAAATGGCATTAATTTGGAAAGAAAAGTAAAATAAAATTAATAAGTAAATAGCATGTGTAACACAAGAAGAAACATCGCAATGTGATTCCAGACATGAGGTGTTGGATTGCGTACTAGAGTTTATTTTTCTATGTTATTAGAATATAAATAGTATCCTGAGAGATATTTCATACCGAGCCGACAAACCACAAGTGTTGCTTGGAAGAGAGCAGTCGGTAATCAACCAATGCAGCCTTTCAAACCGTAGGGACGCAAGCTCTGACTGCACAGTTTCCTCAAGGTGATTTTAGACCAAAGCGACACGTGACAAACGATTGGGGGTTTCACACCAAAGCAACACAGGTCCTTTGGTCCAAGGCAACTTTCATACAAAAGCGACATGTGACACATGTCGTGGTAGACTGTCTAGAATGTTCGTTAATATCTTCGCGACCGCTATACCAAATATCATAGCAATTATGACATTCATAGAAATGCTTCATGTAAAAGAATGAGACGTTGCAGCGAAAACTCCATTTACTTCCATTATAAGCAGACGAATGCCATGCGGCTGTACCGACAGCAGCGCCTCTAGTGGTATCATATTCGTGTGGAACCAGCCAGAGTGCCCAGAACTGTGTCGTTTCCCACACTACGTTATTCAAGGCACTGTACTTGAGTGTTATTGCACAGAGCAATGATGAGGCAAATTTTGTCTGAAATTAGACCTTCAAGCTTTACCTTATGTGTCGTTTGAGTGAGTGGCAGTTACATTTAATCATTAACATTAACTAATTCTTTTAACAGTGAAGATCACCACTTTGGACAGAAGCCATCAAGGAAAAATCTCTCTAAATTAATTTGCCTGGTTTATTTAGATTCCTTCAAACTGAAATAATATCTAGGTATGAAATATGTTGACTTATATTTCATGGAGGATTGAGGTGGGGCGGGGGGAGATGATATATTATATTGATAGGAATCTTAAAGAAAAGTAGCCTGACTTGTCAAACATGAGAAACAAACAGATATGGTGAAATCTCGATTTTACGTTTTTCAGAGGACCAAGCTGAAAAACCTTGAAATGCACGAGAATGTAACATTGAGGAAAATTTTATAACAATTTGCTATCAACCTCAAGATTGAATGTATAATGCGGATAAATGTAAAATCTGAGTTTCACTGTAGTAACATGTTATAAATCTGCTGTTACACATGCAAACTGTATATTTTTGTTTAATATCATGCCATAATGTTGTGGCGAAAGTAGCAAATTCATACTTTTTTAAAGAAATTCTGGAAGCTTGTGCATTTAGTCAAATTTTATTGGCATTGAGCATTATATCTAGTGATAGGTGTGCCAAATGTTCCAGAAAGGAATTAGTTAATGTTTGGAACCAATGCCACAAGATTAATTTGTGTTATGGTTATTTTTATTGTAACATTTATGAGAAATAAATAATAGCAGACAAATATGAGAACTTTGAAACCAAAAATATATTTGTCCATCAGAAACTGTTGTTGCGATATAGATTTTGGCAAATGTACATGTTTATTTTTTTGTATTTATTTAGCAGCCATTGCCCATGGAAGTGTTGTTGGAAATTCTGTATTCAGGGATGAACCGGATAAATCTCCACCAACTTTTGGCAGTTCTTACACCGTTCGTGGCACATTGACCATTCCTTATGCAGAAATTAATGAACCGTTCATAGGCTACTATAATCAGGAGCAAGGGTTGAGCAGAATTGATTATTATGGAGGTAAGTCCACTGTGTGTAGAAAGAGTGCATACTATAGGTCTTTTCCACTCTTACGGCGGCCGGTCCTAGTTTTGTCAACAGAAGTGGGAAAGGGGATTACGCTGCAACCAACCAGACAACAGCGGTGCCAAGAGTCATGACATCGAGGGGAGGAACTACTACGTGAACCTCGTTCTACTGGCTGTTAAGTTTCTTATTGTGCTGGATTTCCCTTGCCAGCATTAGGATCAGCTGCGGTAACAGTAGAACTTTGTCACAAATAGGTGGGGAAGGAAAACTCGAATGTACTGCCACTGGTGAAAGAAAAGTTGGTAATATAGGGATTCAGAAATGTGGATACAATTGAAAATTTTCAAATATGAGACAATTGACGCACTGCGAAATATTTTCGGAGGATGCGGGACATAAGAATAATGAAATGATAAGGATATCTAATCAATGGTTATATGAAAGTAAACACATACTTAATAGTAATAACATTCAAACCATACATTTTTTTCTTGAGTAAAATAGGTGAAAATATAAATAAAGAGCAATCTGTCAAGCTGCTAGGCATTCATCTTGATCCCGAACTTGCATGAAAAGTTCACACCGAACAACTATGTAGTAAATTATGTCGTGTAATATTCCTACCCCGTAAACTGAAATTGGGTGTAATGAGAGCCAGATTATTGATACATACATTCCCATGTACAGTATGGTACAATACTGGGGGGGAACTCGGCTGGAGCTTCCATGGTATTTAAATGGCAAAAGAAGGCAATAACGTGTATCAAAGGTCTAACAAATATGACATTGTGTAAACCTATTTTCAAGGAACTTAAGATCATGACAGTTCCCTCATTATATATTTATTCTGTACTTTCATTCATAAGAGAAAACATCTCTCTGTTTACAAAATGTAACACAGTACATAATTATAATACTAGGAGACATGATCTTGAATGTGAATTTCTTAGACTGCAAATCCCAAAACCGCTATAGATATACTGGTATGGAATTGTACAACAAACTACCTCAGGAGATAAGATCACTCACTAAATAGTTTTCCTAAATGCATAAGGAAATGGCTAATAAATAATTGTATTTATAATATAAAAGAATTTGAAGAGGCAATTTGTAATGTAATGTAACTTGCTGTACAGTTTATATTATTGAGCTATGGTCTAAATTTATTTTGTACTAACAATGTATCCTGTACTATATTATATTTGTATGATACTGTCTATTGCAACTTGAGGTTGCTTAATGAGAATAAAGCATTCTATTCTATTCTGTTACTCTAATATGGGACCGGCCTCCCCGATGGCGCAGTCCTAGTCTCGTTGCCTTGTAACCAATGGGTCCTGGGTTTGATTACCGGTGGAGGCACATAGTGGTTTGGATCCCACTTTATACTAAAGGTCCAGTCCCGATTAGCCTTACTGTGCATAAAGTGGACTTAAAAGCACCAAATCAATCAAATATGGGACTGTCCCCTAAAACATGGAATGCCTGGCAATCGTGAATACATCGTTCATAGGGGGAAGGAGACACATCCGTTCAGTGATCAAGAAAAGGTATATCTTATAATCAAGGAATAGATTTACATGTACTAAAAATTCTTAAATATGTAAATATACATTTAGTTATTTGAAATATGGACTTCCAATTGTGAGAAATGGCAATTTTCATTAAACAAGTGACTTGTCTAGTTAAATACATTTGGCTTACATGACATTAATTTAAATGCAAGATTGAAATACAAAATGTGGCAAATTTTCTGTTACCGAAATACATTACCATACTATGTTTATGAGACATTAATTATAATGCAAAATTCAAATACAAAATATTTGTTTTTGTTTTCAAATCAATGTGGATATCTTCCTGTTGTCCCTAAAGACATTACATTGACTGAAACTGCATTCAATGTAGCATGAATTAATGGGAGTATATTTAAAATATGCAATGGTTTCTACCGTGAAAACTTAAGCTTGTATTCTCTATTCTTGAGAATAATGTTAAAGTAACAAATGTATTTTCTATTGTCAGGGTTTAAAATAAACAGTACAAAAAGAACAGAATACAGATGGATGGAAAATCTTTGGTATTTAACAGAATAAAGGAAAATTTAATAATAGTATGAACAACGAATGTGTGTCGGAAGATGTGTGAAAATATGGAAAATAAAGATAGATTTTTTTTACCTTGCCATGATTCATAACGATAATAAAAAATGACTGACTTGTAGCAACATGCGAAGTTATGTATTTACATATAAACCTGTTCCCTGCTTATGACGATATGTTCATAAACACACACCTACATGTCACCCACTGTAACTCGAAGATAATGCCACTTCTGTTGCAACTAAGCATGTACTATCCGAATTTGGAAGTAACATTTATCTCCTTCCCAAGAATTTTATCATCTAATGCTACTTTACTCATTTTGCACAAGGGTCTACATTACTCTTTATGACATAAATATGACAATGTGGAGATAGCTATGTTTATATGAAATCTGAATTCACCTGTAAAATTGTATTTGGCTTATTCCAGGTATCGTGAAAACCTACCAACTGAGCACTACAGGAACGTTTGGGGTGAGCAGGAAGGTGGCCCCTGTCACCACTGAAAAGGAAGAAAACAAAGTGACCTGCCTTGAAGTGAACGGGACAAAGGACGTCAGGATCTCAACCCAGAGCATATTGCCAGATCTGAGTTCATTTGTGGTATGATATCCTTCAAGTATTTCCAAAGGTTTCTGTCTGGTATTCTACATATTATGTGCATTGAGTAAGGATTTACTCATTCTCAACATCAGAACGGACAGAGTATGATTAGCACATACATTGTAAGATTTAGCGGGAGGGGCATGGGGGCAAGTGCCCATCCCAAAATGTATCACTAAGCATTACAAAAAGTGTTGATAGCATTATATTACATCAAATATCCTATTGTGAAACATTCTACACTTTTTTTCTTCTGAATAGTGGATACTTCTTAATAACGGACATTTATTTTTTCCCCAGGCCTGTCCGTTATTGAGAAGTTTTACTGTACTTGTAAACACAGTAGCAATGAAAGCAAAATATCACAGAAAAGTTTGCCATTACTCACTAGATCAGTACTCTACACGTTGTTGTTGCATTTTATATTTGTATGGCCGCATTTCAAATGTGTTCTCCGATTCTGATATATATTTTTAATTTCAGTATGCTGGAACAGAATTGGTGTCTGGCAAGACGTGTGATAAATGGAAACTGGTGCAAACCCAAGAAAATGTTATAAATAAATACACCATGTGGGTTCAGATGCAGGTAAGGATCTTTTGAAATTTTGGGTAATGTGGATTTTCTTAAATTGCAATGTTATTTTAATTCTTTGACTTTCCTACATATCGGCCTTTGTCAAAACTAAGACTAAGGAATTTTTACATTATGTAAATTTGTTTGAATTATACTTGTAAATGCAGTCTTAACATATTGACTGTTATAATAGAAAAATCCCTTGGGCCACAATGTTTTATTACGAGAACATAATAAAAACGTTGAAAGCAATATGTTTCTTGATGATTAGATGAAAAATTGTAATTTTTAATTATTACGCTGCATGCCATGCAAGTTACATTTGTCTCACACATATTTATTGTATTTACAAGCACTGCTATTGTTTTTTTTCTGAGCATTGAGTCTTTTGTTATTTGTAACATGACTATGCCTAAAAACACTAAGTTGCTGACCAAGGCAATTTATTATTAAGATAAAACACTTAACAGGTAACGTTTCGACCCTGTATCAGTATCAGGGTCGAAACGTTACCTGTTAAGTGTTTTTATCTTAATAATAAATTGCATCGGTCAGCAACTTAGTGTTTTTAAATATGGGAACAAGGCTTAATTATATTACAATTACTATGCCATATACTATTGTATCAGCATCGCTTGAGCATAAATTCAAGACCAAATGCACAATCGGAAAAACTTGAAAACAGTTCATGAGTGAAAATTTCAGATTTAAGTGAAATTTAAAGGCAAAAATAATAATGAAAGAAGTTAATGTACACTCACCGGCAATAAAAATGGAACTCCTAGATCCTGAAACATTCGCTTCCCTGTCAGACATTATGTGTGTTGCCTAACTCTGGTGGGGGTAGACATTGCCATTGAAATTTGCTATTGAAACCCACTTATTGCCGTTGAGTTAGGCAACACATAATGCCTTCAGAGGAAGCTAATGTTTCAGGATCTAGCTGTTCCATATTTACTGCTGGTGACTGTACATCTATTCACTTGATCCACACTTTTTAAATTGTTTATGTTGTAACAATAACAGCATCACTAAATAAAATTTGCATGAACCATCTGCAAAATTTTGTCCACAGGGCCACTCTTCACGTAACATGCATGTTATAGCGTGAGTTTGCGGTGCACCATGAGGCTCCCAAGGTAAAGAGACGTGTGAGTCAGATACGCTTCATGAAGCTCCGGGTGTAAAACTAGTTTAAAGTCAACTCACATGGCAGTTAAGGTGTTTTCCCATTCTTTACAGAAATCTCTACTTGACCCTTTCTTGGAGGAAGCTTCTCCTGTTCGCTACGAAATGAAAGGCTACAACACGCTGCTGGGCTCCCACTACGATCATTACTACTTGGAGTACGACTTCTTTGATCCTCAACCTCCCAGCGCTAAAGTGTTTGAACTTGATGACAAAAGTAAGTGTACTTCGATGAGAAAAATATCTTTAAGTGTAGCTTGGATTTTGATACAACCATTTTCCTTTGGAAGGCCTCCCCGATGGTGCAGTGGTAGCGCCATTGCCTTGTAATCAAGATGTCCTGTGTTCTATACCCGGTGGAGGCACATAGTGGTTCGGATTCTACTTCAAACTGTAGGTTAGTTCCTGATTAGCCTTACTGTGTATAAAGGACTTAAAACAGCAAATCAATCATTTTTCCTTTGAACTAAAATTGCAGATCACATTGCACAATGGTTTGGATCCCACTTTAAACTGCAGGTTCAGTCCTGATTAGCCTTTCTGTGCATAAAGTGGACCTAAAAAACAAACTCAATAAAATTTCAATGTTCACTGAACATGAATGGTTCATTAACTTCCTTAATTAATGTATAAATTGAGGTGCCAGCAATAGGAAGTGCATATTTAGATACTTTACAAAAACAGGACATCTGAATTAACGTATCGTGAAAAAAATTTGCACAAAAAGAAAACTCTGTGGTCAAGGGCAAAAACGCACAGATGTATTTCGTGTGCTAGTTGGTATACAAGGGTGGTATCTGAACATCAATGAACAAACACATTCACACTGAGTCTGCTGACCTTGCGACAATTTTGGGGCACTTTTTGCATAGATGGAGCAAATGTTGATGGATCAACATCGCGCAAGCGTCTGCGGATCCATTGAATGAGGGTTGCAACGGTTCGTGGTTGATAATTATTGGCATACACCATCTGCTTTAAATTTGCCCAGACATCTTCAATGGGGCACAGTTGGGAACATTAGGGGGATTCTGTTCTTTGCATATGTAAGGGATACCTAAGTGCTCCATGGCTGCAAGACTGTGTGCAGCGTAATGGCAGCTGGTTAAATCTGGCCAAAAAACAACATTGTCCCCACGATGGTATTCATTGATAAACTGCTTCACTTTAGGCAAACAAAACTTTACATACCGGTCGGCGTTGAGTGCAAGGCCAGCCTTGAAAAACTGAGGTTTCGACAGTCCTTTCTCACTCATGGCAAGCCATAGCAACACCTTCTGTGGGAATTTGGTTTTGGCAGCAAAATGCACTGGATCGGGCACAACACCAGTTTCAGGATCATTGTAGGTTTTCGGCTGCCACTTGTTGCCATCTAGGGTGAAATAGGTCTCATCGTCCATGATACAAATCACGTCATTTGTTGCAGCGAATTTTTTTGTCACAAGGGTTCGTAAACGCTGTTTCTGGACAACAACTGTTGCTCCGTCACTTTTGGCATAGTTTTTCATTTATATCTCCGTATCCCCATCTTCTGTAATGCTTTCTTCACTGTGTTTTTATCTCACTGAAACCTCCTATCCACTGCCCGGCTTTCTTTCCACATTGATTCCCTTCTCCAATTGTGACACAATATTATAAACCGTACGAAAATCCTACATGTTGAAAATGTTTCACAAGCTCAGACTTTCGAACATCACGATTCTCTGTCCAATATTGCACAATCATTTTCCGACAGTCGCCTTCTTTCAGCTCCATACTGACTTGTTTGTACACCAACCTTCTCTTGCTCTTCACACTACATAACTGGTAGACGGTACAATCCTACACAATGGTGTGCCAGTGTTCAATATTGCCAGTTCCACAGGGTTGCAAACTTTGTGCAAATTTTTTTCACCATATGTTATGTATTGATATTAATAAAAGTAATAACAAAATTGCAGAATTTTTCACTAATTGCATGCTATTGAAGAGCCCAACTTAAGAGGTCAGTATGGGGCTTATGGTGACAGCGTTGCCTCTTGATGTGCAGCAGAATACTGTTCCTTCTCACATTGAACGTGTGCCGTAGTACATACCAAAACTAAAGTTAGTGTCCACACAGGTCCATACCCAAGGGTGAGGTTGCCCAACATGTGTTTGCAGCAAGTGGCAACAGGAGGAAGGCTGTTATTTTTAACTCCTCAAATCATGGTAAACACAAAGGAAAACATCTTTTTTAGATGGTGTGAATTGTAAAGGAAGGCGAGACCATCAAAACTTGACATTCCCTGTGCTTATTGCATATTTATTTTTTTCGCTTTGAATCTTAACGACCTTCCTTTCTGACAGAAACAATGTTATTTGGGAGTGGTGGCAACAAAAGTAAGAGGCCATAACAGCCCATACTGAACTCTTAATTTGGGTTCCACAATATTTATTGTCGTATTGGATACATCAGTATTGGCCAGTACATATACATTATCAATTAATCTGTCCCATCCTTAATTTATACTTTTTTTTGGAATAATTCTGAAAAAAAAAGTCCTGATGGTTCAGAGTTGGCAAGAACCTGTAAGGATACCAGTATTTACTCAGAATGAGTTGTTCTATTTTTAATTGTTCATTTTTTATAGTTATTGTGTAAACAAAATTAACTACTTTATGTGTTATATGATATGTTGGGACTGATCTTATGTATATGATCCTCTACTTGCATGTATTCTGTTGCAACTGTGTTGAAAATTGGTCAGTATTCAGTTGTTTGGGAATGATTTCATCTTCATGGTTGGCATCCTTGCTCTGAAGGTCACATGGAACGCTCCCGTGTCAGTTGTTGTTACAGTGCTGAGGAACGACTAGTGATGTGTGCGAGTGCACGGATGACAAGGCACAGGGCAAATGCTGTAATGTAATGTAAAGTTCGCAAGTATGTTATAATGTAAATAAATGGATGCATATGTTATAATAAATAAATGTCACATATATTAGGCGCATCCAGAAAGTAAGTTTCCCTGGGGTCGTGCACAAAAAGGAAACATTATTTCATTCAATGATTTATTGCCACAGATACAGCACTTGTCAACATAATTCCTGCCGTAATTCAGGTACTTGTCATAGCGTGGGACAAACTTCTGTATACCTCCGTCGTAGAAGTCCGCCGCCTGGGCCCCGAACCACTGTGTGACAGCCGTCTGAACCTCTTTGTCGCTGTGAAAATGTTTACCGTACAGGAACTTTTCAGGTGCAAGAACAGGTAGTATCACTGGGAGTGAGATCCGGGCTGTACGATGGATGATCGAACACCTCTTAACCAAACCTGTCCAGAAGGGCTGCAGTGAGCTTAGCCATATGCAGCTTCGCATTGTCGTGCAGCAAGATCACCCCGGCACTGAGCTTACCGCATTGCTTATTTTGAATGGCTCGTCGCAATGTCCCCAGTGTTTCACAGTCTCACCTCTGGGCAGAAACTCAATGAGCAGAATGCCTTGTCTGTCCCAGAACACCATGCACATCACTTTTCGCACCGACACAGTCTGTTTGAACTTCGTCCAGCATGGAGATCCACTGTGACGCCAATACATGGACTGCTGCTTGCTTTCTGGGGTGCTGTATGCAACCCACCTTTCATCCCCTGTGATGATCCATGTGAGAAAATCCTCATCATCATGGTAACGCTGCAGAAATGTCAACGCCATACCCATGCATTTACGACCTTGAAATCTGCAGGAAATGGCTGCTGAGTTCCGTGACGCGACGATCCTCCAATATGAGCTGCTGCACCTGCTCCACAAGTTCATCCATAACGGCCGATGGCCGCCCACTGTGCTCGTCGTCATACACATTTTGCTGGCCTTCAGTAAATGTCCTGCACCAAAGATGCACCATCTGCTTGCTTAGGATGTCTGGTCCATACACCTGGCACAGCTGACGATGAATTTCGATCGGCTGTACGTTTTGTACGTTCAAGAACCTCGCACGGGCCAGGAGATGGAATAAGAGCCGCCATGTTTCATCTCTGCCGCGACACTACTGAGGACTTTCGGGAGGCGTCTTCTAGGACATTCACTAGCCAGGGCATGTGCCTCTCAGGTATGTGCAAAACCGGTTTCAATACACATGGCCTGCAACCTGTGGGCGAGTGGGAAACTTACTTTCTGGATGCGCCTAATATATATAGTAGTAACTAACTAACTAACTAACTCTCTAGCCTTCTTAAACCCGAAGGTTCATGGCTGCAGCAACACGGGCCTTCCATCTTTCCCTATCTTGAGCAAGTTCTATATACTCTTTTCCATAATATATATAGTAGTAATATAATATAATCTAGGGGTAAGGGAACTTCTCAAATTGCTTGAAATTTAGCATGGGGAGAAGTAGAAGTTCAAAATACATTTTTTACCACATTTGCCAAATGAATATAAATCTGAGAACTGTGCCAAATGATGGAATTGCATTTTAATTTAATATAACAAAGGTTATGTTCCTTTTCCTAAGAAAAAAAGCAACTTCTTTTGCAGATATGACATGTGAAAGCTTCCCAGGTCCAGGCATTGATCACATTTACACCTTCAACCCAATGAAGGAGTTCGTGCACAACTATGATGGCCATGTGGATGCTGCCTTTGAGCAGTTTAAGAGAAGGCACGAGAAGAAGTACGATGACCAGGGTGAACATTCCAAAAGGAAGAATGTATTTCGCCAAAACATGAGGTAATGATTCCAATTTAACATTTCACCAGATTATACATTACATTTTCTGGTCCCCATCCAAGAAACCCGGGGTGGTTTTTCATGAATTTTTATATTTTCCTGCATTTTAACCTCTAGCACAGTCCTCTGAAGAACATGCAGGCTGGGTGAGTAAGGGGAACTAGGCATTGAAAATTTGCTGTAGTTTTTGAAATATTTAAACAACCTCAATGAAACTTTCTGTACGTATACATTATGGAATAGGATTATGTACGTATATGCCAGCTCAGAATTTAATGTAGGCACCAGCTTCGTCCAACGAACAGTGATGGAATCATTCCAGAACATTGGTTGGGAGGACAAGGACCTCACGAAAGGCCTCTCAGAAGTCCAGACCTCGTGCCCTGTAACATTTTCCTGTGGAGCTGGACAAAGGAGGAAGTGTACAAGACAAAACCCCACACCGTGGAACAATTGGAGGCACAATTTAGGATGTTATCACAAACGTCCGGAAGGAATTCCTACAGAAGAATTCCCATCCCGATTCGTTGGAGCAAGCTGGTGGATGCCATCGGTGCCTACATTGAATTCTGATCTGATACATATTTAATCCTATTCCATAATGTAGATGTACAGAATGTTTCATTGAGATTGCTTAAATATTACAAACCCCACAGCAAATTTTCAATGCCTAATTACTTCTCATCCACCCTGTATAATTGAGATTGTACTCTAAATTGTATGTTGTTATATTTCATTCTAATTTGAGAAAATACACATTAAATGTGTGAAGACAAGATTGAAGCTTTATGTTATTACATAGTATCTTTATTATTATGTTATAATAGTTTGTTTGAATAAATACCCCTCCTCTGAAGGGGTGACATATAATAACAACAAGAAAATTATTCAGGTACTCACGTTTTCTGCGAAGCTGTTTTAAGTTACTTTAATTTCAGTAGCCACTGCCACCATCCTCGTTGGAATTCGAGAAATTAATAGAAAATTACTTAAATCACCTTCACGGAAAACATGAGTACCTGAATTATCTATTACCATGTCTTTCATTCCCATAGTAAGAAATTATGTTTAATGGTCGGTTGCTGACCTCCATGGCAGAGTGGTTAGCACCACATGGTATGATGTGAGCGATACTGGGTTCTAATCCTGAATTGGACATGAGTGTTCTTTGGGAGTGTTCCTTCAGAAATCTCATCCTTATCTTTGGCAGAAAACCTAAGCAAAATAAACCAAATGAATCAACGCTTGAATGTTGTAAGCTTAGAATCTTATTGCTCTGAAATATTTTGATTTCACTATATATATATATTGGTGAAGCATGCGCTTCTTCTGAGGGGTAGAGCCATGGCACGGAAACTCTTTTCTTAGATCCGTCGCTGTTAACAATCACATGGAACCATGTGGTACCTGTGCATCTTTAACAAATATTTAAAGAAAGAACAGTAAACAAATCATAATAGGTAGGGATGTGAAGTTTTAGTTTTAACGATAACACCGAAAAGTTGAGGAAAGCAAAATAAAGTGTTTAATATGTATTTGGGTAGGTTAAGGAGGCAAGTTTTTTGTGTTTCGTAATCACTAAATAATGCAAATTATGCCATTTTTCAGAATAACACCAAATTTTGTACTTTAATGCGAAATATGCACTATAAACTGGGCATAACACTTCTTCCGTTCAAACAGAACTATCAGAAGTGCTATGAGATTTATCTATGTATAGTCTAGCTAGTGAATGTTCGATTCAAAAGAGTTTGTCATGCTTCGTGTATTTCAGTTTGGTGCAGAAATGACTGACAATGGTTTGACCTCGGCCTGAAATAGAATTCGCCGCGGGGATCTTCTCAGAAGGGAAGTTTTGTAGGAACAGGAAAATTTTAAGGGAGAAACACCTGTTGTGTGGGGAGGGGCATAGGGTTGTGGGTGCATGTTTGTACACCAAACTATATTTTGAGGTCTGAGAAGGATTTTTTGTCATTGTTAGGGATATTTCAGTCAGTCAGAATCACTGAAGCTGCACAATTTGTGCATTGTCTTTCATTTCCTTTTCCTTCTGTGGTGTACTCCGCAGCATCCCAAAGCCAGCAGTGAATGCATTAGTTTGCTCCTGAAAGACTATGCTTCAGATAGAACTACATTATTTTGTAATCACTGAATTACAAAATAACATGGGAGCAGAAGGATTCCTTGATTAAGCGCAATGGATGTAAGAGGCTGTTTCACGACCACTTTATGCACATAAAGGCTAATCGGGACTGAATCTACAGTTTGTTGAATCTGAGACAATGTGGTGCCTCCACTGGGTATCGATCCCGGGACCGCTTGATTACAAGGCGGCGACGCTACCACTACGCCGTCAGGTAGGCCCGAGAAGAAAAGTAAAGCGAGCGAAACAAACCGGCAACTTTATGTCGTCTTCAAAGGCTTCGAGAAGCTTAAAAGAAGGAAAGAAGACAAGGTGTACATTACACTTCGAACTGTGGAAGCCTTTGTTAAACAATCATTCCATTGGAGTGAATGGGAAGAAAAATATGCTATCTGTCTATTTAGAAGTGTTTTTTATATAGGAAGTGGGGTGAGTGAATACTGTGAACATTTACTATGCACCATCTGTGCATGCGTGGAAAATCATCAATGTAAATGTAAACTGAAAAGTCAATTTAAGAAAACAATTTTTGAAAATTTTATTCTATGAGAGTGAATAGTTTGAAATGTGATTGTGTTCAAAGATTTTGGTGATATCCTTCAATAAACATTTCACATTTAGTGACCGATGAGATGAAATAGTTTTCCAAATGCAAGAAATTGGGTAATTTCTCACAAAGGTAAGCCTTCGATTTATTTATTTTTGTCATTAAAACTAAAATTTGTCTTAATTTTCCATAACTAAAGCAATGTGAAAATTTTATGCATAGAAGAAACCGTAAAAACGCATGTAAAAATAACCGATTTTCAATTAACAACACCGAAATTTGCTCTAAACCATGAAAAACAACACCGGATTGCAGTAAAAAATAACCCCGAAATTTAGGGAAAAATAAAACTAAAACTTAACGTCCCTAATAATAGGTGATATATAAAACTGATCTTTTTTTTTTTCAAGTCAACACAAAAATAAATGTGATTGATCATAATTGTTGGAAGTTGACTGTTTGTGTTCTTTTTCAGATTTATTCACTCAAAGAATAGAGCCAGTTTAGGATTCCAACTTGCTATGAATCATTTAGCAGACAGAACAGAGGATGAAATCAAATACTTGAGGGGCCGTACACATACCGAAGGTTCTAATGGTGGACTTCCTTTCCCTTACTCTGCTGAAGAACTTAACAATATTAAGAATGGTATTCCACACACATTCGACTGGAGAATTTATGGTGCTGTTACACCTGTTAAAGGTACTGTTTGTTTCTACTTTTTGAATATACTGTTAAGTAATTCCATGGTAAGTTTTGTCTGTAATGGAATGTAACAACTCTTTTAAGTTGTGACATTAAAAAACTTCTTACACCACATGCTGGCAACGTTCTTTTTAAAAACCTCACAAAACACATAGCAGCACAACAAGAAACACTTTACAAGGGGTGTGGTTCTAACAACCAAAATGCTTAAATTTAAATTCCAACAACTTAAGAGTTAAAAACTTCTTGGGTGCTGGCAACATACTTGTTAAAAACAACAAAAAAAACACACAAACAGCATGATGAAAAGTACTTTAGGAGTTCTTCCATGCTTTCGATTCCATCTCTGAATCATCATCAGGAGACAACTGAAGGGACGTTTTTTCGAGATTGAATCGAAAGCTTGGAAGAACTTCTAAAGTGTTTTTTATCGTGCTGTTTGTGTTTTTTTTAACAAGTATCTTGCCAGCACCAAGTTGTTGGAATTGAAATTTAAGCATTTTATTAAGCTATTACATTTATGAAAGAAAAGTCTCTAGTATGTCATTGAGATTCTGTTTTATTTATTCTGAGAAACATTGACAGAAATGTGCCGACCTCCGTGGCAAAGTCGTTAGCACTGCAACGATTCGAGGGATCCTGGGTTCAAATCCTAGCCTGGCCATGAGTGTTCTTGTGAGTATCCTTTCATCCTCATTGTTGTGATTAGCCAAAAGTTGCAGCAAACCGATTGTAAATAATAAAACTTAAATAGAATCAATAGAAATGTGTTACATAATAGCAAAAAAAGTGTCCCCACAATACAGATATGTGTGAAAAGCTTGTCACAGCATGTTCATATTATCAGGTACTGTACGTTGTGGAGTTTGGAAGAAATGTAGTGAAACAGTGGCCTTTATGGCAGAAACTGTGTATGCATTGCAGCTCTTGCGTTCTTGTCCAAATACCGTGCGTCCATTTCGATCTTCAGCCGAGAGATCGGGAGAAGCGTGGCGGGCGGCGCTGACGGAGATGCCGACATTTGCGGCCTGTAATGCCCGCTTATTTTTATAGACATATGCAGACATTTATATAAATATTGCAAAACTAGCACTAACCTGTGTTATAACATGCAAAAGTTCTTCTGTAATTCATCCAAGTTCTGCTCTTATATACACAAAAAAATACGCTTTAGAAACGATGTTAAGAGCCACAGATAATAAAACATTTTAATCATAGTTTTGACCAGTAATGTCCTGCTTAAGTTTATATCCTTGAAAGAGTTTTGTGGCCATGGGAATCGTTTGGAGGTTTCGAATGTGCAACACTGTATCAAGATTACGCTGCAGACGAAACCGTTAAAAGTCAATGGTTTTCGTGAGCTTCCTTGCAATCTGAAATATCCGAGCTAGAGTTTTTTTGTTCCTTCGTGACTAGATGAAGACAGAGTTGTGAATATAGTGGCGACCAATGTAAACCAAGAGCGTGTTAATTTCGTACTGTCTGCAAGAGTGTTATTCTTGGTTACTTGTCGTTACTTGTTTGTGTTATTGCAGTGTGTATGTGTGTTGTGTCAGTGAGACGATTGGATTGCCAGCTGCAAGGTTCACGTTAGAACAAAAAATTTTTATGTGTGACACGTACGTGAAAACACTCGTGTCAAGACGTGTGTAGGCAATTTGTACAGAAATTCCCATGCGTTTCAACTCCACACAGAGATACGGTTCGACATCTTGTCCTTAAATTACGAGAAACTGGATCGTTAAATTTTAAAACACCTAAGCAAAAACGACGGATTCTAACCGAAGCAAAACTCGATGATATTGGTGCAGCGTTAGAACGTTCTCCAAACAAACCTCTACGCCGTGTTTCAAAAGAGGTGGGCGTGTCAAAATCATCGGCACATACAGCCACTAAGCTACTAAAATTAAAACCGTAATCTTATAACACAGGTTAGTGCTCGTTTTGCAATATTTATATAAATGTCGGCATATGTCCATAAAAATAAGCGGGCATTACAGGCCGCAAATGTTGGCATCTCCGTCAGCGCCGCCTGCCACGCTTCTCCCGATCTCTCGGCTGAAGATCGAAATGGACGCACGGTACAATACCATTATAGTTTACTGTTACACTGGAGGAGTTGGTTAGAGCATCGTATTTGTAGTAGGTGCACCATAGCTTTGATCCCCACCACTGTCAAAAAAAAAAATTGTTCATATGATGGTGCGATTAGACATGCTCTCTCAATACTTAGTGTATTACTCAATACTTAGTAACTACAGGTAAAACAACTAAGAGTCCTATTTTGCTTCTGATGAAGCATCATAATTGTCGTAAAATATAGATGCAGCATAAGAAAGCAAAATTTCTTTTTTGTAAATACTTCAACAGGATAAAAGTATTTCACTAAATAAAGCATACATTCATACATCACACCTTGCACCTGTGATGTGCAGAGATAAGAAAGTTGTATATATCTGTTTTTGAATTTCAGATCAATCTGTGTGCGGATCTTGCTGGAGTTTTGGAACAGTGGGAGCCATCGAGGGAGCTTATTTCTTAAAGTTCCAACATTTGAAGAGGTTTTCACAGCAGGTAAGGGAACAAATCTCTCCAGTGTGTGTTGCAGAGATAACTTTTTAGTGTTGATATTGACTTAGTTGGCTATTCTCACGCTGCATGTTTTAACAATAATCACTATACTCTGTTGCTGGAATCTGGGGAGCAAAGCTGCGCATAGCAGCAGAGAAGGGGGGAAATCGAGTGGACAGAGTGAAGCAGTACATGCTGGTCGAAGGCTGCAGTCGCCCCCCTTTCTGCGCAAACTCATTCCCTCTTGCATGTTCATTGGTTTGTCTGGCATCACTACTTGCACAGAAACATGTTTTCATTTGCTTGCTCTATAGATATCTGGAACAGGATATAGACTACGTTACTGAAGTAATTTGCTACAGCATCTATTGTAGTAGTGTTTCTTGTCAGGTAATTCATATTTCTACTGGGGTGTAAGGAATTGGCCTTCTGGTAAGGCACCAAACCTCACTTCCACAGAGTACATCCCGGTAACTGCTCCTTGCAGACCAACGGTGCTCTCGCACCTGGACCCATAGACAGGATAATCCTTTGTGGGATTGTATTGTTCTATGTTTGTCGTTGCGTGTTCTGAGTGTCCTTTTACAGCCTCAGATTTTAATAGGTAACGAGGTTTTATCCTAGGAAACAGTACAATTTTAATTCTTGTTTAGATGCAAAATAATCTCTCACAGTTATTTTTAGTGGTTTTTATTTTATTTTATCTGCGACATTTCGTTCTGGTTTCAGAGAACTTTTTCAAGCTACACTAAGATATACATACAATAACACAACCTCACATGGCAAGTCACTCTACACTTCTAAGGAATGAATAACTAACTGTGTCTCCTTATTTCCTCCTAGGTAAACTGGTTTTTCCTTTCAGGTGTCATAGCTGGCTGTTTCTCTCCCTCCCCTCCATCCTGTAACCTAATCTTCTTGTCTTCCCTCCCATCCTCCTTCCAGTTGCACTGACCTTTCCTTTCTCCTTTAAGCCATCTGGCAAGTTGAAATCCTCCATTTTTGTGCAGAAAATTGAAGGTGGCTCAGGAAACTTAACCAACTTACTTTCCACATGCTTTTTTATCAGTTTCACCCATTTCACTCCAATTTCCCCTTCGTTTTTGTTAATTTTCTCTCCCCTGTTTATGCATATGTGCTTTGTTTCTGCCACTCTTCCCTCTCTATTTCATTCCACATTCTTATTCTTCATTTGTACTTTCTTACTATTTGTGCCCGCATGTCATCATATGCTCACTCAATGCTGTTCTTTGATCTTCCTCTCTAATGTCTCTCCTATGTTCTTTAATTCTCTCGTTGATGCTTCTCCCTGTCTCTCCTATGTATTTGCTTGTACATCCACCACATTCAACTCCATATACCCCTGCTGTTGCTAATTCATCACTCTCCTCTCCTTTGTATTCATTAAACCATTTCTCGATGCTCTTTGGTGGCTTGAAGGCTGCTCTTAGTCCATACTTTGCATAGATGATTCTTCTCTTTTTCTCCATGTTTTCTTCTGAATTGCACACTCGCATACTTCTTCCCTTCCTGTGCATCTTTATTGTCTTCTTTTTCCTTATTGTTTCCCTCTTTTTTCATTTTCTTCTTTCAAGAACATAGAAAATTCTTGTTTAGTAGTAATGAATGAATTAAATAATTCTAAAAATTTGGCACGGAGGTTTTTAATAGATGTCTTTCATTTTATTTTCCTGTAGTTGACTGTTACTACAAGCATAAGAAAACAGTTTTTCATTGTGGCGTTTCAGGAGAACACACACTTCCTTCATCAGACATTTATTTTCATGTTGACTAAAGATACAGTTATAACAATGGTTAGCAATTTTTTAAACAAAAAGAAAACTGTTTTCTCCATCAAGAAAGATGGAGAAAAAGAGAAGGATCATCTATGCAAAGTATGGACTAAGAGCAGCCTTCAAGCCACCAAAGAGCATCGAGAAATGGTTTAATTAATACAAAGGAGAGAAGGAGAGTGATGAAGGGAGCGTGTGTTCTCCTGAAACGTCACAACGAAAAACTGTTTTCTTATGCTTGTAATAACCTTAAGGTACAGGAAAATAATTCTACAATGCAAGCAATGCATACATACAATAATAAACGAAATCAAAAAACAAGTCGCAAGAAAACTAAAGGAAAAGTGAAATACCGACAAAGATGAAAAATCTGTTAAAAATAAAATTGTGTGCATTCCATTCCACAAGGGATTCTCACATAAAATTGCCAAAATTTTTAGAAGATTTAATTTCAGAATTGTTTTTAGATCACCAAGAAGTTTGAAATGTACATTTAATGAATTCAAAATGAGAAACTCTTTCAAAGGATTATGTAGGACAAACAGCAAGGAAAATGGCAATAAGATGGCACAAACATGATTTGGACATTATAAATCTAAACCCAAGAACAGGTTTGTCAGCTCACATCATCGAAGAGGAGCATTTGATTAAAAAGAGAAGGGTTTTAAAAAGATTGACGGGATACATAGAGTTGAATGTCTGGGAAGCTTCGTTCATTGGAGAACACTGGCGTTCATTGGAGAACACTGGAATAAATTAAATAATGAAAATGGTAACATAGATCCAGTATGGAGTTTTCTTTTTCACAAATGGAGTAAGCCACCATCTTTAAAATTTAATGTAACAGAAAACATCAAGAGACTTTGTGAAAACAATGATGACTTTGAATTACCTGATGATATTTAGGATTCATAATTTTAAATAAAAAAAATAATGTGATCAAAATTTTTTGTCTGAAATAAAAATAAAACAGACTGCTTCTTTTCACAGTTAAGTTGCTAAAATTTTTTGTCTGAAATAAAAATAAAACAGACTGCTTCTTTTCACAGTTAAGTTGCTATATTACAACAATGTAACATTGACAACATCCATTATATAAGGGATTCTTTTTGTTTAAAAAATTGCTAACCATTGCTATAACTGTATCTTTAGTCAAAATGAAAATAAATGTCTGATGAAGGGACCGTGTGTTCTCCTGAAACGTCACAACGAAAAACTGTTTTCTTATGCTTGTAATAACCTTAAGCTACAGGAAAATAATTCTACAATGCAAGCAATGTGTACATACAAGAAAAGCTGTCTTTCATTTTGTTGTTAGGGGCCTGTCATCATTTTTGTTTTATTTAAGGAGCTCATCCCCATATTCTACAACAGGCAGTGATATCCTATGTGCTGATATCCTTATAATATAAAAATCAATCAGTCATATTTCTACTACCATTGCTGAAAGAGCTCTACCTGATCTTTTCCAATCCTGCACCCTGTGTTCACTGTGGATCATAATGGATTGAAATTCAGTACACCCTCTTTCGTTTGTGAATACCAATTCATGGTTGTGTAACTAAATATGATTGTTTCCTTCCGTTTCAGGCCCTCATTGACTGCAGTTGGGGATTTGGCAACAATGGCTGCGATGGTGGGGAGGATTTCAGATCCTACGAATGGATGATGAAGCATGGTGGAATTCCCACCGAAGATGAATATGGTCCTTATCTTGGACAGGTAATGAACCATTCACCATTTCTATTTAGTGTGAAAATCTTACCATTACTGATAAAGTACTCAAATCTACCAATAATTGCATTTTGCAGGTTTGGTGCATATTACTCAATTCCAGAATATAAAAAGTTGTTAAAAAATGTACGTTAAAAACTGTACTTACGTATGTGAGTATGTTGTTCCTATTTTCCTTTCTTTAGAACTACGTTTCGGAGACTAACTATCCCCTTCTTTATTACATTTCGACGTAGTACTATGTTAAGTACCTAGTTTTTTCATGCGAACCTGAAGAAGGGGATAGTTAGTCTCTGAAACATAGTTCTAAAGAAAGGAAAATTGGAACAACATACTTGCATACGTAAGTACAGTTTTTAACGTCTTTTCATATACCAATAATTGACACTATCAGGCCATATCAGTTGCAAATGTTGTGTAAGAAACTGAATTATTTAGTAATCTCCTAAATTGATATATACCCACAGTGGAATTCTGATTGGAAGTTCGTGTATTCTATTTTTTTCTCGTTATAGATTCAGTCGTGATGCTCCCAATGTACCAAATGTGACAAAATTTTCCACAATATTACAGTGTCCGCCATTTTAATTTTTACACTTTGTTCTTCATAAAATCAAGGTTTCATTGTACCTAGGTACTTTCCTTTAGGAAAACAACCCATATACAGTTGAGACTGCTTTATACGTAACTCAGTTCTGCATAATTCTGATTCATACGTAAATTACTCTATATCCCGGCAAAATATAATTTAAAAACATGTTAATTAAATCTTATTTGTACGGAATGCATTTATATGTAATTCGTTGTAAAAATACAGTTGATTTGTACGTAACCAAGCTATAACAATGTCACAGAAGTATACATTTCTTGTTGTTACAAAAACACGAGGCAAGTTTCAGATACGAAACAGGATAGGCAGGTGGGCATGGAAATGGTTGGTCTCGAGTTGCGAGAAAGACTAGTGCTGTGCGGCGGTGTCACAGAGAAGGCAAGGAGAGGCAGTGCGAGACATGAAATCAAGGAGATAGATTTGCAGCAGTTGTTCAGAACATGAGACTCCTTTTCTTTTGTACGTAATTGCAATATGAAAGTAGACACGTTAAAAAGATGCAAATAGATGATGTTTGTGGTGTTCCATAATATAAACAGAATCGCTCTTCCTTCAGTGAATGTTTTCAGTTGCTACTGGTCAGCTATGGAGAAAAGAAAGAGGAAAAGTTACATGCTTGACTAGAAAGTAAAATTTATACGGAAGTGGACGCTAATCTACGTAAAATTAAAACTGAAATCTGCAGATTTAGGCATCCCTTATACCTAGAGGCATGCAAATTTCGTTTTTGACGAAAAAACGAAATATGAAATAACATGCTGTAATGTTTATTTTTCATGTTTCTGAAGGGTGTGAGGATCATTTTTCTACCCTGTTTTGTCACGAAATAACGCGAAATTAACTGCAAAATGCGAAATACACTCTGAAACGCGAAATTTGCCGTTTATATACCGACGTGACACTTTCTGAAGTCTGAAGTATCCTGCGAGTTATGCAATTCACGGAAAATTGATTAACTCTGTTGTAAATGTTTGAGAAGCAAAAATGGACCCCTTTACACAGGAATAAACTTAATACTCTGGTAACTACATAAACGTGCTATTAGAAGGGATAAGTTTACTTTGTATAATAATGGCAGTTTTTAAATCAAATTTAGGATTATATTGACATCTTTAAAACCAAAATGTAATTTCATATAGCACTTTTGATGTGATTATTCACCGCTATAACACCGAAATTTTATTTTATTTACCGCTTTTGAACCCGAAAACCACTCTGTTTTTGTACCGAAATTTTGCTTTTTCATTTACCAAAATTATGTGCCTCTACCTATACCACAGTCTGCACGGTCATTATATTAAAATAAATGCTATTTTAGATGAATTTGGTAAATTTTGAAATCAAAATTTATTGCTTTAGCCAGAATAGTTAGAAATCGCAACTGTCTGCAAAGGCCAAAAATACCCGAAGTCAAAAAAAAAAAAATACCAGCATTTTTAAACAAATTAGGACACAAGGGGTCCCGACCTGGGCATGGATGTTTCTGAATGTCCATTCATCACTTTCATCATATCATCACTCATCCCCATCTTCGCAAATTAGCCAAAAGTGGCACAAAAAGCAAAGTAAAGTAAATCAAAATCAAAAATAAAATAAAATTTTTAAACCAAGTCAAGTTTTAGAAAAATAGAGCTTGCTTCGAACTACAATTTTAAAAATTGATTAGTAAATCAACAGAACACGTTGAGGGAAGATATGCAGATTTGGAAAAAATGCTTGTTACCTGTATTTAAGAATCAAACTTTCAGATTCGTTAATTTACCACTTTATGACAGTAATAACCTGTATTACGTATATATCTTGTTCCTCAAAATAGATAATGATATGACCCGGTATCTAAATCTGATTTGTAAGTAATTCTCAGTTGTATGTATTATTTTCTCTTCACCTTGACTTACGTATAACTCAGGTTCATCTGTATGTAGACATTTACTTTACAGAGCAACATATGCACCTTCAAATCCATAAAAATACTAACTAAATGACAGAACTTTGCCCTTAAGTAACAACAAATGTAGTGATATAAAGATTGAATGCATAATGTAGGAAAATGTGGGGTTTCAGTCAGTGTAGTATGTTAATTTTCCATTGTTATCCCTTCCCTTGTGTTATTTTACTGGTGCTGGAGTACCTTGTCCTTTTTCTTTCAGTTGCAAAAAAAAGTGAAAGAACAAGGTTATGGACAATTTGCATATTACAAAATGTTTATGCTGACATAGTGTACAGCAACAAAGTTATTGCATGTCAAGTTACATATTGTCAAGGTTTCTTCTAAATTTCAGGATGGCTACTGCCATATTGATAAATTGCCATTGTCAGCCAAGATTACAGGATACGTGAACGTCACATCAGGAGATGAAGATGCGTTGAAAGTAGCCGTTGCAAAACATGGACCGATCTCTGTGGCTATTGATGCTTCTCACAAGACGTTCTCTTTCTACTCCAATGGTATATACTACGAGCCGCAGTGTGGTAAGTAACATTCCTTAGTCTTTACTGTGATCTACCAGAAATGGCCAGATACAAATTTCATTTTATAAAGATGAGCCACGGTATCTCAGTTGGTAGAGCATATGTCTTATCATGTGGGACCCCAGGTTTAAATCCTGGGGCAGGTGATCTAGACCAGAAACTTTTCCAGCAATTTTCTCGTTTCTGTGCAGCTCTGAGGCCCACCTAGCCTTATATAATGGTCACCTGGGGCGCAACCCTGGAGTGTAAAGGCAGCCGGGCATGATGCTGATCACATTTCCTAACTGGCCGAGATCAAGAATATGTGAAGCCCTATACCTCCACATCACCCCATATCCCTTCATGGCATGTGTGCAAATGCACTGGTACCTTTACCTTCCAGATACAGGATATTTATTTGGGCTCCGCATGGAGAAGTGACCACAGATTTGATCGCCAGTAGAAGCTCCAGATTCATGGGTTAACAGAGCTACTTGAAGCTATGACACTTTTGCTACAAAAAAGTTTTTTTTTACCTCACTTCCTAATGTCTAGGGGGGAGGTAGAATGTATACTATCTACCAAAATGTAATTGGTCACCCTGTGACTAGGCTTTTCGACTCTGCGGCTCATGTAATTATCACAAGATACTACAAAACATAAAACATGATAATAGGTTAAGGTGTTATATTCTAACAATCTGATACAAAATTACAAATGTTTTGTGGAAGAACATGAATAGTTCATTCACTTACGCAATGTGGTAATGGAATTTACCTTTGAAAAATAATAGCATAATTAGACTTTTACTGTAGAGAAACGTGTTATATCATACATATTTTTATTCATAAAATTAATAACCAAAAAGATTGAAATTTTGCACTAAATTACAGCCTATTTGTAGATATATTGGTAATTTTACTCATACACTTGTATTCTGTTATATTTTTTAGGAAACAAACCAGATCAGTTGGATCATGCTGTGTTGGTGGTAGGCTATGGTGCCATAAATGGAAGACCCTATTGGCTAGTCAAAAATTCATGGTCCACGTACTGGGGTAATGATGGTTACGTTCTGATGTCGCAAGAAGAAAATAATTGCGGAGTTGAAACTGATCCCACTTATGTTACTATGTAACAATGTACTATCAAGGAACAATGGAGCCACGTTGATGACCTTTGGAAACTAGATATTATCTGAGCTGTGTAAATCTGTGATACAGTTACTCATATTTGTTGTCTCTCTCTTACTTGTAAGTTCCTCCCCTTTATGGAATTTGTGTACGAATTTTTTGGGAATTATCATCATTAGCGTAATTTTTTGCAATGTAGATACACCAGAAGTAGTAGATTGTTTTAGAGTTTGATAATTATTTCACAGAACCAAGTATTGTGCAGTGTTTTTGTGTGCACAGTGAGAATTACCTGCACTTTTGAAGCACAGTGTATTGTGATTATTATTGGTTTTGTGATGCTAGCAGTGAAGTAATTATATTTCTTTAGCATTGCATTTACTTTCATATATTTATCTCATTACAGTTTGTACTTACTTTCCTTGATTCAGTACTTGTTAAGGAAACATTCTTTTCAAAGTTTGGGTAATAATAAACTCAGACTACAAGAACGTTGAGGAATGCTATGTTGTTGTAAGTAATGTTCTTTGAACATTTGGATACAGAATTTGTGTGAGTTTTCTGATAACCACTTTGTGATACATTGTGTACACAGTGATTTTTTTTTTTTTTTGCCATGTAATAGTGTGTAAGAGAATACAGTCAATGTATGAATAAATAGAAACTCTGTCCATTATGCTTGCTTTGAATATTAAAGCTTTCTTTTCCTCATTCGTCTCATATTTTTCTTTACTTACTGGATCCAAAATATCTGTTTTCTTGATTGTCTTGAGGTAAGCTGGTGCCTAGAAAATTGATATTACAAATAATGGAAATCCAGTATTATTATAAATGAACTAATAATCAGTTATGGTCCTGCAGCATGGCTCTGCAGTCTAAGGTGCCATGCTTTGGGTTATGGCACGTGTGCAGGTTCGAGTCTCCTGGGGGAAGCGTAACAACTTTTCTCCTGAGATTTCGGCCTGTGTATGGGACCGGTGGCCACCCACCATCGTGAGGAAATTGGGGGAATAGGAATGAGTAGCATAACCCAGTCATGAAAGCCTACAACAATGATTGGGGGTTCGTCGTGTTGACCTCACATCACTGTACCGGGATGGAGGTAGTAGTCAGAATCTTATATTATTTAATAGTGGGATGATTGGATGATCTCCCATCTCTGGTAGCAGTGAGGCTGCCAGTCTAGGTAGCCACTGGACCTCATGGATTTAGAACTCGGATTTTTAGGTTTTAAAGAGATTGCTTTTAGGCTTCTAAAATAGGCTCCAAAAATGCTAAAATAGGTTCTAAAAGTTCTAAAGTAGGTTCTAAAAATCATAAATTAGGCTAGAAAAATTATTAAAAACAAAATTTTACAAGAACCGTAAGAATTTTTAATAGGTATATATATACAACAATCAAATATTAATTTTCTTACCAAATTTTAATTTCTTTACATCACTTTCAATGCGGGAATTTTGATAAAACATGATAAAAAAGATACAAGCAGAGCAAGAAGTAAGAGTGAGTGCACAGACGTGGCGTCAGACATTTTTTTCTTTAGAACTTTGAAAAACATTACGGAGCGAGAGAAATCGACAGAAAACATGTTTCAAACATGCCAGTCATTGAATTGTTTCATCACAAAACAGAGTAAAAAACTTCGTCAGTTGTTGCAGTTTTTAATGAAACGCTGACATAACTTGTTATTTCTTATTTACCTGCAAAGGAAAAAATAGGTTAAAAACCTAAAATCTGCAGTCTAGTTATTACGTAAAATTCAGATTTCATTTATTTTGTACCGCTAGTGAACGAAAATTTGTATTTTGTGATTACATAACTTGTAATATTTTGATGAAATTCTTGAATATTTTTGTGCAAAACTGTGGTAAATTGTTGCTTATAATTACAGTGGAACGCTAATATATACATAACTTTCAGTTGTTACAATTTACAAGCAATGACATCACTATCTGTGGGAATCTATAAGTTTATTGACATTGGTATGGCTATCAGTTCAGTTCTATTTTGATCCAATACTGAAAGTGACAGTTGTACAGTCACAGACTCTTCAGTGGTATAGTTACAACCATGACTGTACGCTCAATGGTAAAATTAATATTAGGTGAATTGCCTGTTACAATTTTCATCCAGTCTGGCTTCCAGTATGTGATGATTATGAAATGAAAATGTCAATAGGTAGAAAACAACAACTGCTTTGCATCAACAGAATTTAATTCCTTAAAACAACGCAGCATGTAAAATTTAAAACAGTGAATGAAAATATTGATTGCACCTTTTTCTGCTGAAACGGATTCTTAAACATTATAACAAATTTAATATTATCCAGAATAGTGAAAGTGAAGAAATATATCTTAGTTTTTAACTATCAAATCCGAAAGAAAACTTTCTTTCATGACTCTGAAAACGATACATGCACAGTGGAACCACATTTTTCTTTCTTTCTGGATTTTACAATTTCCTGCATTTTCCGCAACCGCTTGATTACTATTGGAGAGACTGCCGTAGTATAAGTAAAGCAAGATTTGAGCAAATGTACCAGGCTGTTGAACAGTCAAAGTTTTTCCTGGTCAGTGGATTGGCAACAATGTAACCGCAGGAGAGGTAATTTTTCCAGATTCAAGTAACACTACGTTAGTCTCGCGGACGATTGAGGCTGCAATTGGTGTCTTTTTGGTCTGTCCTCTGGCATCGCTAGAGGCACATATTTTTGGCAAATAAAAAAAAAATAATTTGGTACAAAAGCAGTCAACTTTTGGGTTCAAAAGTGGTATATAAAATGACATTTTGATTTTAAAATTGTGATTATAATCCTAAATTTAATTTAAAACCACTTATTACACAAAATAAATGTATCCATTCTAATAGCACATTTATGTAGTTACCAGAGTATTAAGTTTGTTCTTTTGCTTCTCAAATATTTACAGCAAAATTTTCCGTGGATTTCATAACGCTCAGGATAATTCAAACTTCAGAAGGTGTCACGTCTGTAAATAAACTTAACATTTTATGTTTAAGATCCTGGTTCACATTTTGCAGTTCATTTTGCATCATTTCGTGACAAAACAGGGTCATGCCTTTCAGAAACATGAAAATGAACATTGCAGCATGTTATTTCACATTTGTGTTTTCGTCAAAAACGAAATGTGCATGCCTCTAGGCATCACACATCACTAGAACTTCCTTCAGTCGAACTCACCAGAACAGGACAGTGTAAAAGACTGGCAGAAACTGGATTCAGTGCGACCATAAGGTATGTTTCTAGAGTCCATGAGAATGAATCAAGAAGTAGTGATAATGATTGAATGAACAATCACTGTGGTCTTATATCCCATCCGGCAGTGATATGCCGTAGACTATAAGTTTATGTCTACATCCGTTGTCTATGCGTTATCTACACGAAGATTACATTGGCTCATAGTTTACATAGTCTACCGTAGACAATGCAAACAACAGGGAAGAAAGAAATCCCAGTGGTCTTTGAAAGCGAAAGTATTTTTTTCTTCAAACATGTCGATAATCTGGGCCTATAACCAACTTAAGACCATCCGACGTAATCAAAATTATCGAATTTTCACTATCGAGAGGAAAAGGGATTGCCAGAAGAAAAACAAATGAAAGCCATAGTGAAAACTGACATTATCTTTTACACTGACAAAATGGAAGGCTAAAAATATATTTTTTGACTTATTACTGCTTAGGAAAGTGCATGTGTCTTTAAAGCAGATTTTTCCACGTGTGAAATGGTAGAAATTGAAGGAAAACAAATCTTGTCATTCTACGAACATCGCATTTTTTTGGGTATGTCGCGAGAAGTTTATTTTGCAGTTCAGATAATACCTAGTGAATTGGTTGAACTTAAATAAATACTTTAAAATGCTTATTTCCGGACAGTGGAATACTTCACGCTCTCTATGTCCACCTGCTGATGCTTGTTGCTGCTTCTAGAATGATGCTCGTGCCTTGCACGGAGAACGCAGAGCGCCATGTTGTCTACGTTGATTACATAGTCTACACGTAGAATGTAGACAAGCGTAGACGCTCATCACTGAGCCATAAACAAAAAAATGAGACATTCTCTTTTTGGTGAAAAGATTGAACCTAAACTAAATTACATAGTAATATATAAAATGCAATGCAAATAATAAACTCTATAATGTAATTGATGAAAATTAGAAAATCATTTTATGAGTTTCATGTTAGCTACAGACTAATCACAAAGGGCATTCAGGGCAGTCTTATTAATTCTTCATGATTTGTGCACCCCTGAGGGTGGCCCTGTGCGGCTGGAAGTGATTGTGTATTATCTCTATTAAGAATAGAGTGGCATAATCTGCCGGCAAACCAGCTGTTTTCACATATATATAAATTGCCAAAAAAATTGAAGTAGTCTCACTTTTGCTTTTGGTTTACTTGCATACCTGCTTTGGTGTTTTAGTTCTATTGTATCTACTAATTAATATGTAATAAATACATACAATAAATAAGAATTGTTGCAGTAAACGAGGTCACATTTTTGGAACATGTCACTGTAAGAACGTTCTACATGTCCTAGAATCTGAGGAAGTAGTTTCAATTGAATCCCCAAAAATAGTTGTCAATGACACAAGTGAGAGGAATGACTTGTCATTCACACACGTCTTCATGCATTACAAAGTCAGAGAAATCTTGAGGCATCGTTCTTTTCTACAAGTTTTTAAATTGCGAATAAGGCTGTAGAAGCATGGGTATGGAGAATTTCAGAAAGTTAATGATGTTTATGCGGTGATTCAAATGTCAACATAAACTTGGACTTTACTCCAAAAGATATATTGCATATTTGAAATTTATTCCCATTATTTTGTGTGATTTGAATGCAGTTTCCGTGAATATCAATCTATCTTTCGGGAAAACGAGGAGATTTTTGTTTCGTCGCACTTGAAAGTTTGAACAGAAAATATAGCATATTTTGTATTTGAATTTTGCATTACAATTAATGTCATGTACAGTGGGATCCATAAATATTACCATGCAAATTGTCCATCACCATGTTCGTGCACTTTATTTGACCCAATAGAAGCTTCAAGAATTAAAATAAAACTCAAAACAAGCTGTTGACAACTTCTGCACCAGCATACATAAAAATCCATCGCTTAAGAACACACAGGATGTAAGAGAAAAGTAATACTCATGGATTCCACTGTACCACTGATGCATTTTATTTAACTAAGTGTGCTGCTTGCTTAGTGAAAATTGCCATTTCTCTTAATTTAATTCCATATTTTGATGATAATAATTACATATTTTAACACTTTAATACATATAAAAATCTTTTCTCTGTAAATAAAAATCAATAGGAGATAATTGATAGAAAAATAACTAGTTTGATCTTGTTTCTATTATTGAGATTATAGTGACACTGGTAGGGACGGACTAGATTAAATTTTTCGCGAATCTTGGAAAGGGAACATCATCCACCTTTGTTACCCCAGTTCCTTATGAATGGAGCAAAGAGCAATCTCCAGAACAAAGATTCTCTTTGCTCCAGAAGGTATTACAAAGAAGTAATTCTTTCTGCTGCCAATAGGTGTCACAGTCAACAACCGTATTGCTCCTGCCATCTACTGGCAGAGCTGTGCACTCAGTGGCGTGGCGTGGATTTTTAAAAGTGTTACCGGTTATCAGTAGGACATTTAAGGGAGACTTGGGCGCCTCCCCACCTCATGCCCCCCCCCCAATGTCTTCCAAGAAGTTCATATAATATTAATCTTGTACGTATGCAATTCAATACTAGATTTTGGTAAAGTTATTAATCAGCAAAAAAAAATGTTGACATAAGGACTAAAGTGAAATCGCAAACATTGGTTGTTGACACAATAATACGTAATTTGATACTTACAGAAACATCGAAGGCTACTTATAGAGCAGATCAATCCGACTTTGAAAATAGTTATATGATGCTGGGATCCCGGGTTCAAAACCTAGCTTAGGCATGGGCGTTTGTGATGTCTATTCATCAATTTAATCATATCATCACTCATCCCCATCTTCGCAAATTAGCCAAAAGTGGCACAAGCGAAGCAAAATCAATCAAATCAAATCAAAAAACTTCTATGATGCTGTCATAAAGAGAAGTTTCTCATTTGAATTTGAATTTTTGGGTGCGTCATGGTCATGGTCCATGTTATCCACATCTGAATTCGACACGCTTTTTTTTTTCACCCGAAAATAGAGTACATGGCCAACAAACAGTGGCGTATGCTGGTTTTAACTAGTGGGCAATCTCACACACTTGATTCATCCACCCACTCCTGAAGTTTCCCTGCAAATTTACCTCAACATTCATACAGGATTTACGAATGTATGTGTGAAAAATGTTACCTTATTGTTGCGACCACTGTCGAATAATTGTTGTGATTGCACTTGCAGTTAATCTACGTTTAGAATTTCAAACAATAAAACAAGATAATATAATAACTCTATAAGAAAAAAACCTGTAACAAAGAATATGAAAGGAATTCGGTAGTGAAATAAAAACCTGGCTCAGGCGGTAACGCGTCTGACTACCATGCTAAAAAGGTCCCGGGTTCGATCCCCGGCCGGTTCAAATACGGGAACTTTTCTAACGGTGGAAGCGGCCCCGGCGCCCACCCAGCGTCGAATAACATGGGTACCTGGGGAAAACGCTGGGGGGTAAAGGCGGTCAGGGGCGTGATGCTGATCACATCACCCCCACTCACGACCGGATCAAGAAAGTGTGGGGCGTTACCCCCACATCCCCTATACGCCTTCATGGCGTGGTGCTATGCACAGGGGAGCACTTTACCTTTTTTTACCAATATTAATTGAAGTGTAAAATTCAAGTTACCCCAGTACCCAGTTACTCGTGCATTCCTGATTTTTGTTTTTATACACGGAAGTTTGAGTTCAAGACCTGTGGTACAAGAGATTCTACTGGCCTACCTACATTAACTATTTGCAATTTCTCCGGAAAAGATCCCGTTCCAAATATTTTCGCACGAAAACATTATATTATATCCATTGCCTTTAGCTTTAAACACAGCACTAGCACGAATACTAAACCACTAACAGCTAAAGAAATATTAAATTCTCGAATCGCTACAACACGCATTCAATTCCCTGCGCCAATCTTCTATTGTGGTTCCTTACTGCTTGACAAAGACTTCATATTCCCTGCGATGCGCGAGGTTCTATAAGTTGGAATCATTGCGTTTTTTGTTTATATATTTTACATTCAAACATCTTTTATCATTATGATCATTATTAATCTAGAGAGGGGGGGAGAAGCAACTTAAATTACCTAATATGTGTGTACGTATATATATAATTTATTTCTGATAGCTTTTCCTTTTAAAAATTATTCATTTCTGTGAAAGAAATACTCTTACTGGTTTTGAAGGCTACAAAGAAAGTAATCACGCATTTTAAAATACAAAAATGAATAAAAGTAAGCATATAAATAGTTTAATTACTTCATTAATCGATTTATTAAACTGTTATTTGACGTCGCTTTTCTCCCACTTTTGGCTAATCACTACGAGTGATGATATGGCATTGATGAAGGGACATTTACAAAGAACACCCATGCCCTGACCGGTATTCGAACCCTGGAGCTCTGGCGTTGAAGGGAGCTGTGCTAACACTCCGCAACGGAGGTCGGTGTAATTTCTTTAATTTCTAGTTAAAATTTTAATTTATTTAATTACCGTCATCTTCAATATTACAGCTTTTTTTTTTCCTATGACAATATCTGTTGAAATAGCAGAGATCAGGAAGACAGAAGCAAATGTAAAATGAGAATTAACATAGAATTGGTTCGCAAATGTTGTTCACATTTCCCTGTTTCTCGCGCACTTTCAGATGTATTTTCTCTACTTTCCTTTTCAGTACGTAATTTGCGAACCCAAAATTCTGTTTCCTGAGAAATTTCCCTGTCGTAAACAACACAGCTCCTACGATACAAAGGCCACCGGGGAAGAATGGCAGAAGAGGGTGCCAGCCGAGGGAACGGCAAAGGCTCTGGGGTGGAGAGTGCGACCGATGGACTCTCTCCAGAAGGAGCTTACCCTTGCCACGGAATAACCGCGCCTGAGAAGCAGTGTTTCCTTCCCCTCCCGTCAAGGGATTTAAAGGGAGCCGGTGGAATCTCACCCTGACGTCACCAGATTCCACCAGCTGGAGAGTGGCTGAAAGCCTCTCGGACATTCAGCGGCAAACGTTTGAAAAACATTCGCGCGCTGGAAGTAAAGAAATATGCGAATCAAAGATTGGTTGGGAAGAATATTGCAAAGAAATAAAAAACAACTTTTTAAAAAAATTATAGTCGGGTCATCTCCGATTACCTAGGTGACCCAGAGTATACGCCGCTGCCAACAAAAGAGTTTCGACAACTGCACACATCCACATAACCACGGATAGTCATTATACCACGAAACATTGAAATGTCGGTCATATCCAGCAGACGACTTGGTTTTTAAATCGTTCAAAATAGGCTTTGCCCTCCCTTTCGCCACAATTTCGATTTTTTTCTGCAAAATAACGAACCGAAAGATTGCTTCAAAATATCTTCTATCGCACGATTACACACACTGTCTAGATAGGATGAACCCGCCACCTCGGAACTCGGAGCAAGCTTCATTAATTAATTGACAATGCCCGAAAACAACATAAAGACGAAAGACACCAGTCACAAAACTCCCACTGCACAGTCCCTCCCACAAACCGTTGTTTACTTTTGTAACACGTGAAGCACCCTCCTTGCCCCCTCCCCTCTCAGCATCGGCCCTTGCAAGAAGTCCAGTTCTACTAATGTTGCCATCTTAGTTCTTTTGAAACCAGATTTGTCCAAATCGCGAATATTTTCGTTTCAAATAAGACGTAGATGTAGTCTTCATCTGTTTCCTAACTACTCCCACTCCCATGTTTCGCTAAATCCACTGAAATCTCATTTCTGACACCACTACTATTTCGTATATTTTACGTCATTTGCTACCTTCAAGGCTTTCGCTTTATAGGATAATCGTGACGATGAGGATGCATGGTGAATTATTGAAATAAAATTATTATTTCTTTGTGTATGTAATTATTAATTTTTATAATTATGTAAGTACTGGTCTAAGATCTCCACGCTACAACAGGTGACGGAGGAACAGTGTGGGAGGGAGACCAGCAGTCGGTAGGTAAGCCAAGGCCCTCACGGGCTGTAGAGCTATGGGTTATTATTATATTAATTATGTAAGTAAAATAATAACAACGAACATTGAAATAACCATTTCTTGCTGAGGATTCGAACCTGCGACACCTGACACTTCAGAGCGTGCTAAGATAACAATCGGAAAATTATGCTTGTTAAGTATTGTTTTCACCCAAAAACAGTTCTACCACCTCAAAAACATTGCTTCAATCCGAAATTATTGCATTCCTGCGACAACGTATGTCAATCTCAATCAGTATTATCAACAATTATCACAAATTCCTGTAACCGAAATAATATTATATGTGTGAAATATAGAATTTTAGGTTGACATTTTTAGAAGGACAGCGGACCCCTTGACCATACCCATCCCTCTCCTCTCCTTCTCGCCCATGATGTCGAAGAAGGACAAAGAGGACTTTCATAATCGCTGATATTTAGTGTAAATACAAAACATCACTTGGTAGTTTGCTTTTGCCCCAGTGTGATTTGATTGTTTAAAATTTTGATTTGGCGATTTAAGTCCACTTCACGAACAGTAATGCTAATCGGGACAGTTTAAAGTTGGATCCGAACCACTTGTGCCTCCACCTGGTATCGAACCCGGAATCCCTTGATTATAAGGCGGCGACGCTACCACTGCGCCATCGTTCCCCAGTGTGACTGGACACCTTCAGAGTAAGATAGACCCGATTAGGCGACTTAGCTCTTTTCTGTCAATTGAATATGGCAACACTGATCTGTATCCGGTAAGGATCACCGGCTAAACAGGCATGGCAATAACCCGCCTCCTCCTCCCGCCGTAACAGTCTTTGCCGCGACGCGAAGTCTTCCTTGAGTGGGCTCAGGGCCCTTTCCTCATGTTGCCTGTGGAGGGTACCGGATCAGTCCTCCTCTTCGCTTTTGCCGGTGTCAGAAAAAATGTCAGTCTGCAATGTTTACTTTACGACAATATTACCAGTTTATGAACGTAATAATGTTTCAAGACGGGTTCTTCAATTCTTTATATTTTGGTGTTACCTGCGGTAACAGCGCTACATGCACGCCACGCCTCTGATGCATAATCAACAGGTTGGAATATATTTGGAGCAGTGAGTATTTTGGAAACGTGTCCCACTTTACCGGAATAATTCATTTTGTCCCTCTTCCTCTTGACACAATGAAACTGCTGCTAGTAAATCGAACTGGAAGGCGCTGAAGAGAAAATTGATTATTCAACTTCAAAGGTGATGGAACCGCAAACATACGGTATGTGAAAGGGAGATATCGAGAGTACGATGTTTTCGGGGGTTTATCAAGAAATTTGCATCTGAGAGGGTGGGGTTGGTTGTAAGTTCGTATTTAAGTGGGTATGTGTAAATTTAGAGAAAACGGCCATAATATGACAGTTATGAACAATTTTAGCGTGATGCTGAGAAAATGGGGAGAGCGGATAGATCACATTACTTTTCTTACTTTTCTTGCCACTTTGGTGGTCTAGAACGTTGAGGTGTGCTATTACTATTACATCACACACACACGCACATAAATAATCACTGAATAATGTCTTGAAAAGCAGTGTTCGACGGGAATATTTTTAGGAGGCCTATAATTAATATGGTGATGCCGCCTCCATCCCTGTATGTGATCATTGGTTAGCCGACCTTGGTGGCAGGGTGGCTATCACAGCGCGCTACGACGCCACAGGTCAAGGGTTCGAATTCAGGCCGTGCATGGGTGTTCATTGAGGGTGTCCTTTCATCAAATTCAACATATCATCATTCATCCTCATCGTTGCGATTAGCCCAAAGTGGCAGAAAAGCGGAATAGAATAAAACAAATCAATCTTGCATGCGGTAATGTCATCCGTCCAATTCCTGCATGTAGACATGCTCTCGCATCATTCTTGAATTGGATCATATTTAAAATACGCTCAAATAAATTATTTTGGTATAGGGTCATAGGGTATAGGTATAGGTTGGCCGCGGTGGCTCAGTCGGTAACGCGTCTGACTACCATGCTAAAGGTCCCGGGTTCGATCCCCGGCCGGTTCAAATCCGGGAACTTTTCTAACGTTGGAAGCGGCTCCGGCGCCCACCCAGCGTCGAATAACATGGGTACCTGGGGGAAACCCTGGGTTGTAAAGGCGGTCAGGGGCGTGATGCTGATCACATCACTCCCACTCACGACCGGATGAAGAAAGTGTGGGGCGTTACCCCCACACCCCCTATACGCCTTCATGGCGTGGTGCAATGCACAGGGGAGAACTTTACCTTTTACCTTTAGGGTCATTCCATGTCAAATCAACTAATTTTAAAATATTTGGTTGCATGACCATTTTAGAAAAATTTCATTTTTAGTACATAGGTTTGTACATGTTTCTAGATATCAAAACCAATGTTAAAAAAAAAATATTGTTTCCTGCTCCTGGGGCAGCCATTTTTCCAACATGGCGCATGGCTTTTTTTGCTCTTGTAGCAGTATACAGAAACCTTAATATCTCAAAAACCATTTAAGCTAGAGACCTGAAACAAAATTCATTTCGTAGCTAATGAAGTATACTTCCTATGATATTCAGGTATGTTTTGCTTGAAATTGCATCGTAAGTACGAAAATTATGGTGGAAAATGGGGTAACAATAGTTAAAAAATTGCATTTTTAAGCCCGATTCTTTTAATGAAGGGGTTTAGTCTAAGGCTTGTTTTTTTTTCATGTGTAGACCTACCTGCAGGGTGTCTGTAAATAAAATATCAGTGCTTAGAAATGCACCCCTTTTTTACAGCATGGGCTCAAACATGGCCGTTCATTGAATTTTGACAGTTTTCGGGGTTAAATATCTCAGATAGGTCCCCTTTAAAAATTCTGAAATTTGGCACATAGGAAGCCCTTCACGAACCTAACTCACAGTAAAAATCTCAACTTTTAGATTCAACTCGTTTTGGTCAATATGAGGTAACGTATGTCACCTAATTTCTGACGTTGCAAAGTAAGGTTAAAATATATCCCATACTTAAAATAATGAAGTCCTTTCTTTTTCTTTTTTATATTTGGGTTAAATAAAAGCTCAGAAAATATAGTAACATAAGGTTTTAATACTTGACTTACCATAAATTGAAATTACAAAGTATGACAATTGAAAATCTGTGAAATTTCATTGGAAAAGGTTTGATTTATTAGGCACCCACGACCAGTTGGTATTGTCAGCTCCAAAACTGAGCTTCCCCCATATTTTTTATCAATGTAGCAGTACATGAAGCTTAAGATAGGCAGTGGCATGCCCAGGAATTTCGAAAGGGAGGGGAGGGGGGTGGTTACATATAATTTTTTAGTATACAGCCTGTTTTTGCCACATTATCCTGCCTTTGACGTAATTGTTTATGGAATACTAGGCCAAAGGTATTGGGTTATGACCCCCACAAACCCCTCCTTGGGCACTCCACTGGAAGTAGGCTATTTATTTTGGAGTGTCAAAGTTGGTAGAATATATTATCTTTTGTTTCCTTTATTTTCCACTTTTTTTTCCTTCCAAGAAAAGACATTCGTTGAAATAGATGTGTCATGCACAGCAGAAGATTCAGAGACATGTTTTGATAGGATGTGAGGTAAGCCTGGAATTGATCTGTGCATGTACAATCTCTGCTGTCATTCTTCCTTTGCCTAATGTGCCGAAAGTAGTGACTTGTGAATGTTCGTTATTTGTGACAGGAAAATGAGTGTTCTGTAATATTTTTAACTGGAGAGGATGTCATAAATACCCTTTTGGTAAGGTTCCCAAAGACCTAACTAATCTTAACAAAGTCAGTGAAAATGATAATACTTCTTAGGTCAAGACTACAGGTGTTTGGCTTAGAGACAATATGCAAATACCATTAAATATAGCTTTTTATATGGTAAAGCATGTTGTGATCTTCAGAAGTACCACTTAAAGAAAAGGTTAAGTAAGGCAGTAGCGAAGCGTAGTCTTACGAAGGAGGCAAGCAATGTTTCAGTACAACAAAACATGTAGTACAACGACATGCCGAGGGGAAAGATTCAAGGTTTATAGCCTCATTTACCCAGTCGCTGGATTTGTCAAAATATCGTAATAAAGTGACTGTACTAAAAATAAACCATATGATCCGCAAACGTCACATTTACTTTTTAAAAAAAATCCAGGTAACGTTATTCATATGATATTAAACGTTTTGCATATGCGAACTTTCCGCATACGACTAAAGGGAGACGGAATTTCTTACTTACTTATTAGTACCTTTATTTGTTCATTATTATTTAATATGGTCAAACGGTGACCAAACCGATTTAGATAAAAAAAAATGGGAATCATTTGTTTATTTTACGCTGCATGATGTAATTTAGTATTTTTGGGCACCCTAAAAACCGCATTGGAGTAACTTAAACACTAAATAAAAAGTTAAACACAAACAATAAAAAATTCATTTCAAAGCAAAGAAACACATGCATAGACGATGTACTCACCACAATAAATTTCAAACTCTTGGTGTTGGTCGACCCCCTTCCACGATTTTCATTTTAACACTTATCTCTCTCGAGCTAAACGAAGCAATTTTCAATTGCTCAATAATACACTCGCACTTCACATCAACCGTTCCTAAATACGCGTTCATTCCGATAAATTCACAGCACAAAACACGAAGCAACAAACACTCACACTATCCCACGCGCTTTCCACAACTGCAAATGCAAGCATCCACACAAGATCACTTTGAAAATCTCTGAAACAACAGAAAGTGATACCAACCTATTTCCTTAATTTTATCCGTCACAAAGGAAAGATATATCAGTTTGGAGATAAAAATTACGCGGAGGAATCAGAATCATTTCAGCAGAACGAGTATGTACATTAATATTTAAGTAATAAAGTGTCATTCAATGGCGTGCCCGGGGCGAAGGGGGGGGGTGGATGGTAGACATAACCCCCTTTTGGCCCAGTATATCTAAGAAAAAACGTCAAAGGAAGGAAAAGATGACAAAATGGGGACCGTAAAAAGACCCTGGGAACACCACTTGCGTCATAATAATAGAACTTAAAACATATTCGGGCCTCCCCGATGGCGCAGTGGTAGTGTCGTCGCCTTGTAATCAAGGGGTTCCGGGTTCGATACCCGGTGGAGGCACAAGTGTTTCAGATCCCATTTTAAACTGTAGGTCCAGTCCCGATTAGCCTTACTGTGCATAAAGTGGACTTAAAACAACAAATCAATCAATCAATCATTAAAACATATTCTTGTGCTCATAATATGCAGAATGTATACGATTTACTTCTATGCCATGTACAAATATCAGTAGATAGTTCTTTCTCAGATAGCTTTATTTTCACCCCAAGTTTTATTCAAAAGCAGTCAATTTGTTGATTGTAAAATTTGTGAAAGAGCTCACTTGAATTACTGCGTAAATAATTTGGCAGTTGCAAACACTGGTAGCGGTCAACACTTCTGGCGTAATTTGAGCTGGACCGACCAGGAAGCAGGGTGCAGGACCAAGGTCCGTCCAATCTTCCCTCCCTCCCTGAGAAAACTCTTCACGGGGGTGCAGAAATTCCACTGCCCCAACTCCCAATGTCAACTTTTTTTACGCGTTTTACATTTCGCGAAATCTAAAATAATTTGTAATATAATATGATATATATGGAATTTAGAACAGTGATAATAACTTCTTTTAGTTATTTTATGACTAACAATTATTATTATATTTGCGATCTTGTTTACGTGTTCATGAAGACAAATATTCGTTACTAGCTTTTGCTGGCAACGTACCCATAGATGAATCCTTCAGCTTTCGGTTGAACTCGGCTATTTTCGGGAATCACGCAAGCTCGGAAAGCACAGCTTTTTGTAGAAGCTTTGTGGACGGGTTCCACCAGAATTTCACGCTTCGCCATGTGACTCCTTCGGAGGCCTTATTTTCCCGCAGAACGGCTGCAAGCATTGAGGCTGGTGCTTGCTACAGAGCTGCTGGGGGAGTTTGCGGCCGCATTTTTTCGCGAAATCGAGTGCGATGGAAACTAAATACGGTTAGAACATTAAGTACATTAAATGATATTCGAATTATGCAAGCAGTGCTTGCATTGCTTGTACTATATCTTCGCCTCTGAAGTAAGGTAAGGTAAAAAAAAGTGTCAAGAAAGCCTTATACCAGTTAAATCAATATACCTGATATGTTGGAGTAAAAGTTTCATATGTGGATAAAGTGACTCACTTAAATGCCAGAATTGAAATCATGTCTTTGTGTCAAGCTAAGGAAAACTAAAGGAAATGCATGAAGTCTGTTCTGTTTTTTATGCATCTCCTGTTTCAAAACTGAGGAGGCTGATTGCAGAAAAACAATGAAGTGATCTTGCTCGAAAAACTATTCACATCCTACAAGGAGTGCAAAGGAAACTGGAAAGTTGCTTTTCACTAAGTATTAAAACTGAAGAAAAGGAAAGCAAGTGTGACAATCCTTTGCTTGGTCAGTACAATCATATAATTGAAATTATAAGAAGAAAAAATGTAAATGAGCAAAAAACTAATGTAGAAAAGATCAGAATCATCAGTTTGATTGCTACCACTTGGTTAAGAAAAAATATGTGATGAACTGAAGGTTTCTGATAATTTACTTAGGAACTTAGTGAAAGAACAAAGAATCCTGCCTGATTTAACAAAGAGAATGAATAGGAAACTGGAGCTGACAACACTACTGGTCATGGGTACCTAATAAATGAAATGTTTTGCAATTAAATTTCGCAGATTTTCAATTGTCATACCTTGTAATTTCAATTTATGGTAAGTCAAGTATTAAAACCTTATGTTACTATATTTTCTGAGCTTTTATTTAACCCAAATATAAAAAAGAAAAAGAAAGGACTTCATTATTTTAAGTATGGGATATATTTTAACCTTACTTTGCAACGTCAGAAATTAGGTGACATACGTTACCTCATATTGACCAAAACGAGTTGAATCTAAAAGTTGAGATTTTTACTGTGAGTTAGGTTCGTGAAGGACTTCCTATGTGCCAAATTTCAGAATTTTTAAAGGGGACCCATCTGAGATATTTAACCCCAAAAACTGTCAAAATTCAATGAACGGCCATGTTTGAGCCCATGCTGTAAAAAGGGGTGCATTTCTAAGCACTGATATTTTATTTACAGACACCCTGCAGGTAGGTCTACACATGAAAAAAAAACAAGCCTTAGACTAAACCCCTTCATTAAAAGAATCGGGCTTAAAAATGCAATTTTTTAACTATTGTTACCCCATTTTCCACCATAATTTTCGTACTTACGATGCAATTTCAAGCAAAACATACCTGAATATCATAGGAAGTATACTTCATTAGCTACGAAATGAATTTTGTTTCAGGTCTCTAGCCTTAATGGTTTTTGAGATATTAAGGTTTCTGTATACTGCTACAAGAGCAAAAAAAAGCCATGCGCCATGTTGGAAAAATGGCTGCCCCAGGAGCAGGAAACAATAATTTTTCTTTAACATTGGTTTTGATATCTAGAAACATGTACAAACCTATGTACTAAAAATGACTATTTTTATTTCTAAAATAGTCATGCAACCACCATTGGATGGTTTGGCATGGAATGACCCTATATATTTAGTCTCGCTTTGAATAATTATTATAACTGCTTTTTACAATTCATCATTTGTTTCTGATTGAAGAAAGTAGCAATGCATGCAATGAGTGCACTCTAGTGTTAAATTAGAAAAAGACTCCGATTGAATTAAACTTGTCTTATATAGGAATGTTCTATATTGTAGTAATAGTGTGTGTTTTAGGACTAATATTTCAGGAGATATTAAAGGAACTTGCCGTATACTATAAGTTTACGTCTACATGCGTTGTCTACACGTAATCTACGCGTAGATTACATTGGGTTGTAGTTTACATAGACTACGTAGACAATCTAAAGTGCATTAAAATCAATTTTCAAGGGTTTCATGAAATGAAAATGACATTTTCAACTATATTAGTTCCTAACGAAATGAAAAGAACCTTATTTACAACAAAATTTATCTTCTCTTCTATTATCAACTATGGAAGAAGATAAATAGTATGCAAAAAACAACAACAGATGGCAGTCGTGAGGCAAGAGTGGTCTTTTCCCAATAAAGCACTAGAATATTTCCTATATTAGGTTTCTTCCTAGGTGAGAAATTTTTTCGAATTTGAAAGAAAGAGTATGAGAGGTTCTCCACACACATCAGCAACTGATACGCAGTATAATTTTCTTTTAATTCCATGGCGCTCTTTGTTAAGTTATCACCTTTCGCCATGTTGTTTACATAGATTACGTAATCTACATGTATAACATAGTCTACGTGTAGAATGTAGACTATCGTTGTTTACGCGTAGACACGCATCACTGAACTTGCGTCCTTTCAATTCTATTTCACGTTAGATCAAACGAACATTCTTACATTCAATTGTTTCCACGCGAATCATTGTCGTCTAATCATCACATTGGACGTGATTTGTGCTGGTTTCCCATGGTTATTTTGCACCGTTCCTCAAACGAAACTTCAGCCGAGAACAATATGGATGAAAAGTTAGATCTTGCAATAACAGCGGAACAAAATAATATAAAGTTAATATCATTCGAAACTACTAAAGCAGAATGAAGTGCCACAGTCATTACTTCCGGATGAGCACACGGGAATTATTATTCCACATCTGTAAGCTGATTACCGTTCCACAGGCCTCATTATCCTACGCCACTAATTAACTGAAATAGGCGGAATATTAACCTCATGGCGAATCGACCTCCTACCGAGCGAAGTAATTATACAAGGAGATAGGAAATCGCTCTTGAATTTCCCCTCAGGTTCAAGAGAAGGTGGGACCATCTGGGCATATAAGATAAGAAAAATTAGCCACGCTTTTCTGTGTAATGGGTTTAGGGTTACGTGCAACGCATATAGAACAGTTGAAATTCTTGATTAGTTTTAAGGTTTATAATCTGTGTATTGAAGTAATTGAACTGTGAGTTAGATGCAATCTCACGGTGAATAGAGTTTTATTCGGAAGTGTTTGTCTTTGGCCCTCCGTAGGCTGGTTTTGGCTACTAGACCGTGTTCTCATTGCAACTGGCTTTTCTGCTGTGGTAACAGCCAATCAGAGCGAAAGTCTGGTCATGTGAAGCAGCCCTGGCCCATATCCATGGTAACGGTTGAAGTTTTTGCATGCGATGACGTGTGACCGGCCAAGTGAATGCATCACTTCAATGTAAATGCACGTGAAATGATAGAACGACAGTGTTGCAGTATGCAGATATTAAACACCAGAACCAGAACAATGTCTACATGAGGATGTGCACTACAGGCTGTGGAAAAGGAGATACGATAGCCACTAACGCCGTCAAACGGTTGAGCGGGAACTTTACGTCACATACCATGAAGAAGTAATAGGATCTGAGCTGATTATGTCCTTTGCGATTAGTCACTTCATTAAATGATTTACTAAATCTCTTCAATTTACATTGTCGAGTTCGTTATTTGTATTCTTTTTGGTTTAGGTTCAACATCTTCTCCGAAGAGAAAATTATGCTCATCTCTTTGTTTTCCTTGACCCTGTACATCCAGGGTCAAGGAAGTCAGTAATAAGGTGTGTTATATACAGTGTACACCTATAGATTAAATTGTATGTTCTCCAAATATGATGTAACTGCAACAAACTGCCGGAGAACTAAGTGAGGTGAGTGTACAATTTTACATTACTATTATAGTGGAACCACAAGCAAAGAATATTTCATATGATTGTTAAGGACCACTGCTGCCAGGCTTCATATCGCAAATTATTCACGCTGTCTATTGTCACGATTAATATTACTGTTAATTTTCATTAATTTCTACATAATTCCCACATAGGTATGAGGATGAGTTAAAATAAATATACCTTGTATCATCTTAAACTTAACTTCTGACATGCAAATGAATCATACTATCATTGCTTCAAATGTTCAAGTTATGTTTTCAAGTTATGAAATATGAAATTTATTGCTTATTTGCACGGCATATATATGATTAGCGGATGAGAATGTGAATATATTTTAAATTTGATAGCAATTAACAGTTTGTCAGAAACGTAAGTGGAATGCAAGTATCATCATTTGTTAAAATAAAAACAAACAAACATGGCACAGTGAATTTGTCTTTGCTGTGAAATGTATTTAATCAAATCATCGTTCATCCTCATCGTCGAGCGTAAACTAAAGAAGAGATAGCCCTTCCACATAGTACACCCAATTCTCAACCTCACGTCCACGGAGTACATGCTGGACTGCATTTTGCAGACTAACGAGGCTCTGGTGTCTGGGCCTACGGCCAGTATAATCCTCGCAGGACTCTGTGTATGCTGTCCTGTGTTTTGTCCTTATGTGATGCACACAAAATTTTAGAATCACTCACTCACTCTAAACTAAAGAAATATCACATCGTAAAATAACATAAGAACACAACTTCAGCAAATGACTTCCCTGCTTTTCTTGATCCCGAGCAGTCGGGATTAATTCTTGACGTTTTCTACATTGCAAGTGTCTGGAACTTATCGGAAATTGTTAGTTTTCATTCCAGAAATGCAAAGACAATCACTTAAGGTGAAAATAACGTGTAGAATTTGAGATTTCCAGAGCCTCGGGAAATTTCGGAAATTTCCCGTCCTGAAAATTTCGCGACTAGTCGAGAAATTGCGAATATTTCCCGTCCCGAATGTCGGGATTTAAAAAAATTCCCGTTCCGATCAATAATATTCGGTCCCGCATAACAATAAGTACCTATCGATATTTATTTTCAATTTGTCTGAAGCCACAAAATGTAAATGGGTGGAATTGCTCATTTGTGTACTCGATTTCGTGTGTCCTGTTTCTGGCATGGTTTCCTATCTGCATAGTGCAACACTAGCGCATAGATTTGGAATTCATTTCATGGATAAATTCACCTCTTACCGTCGTTTCGTCATCACGAGTAAACAACGGATTGGCCCAACCTATACTTCTAATACTTCTAATAACCTTGATGTGAAGATAATCTGTGAGTTTGACAAGAAAAATCGTTAACGGATTTGGTCTGTGGTTTCAGAGTGTTGGTTTTGCATTTTTTGTTCCCTGCTCGATAAAAAAAAGTAACGGAAATGGGGTGAATTCGTGTTTATTAATATTTAGGAATTTATCCATAGCAATGAGATTTTTGCACCACGTGATTAGTCTATAATGAAAATCTTTATTATTACCACTGTACTAAAGGTTTGAAATATTTAGTTGAACACAATATTTTTTTTTATGAATTAATCCCGCGAATCTCAAGTATGAATACATATCCTATCCGAGTTCATTAAAAGCTTGTTGAGTGTACCTTGACTGCCAACTGCCATATTTTCTTTGGAGCCAATTTCTAGCACATGCTTTTCTTTCAAATTTGACAATTGCAAGAAATATAGCAGCAGTAGATGTTATTCTACAACGTTCATCCTGAAGTAACTCGCCCATTATTTAGCTTGTCTGCTGTGTGCAATGTTTTGTGGAAACAAAAGCCTAACCAACAAGTACCGTAACGAGTATCGAGAACTAGCAGGTGAGGCAGTACAGTGGGATGCCTAAGTATTACCAAGAAAATTGTCCATCACTATGTTCATGCACTTTATTTTACTGATTGAGAGCTTCAAGAATTGAAGCAAACTTACAAACAAGCTCTACACAAGCATACGTAGACGCATGCTCTATTCTTTAAAGACACACAGGATTGATAAAAATAGCCACGGGCAATTCGGCGAGCAATAATCATGCGAAACTTGGTCCCTTACATTGAAAGAGGAACATAAATTGAGAGTATTTGAAAATAATATCCTTAGGAAAATATTTGGACCTAAAAGGGATGAGGAGACAGGTGAGTGGAGAAGGTTACATAATTTAGAACTACATAATTTGTATTCATGTCCAGATATTATTAGAATGATTAAATCAAGAAGACTTAGGTGGGCAGGCCATGTGGCACGAAATGGAGAGGAAAGAAGAGTTTACTGGATTCTTGTTGGGAAACCTGATGGTAAGAGACCTGTAGGAAGGCCAAGACGAAGATGGAGGGATAATGTTGAGATGGACCTAAAGGAAATTGGAAGGGATGGAAAAGAGTATATATATATATATATATATATATATATATATATATATATATATATATATATATATATATATCTTGCTCAGGATAGGAACAGATGGAAGGCCTGTGTTGCTGCAGCCATGAACCATCGGGTTTAAGAAGGCTAGAGAGTTAGTTAGTTATAATCATGCACCACACAGCTAGTCGAAATTCAACTGGAAAACCCAGCAGGAAATCTAGCCTCCTGTGATTCAGGCATTAGAAAAGATAAAAAGAAATATGTGTATTGTAAATACTTGAAACTGTAACCTTACTGTAAATAAATAATTGCGCATAATTTAAACTTGAATGTTTTACGTAATGAACTTCTGGCTGTGTGGCGTTCAATACTGGACCGCTGGCAAAGTTTAGGTTAAGTCTGTTTAATACTCAAATAGGCCAATTGGAACTAGTTCTGCAATTTCAACTGTCAGGAGTTTTTTTAAACAAATACTAGAATTGCACTCTATAGCTTCTAAGATTAAATGTACAGTGGGATCCATGAGTATTACCGTGCAAATTGTCCATGACTATTTTCATTAATTCTTATCTTGCATCCTGTGTGTTTTTAAGCCATGGATTTTTATGTATGTTGGTGCAGAAGTTGTTAATAGCTTGTTTTGAGTTTTCTTTTAATTCTTGAAGCTCTTATTGGGTCAAATAAAGTGCACTACAATTTGCACGGTAATACTCATGGATCCCACTGTACGATGATCCTTTAAAAGTATCTTGCCATTCGTCAACACAGTGATCAACTGGTTTCATTCGGGATGGTTTGTCATCTTTCTCCATCAGTGTCACGAGCACAGATTATTCATTGACGAGCTTCAATTGTTTTCAGCTTGTCACTTGGTGCTTGTGGCCCCATCAAATCACGCCGTCGCTTGAACAACACGGCAGTCTTGTCATTTCGACGTCAGCACCGGAGCCCGTCTTCAATAGCCGGTTGTCCGTTGATAACTCTGATCCAGGTTGCTGCATTGTTGTTCCAATAATGCTGGGATTGTTCTCGTAACCTCGGTGAGCTACGTCATTAGATAATATGTCACGTCGTGCTTCCCTTACTTGAAGGGAACATCTGTTGCAATTGTATATCGTGTAGTAACGCTTCGTACGGTTCGAGTTAGATGGTCATTATTAAATGTTCCTCTGGTAATTTGATTTCAGTAGTAAATGGGGCTTGATTATTTATCTTTGGGGAGAGAGAAAGGGAAAAAGAGGGAAGAGAGGGAGAGAGGGGAGGGAGATGGAAAGAGAGAGAGAGAGAGAGAGAGAGAGAGAGAGAGAGAGGTTCTGAGCGGTAGTGACATATTCAGTCACCGACAATAAAAAAGGGATACCTGAATAAAAATGCACACGGCGTTGGTAGAAGTTGACATAGAAAATTTGCTATTAAAATCCACTTATCGTCGTACAGATAGGCAACACACATAACGCATTTCGGGTCTTAGGTCTCCCATTTTTACTGCAGGTGTCTTAATAAGGTACAGTCAGAGCAGTGCTGCCACCACACATCAATCTATGATACTACGACATGTTACGTGTAGGATCAGGAATAAAGCCACTATCTGAATCCAAGATATAGTGTTGTTTCCAGTGGACATATTGTTGATTGATCACCAGAGCCGGATTTACCTCTTTGCCGCCCCTAGGCCAAACAAGCTCTGCCGCCCCCATACCGTTTATCAAGAATGAAAAAAAAACACATTATTTTCTGTATTACTATTTTTACTATTAACGGCATACAGTATTAATTAAATTATAGTTACATACAAAAAAAGTAACAAAGCGATATGACATAAATTATATAAATTACATTTTAACATTTACTATCTTTTTCATAGAAGATCTTCCTTGCTTTACAGCGAGCAAAGTCATCTATCAGAGCATTAAATTCCATTCTCTGCATGACCGTTCTTTCAATGTTGAGGAGTGCCAATGCTGAAAGCCGTTTCTCACCCATCGATGTCCTCAGATAAGTCTTTACACTCCTCAAAGTTGAGAAACAGCGTTCTTCTGAGCAGTTGGTGGCCGGTGTACTTCGAGCCATCCGAAGGACTATATCCACATTTGGATACACTTCCACAAGATCATCTTCGCGAAGAAGTTGACATAGATAAGGCAAATTTGTTGCCTTCTTGTTGTCCGCCGTTAGAAGTTGCAGATGAGATTTCAGATGCAAACAAACATTCATCGTGCAAGGTGGAGTCAAGATCATCTTTATACAATGATATAAGCTTCAACTACAGTGGTGGCCAAAAGTCTGGAAATTACTTTAAGAAATCTCTTTTTTGGCTTTCACACACAAATAAATTTTATGTCCTTCTTTTGTTATCTATTAGCTTCAGTAGCGTACGCAGGATTTCATCAAGGGGGGTGTTATTTCGAAAACTTTCTACAAATTCACATTACCATTGTTTTTATTATACTTTAATTAATTAATTAATAATAATTAATTAATAATTCTTATAATTAATTAGTTTAATTACTACTAATAATTACTACTAATGCAGCTGCTATTTATGAAAGAAATACAACAAAATTACATTTCTTTTGTTTCTCTGTTACAAAATAATTGTCTAGTCAACGGTTATTTGTATATGATAAGTGAGACATTTTAAGTGTGAAGAAAATCCATAAAAACAAGCAAATATATTGGATTTATTGAAATAATCGAAATATGAAACTCATTCAAGGAGCCGCGCTGGTCTAGTCTGACAACTTCGTGGGATATCCGGGTTCGATTCCCGGAATTGGTTGGAATTTATCCAGCCTCGTCTCCGCACCCAGCTTCATAGAAATGGGTACCTGAGAGCAACCCTGAGGGATGAAGGCTGCCGGAGCATGATGCTAATCACATCACCTGCAAAATAGTTCGAGATCGAGAATCTTTGGGGCCAACCATACCACTACGTGTGCCTTCATGGCACGGTGCTATATGCACGGGGAAATCTACATTTATGGAACTCACCCAGGATGATGATGAAGCGCGAGAATACGTGTTGCTAAATTCCACTGAGTCTATGTTTTCGTTGAAAATTAAGTTTATAGACATTCCAACACATTTATCACTTCTAGGTGATTCACAAAGCACTTCTTCAACATTATTTAATGATGTGGATGTAGACTCAGCATAACTTGAGAGTTCACAAGGGGATGTGAAATCAGTACCGGGAAGAACGTTTGCAATAAGGTCGGCACACTGCGACGAAGCAAGGAATTTTTACAATTCTCGCGAGAGTCACTGCGCGACTTTGTAAAAAAATTACAAAATTGAACTTTGCGTCCGCTTAGATTGTGTTTGGAATGTTGTGTTTTTCTTCATGCTGCATGGGAATAATAATTCAAATTATTATTATTATTACTGTCGCAGATCTTTGCCTGTGATAAATTAGCCATTTTAAATTTTTTTCTACAACATTTTCCATAATATTTCAAAAGCTCAAGGGGGGGGGGGTTAAACCCGGTAACCCCCCCCCTTGCGTACGCCACTGATTAGCTTACACATTCATGCAAGTGGCAGGATATTATATCAATGGTTTCTGTAAATAATATTATATTTTTCTTCTTCTTATGCAAAGGTTGGTTTCTCATTTGAACTCTATATAATTTTATCAATGACTTCAATCCTTATTGTGATGTAGCGAACAATATTATAAGGGTATTATTGAGTGCATTGTTGAAGTTTCTGTTGCAACATATTTGGCTTTATTTGTTGTTACTGTGAGCACATTGTTGCTTGATAAATACCAGTGATTGTTGTTGCGAAACAGTGGATATATTGAATGTTTAGGAACATTTATAATTATGATAATTTGTATCTATATTTGTTCAAGTAATCTTATAGTATACATTTTAAAAATAAAATGTAAAATTTCATCAATTGTATAAAGTGTGAGAAAATAAAAAGTATGAATAATTGAAAATTTTGATGATTATCCAGACTTTTGGCCACCACTGTACAATACAATACAATACAACTACATTAAGTCATCCCATTCGTGTGTTCGGAGGAAAAAAGAGGCAATCCGAGAATTAGGTATTCCTTATAAATTTGAAACAAACCTACCAAAGTGCCGGGCCTATGAGGCCTATTGAGAAATCCGGGCCTGTTACTCACTTTTCTTGAAATCATCCTCGTATATCATTATTACTGGGCAAAATAAAGCGACTTGGATTTGATAAGAAGTTCACCCACAAACACCAAAAACCCGAAACCTAAACCAATAGAAAGCACGACGAAGAAACCGATCAACTGTTCCATATTGAGAGCTTCAGTTCCCTTCTTGCTAGCCACAACATGCTTGAATGCTGACAGCAGTCCGTCGCTCTTCCACTTGATGAACAATCCACTGAAATCGCAAGCTTGAACAATGCGGCCAAAAGAGTAAAGAAAAGGAGAACCACGCCTTAGGGGAAACACTGCTGGGAATATACCTACAGGCTCTGAGAGTATGTGAAGCAGAGGTCGCCCGTGCTCATCCATGAGCGATTTGCTGTATATGATGTACTCGGTGAAGGAACGAGTCCAAGTGAAGCCATAGCTCCTTGTCTTGTGGACTTTCTCGTAGCCTTCCATTAAACTTTCCACCGTCACCCACCTTTTGCTTATGGCTTGCATAACAGGGTCACAGGAAGTTGCAAAATACTGACGAACCATTTCCAAGCCCCCGAACGATAGTCCTGAACGCAGAAGCTCTTCCATGGTGTTGATTGGTGGGTGTGTTTTAGACTTGGTGAGGAACCCAAAGAGTGAAGCCTGGTAGGCGTTATTGATGACGAAAGAACAGAAGACCCACGTGATGAAGACAGCAGTCATTGCCGGTGCGTTACGAGGCGGAGGAACAGAGACGTTAAGCAATACTCTTAGGTTGTATGTGAAATAGTGTACGCTTATCTTGCCTGTTTTAACCCAGTTGACAACATTCATACAAGAAGTTGTCAAGAAGTATGCAACTAAAATTGCAGTCCACATGAGCGGTTCGAAAGGGAAATACAAGATCATCCACTGAGGATACAGAGTTGTTTGAGGTACCACCCAAACAGCATACAAGAAGTCCCTACTGTACAATGTATCGAAATCTACGTAGCACCGTAGCGATATACTTTCGCACAGTAAACTGGCTTCGTAGGAACCTGCGATGACACCTCCTAGCGCGCCAGTGTATGTATCATTATTTAATTTGACTCCATATTCAGTGACTGAGTGAACATATATGAGCTGTAACGAGAAGTTTAGTCGTTTGGAGAGCGTTTCGATCAACACTCCGTTTTCGCCTTTCAGACTCAGTGTGCCGTCGGAGGATTTTTCGATTATGACAGTCGGAGGGTAGTGCATGGTTGTCAGCGCTACCGGGCATCCGTTGAGGTTTTCCAGCTTGTTGGGGAACAGATTGTTTCCGGAAAGAAACCTGTTGGATTCCCATCTATCTACCAAGACCGCTGTGTCCCTAGAACAGTGAGAGTCTGCGAAAGGGAAATACGTATACAATGCTACAGACAGACTAGGACTTAGTTCTGGAGGAACTTGTTTGTAGTCTGTGGCCACAACGACATCAACTACATCCTCTTGCACACACAGTCTAAATATCTCACGTAGGTCTTGCGCATTACTCTTCCCTTGGGATAACACTATAAGCATCTTACAACGTGGTGTCCAAAACGTTTGCTTCACAATTCGTCCGATGGCGTCTTCAAAGTGCCGCGGTTCGTCCAAGAAGAAGACATAGTGCACGGTATCTTTCTCATGTACCCACTGAGAAGAGAAAATAGTTTCTTCCAATCGCTGAAAGGACATTCTCAGCATGGGGTTTTCGTGACTTCTGGTTGCCAGAAAACTTAGATTACCCATTCCCGTGTCTTCGAAAACAACCAGCGTTCTGACACTCATGAAATATCTTCTTAGAACTTCGGCAACGCATTCTTCAAGATAATTTTCTGGCGTTTGTGGAATCAGAAGAATTTCTCCTACGAGAAATGGCAAGGTCGTGAAGATTGGGATTGCAGAAAGAATGATCCTCATCGTTTTCATTCCATGAAGTTTCCTGGTCCTGAAAGTATTTCGTGAATGTAAGAAAGAAATACGAATAATAGCAAACATAGAAAAGTTGTTCACATCTAGACAGATTCATTATTAGATAATACGAGTTATCAATCCTCAAAAGACATATCTTTATGTAAATTAGAATAAATTAATAATTGTGTTTGCCTTTTATCATTACTTGTTATTTGAAACCCAGGAGCGAGTATATTATAGGTTTAGTTGTGTTTGTACAATGAATTGAGGACTAAAAGTGGTAAACGTTGTAAGTGCCAAAAGCGAAAGTGTTTGGAAATTGCATCGTTCCGCACATCAGCCCGTAAGAACGTGCACACTAGTGACCTCTTTACACGCTCTTTGTACTACTTAGAGGGCTACCAGCCACATTTTACGTTTACCACATTATAAAGCATGGCACATTTCACAGTTTAACGTAGAAAACGGTGTTTGAATTATTGTGGCACTTACAGCGTTTACCAATTTTAGTCTTCAATTCACTACCATATAGTTTATCCAGTTCAGATTATCGATTCAAAATCACAAACATTAACATAGTTACTTTGTTCGATTTTATGTCTATTTTATTCTACTTGTGGCTAATCACGGCAATTAGATATCAGTCTTAGATGAAATTGTCGAAAAGACATTTTGAAAGAAACTTCTATGCTCAAACCAGGAGGCAAAATTTGAAGATTGGGCCTCTATATTGTGGACTTTCTCGACGCGGCCTTTGGCCATGTCTTGTGAGTGATTTTCAGCTCTGTTTTGGGTTTCTCAATGCTCATAATGTCTTTGAAAATATCGGCATGTATTATTGGAGGATTCTTGTTGGGAAACCTGATGGTAAGAGACCAGTAGGAAGGCCAAGACGAAGATGGAGGGACAACGTTGAGATGGACCTAAGGGAAATCGGTAGGGATGGAAAAGAGTATATAGATCTTGCTCAAGATAGGGACAGATGGAAGACCTGTGTTGCTGCAGCCATGAACCTTCGGGTTTAAGAAGGCTAGAGAGTTAGTTAGTTAGTTATTATTGGAGGTAAGGAAATAGTAAGTATGTAGGCTTATTTGAAAAGTTTAGAGCATAACATTATTTGTGTATGGGCTCTAATATTGTAAAAATATTAAAAATATTATTGTCTATTTTCTTAATAATAAACTGGGTAAGAATATCCGTTTCAAAATAGTTAGATGTTTTATGTAAATAAATTCAATAGCGACAATAAATTGGAAAAGCAAAATTTACTTCTTTTGTTATTTTCACATTTTTAAACATAATTTTAAAACAACGCCATTTCCCGCAAATTCCAACCTTGTATCTGTAATAAATTCTGACGTTCATTTTGAAATACGAAAATTCAAGTATAACTCACTCACCGTAGTTTTCCGGATGAAAAGAACCTTCCTTTAAGTTCCCTAGCGACGCCCGTTCCCATGGTAACAACAAGAATGGCAAACTCAAAATAATTGTTATACTTCTAAACATGATTAAAACAGCCACGATGTAGATGTCACTCTTGTTTCAAGCACGTTTTCTAACTAGGAATTGATTCATTTGTGTGTTATTGATCTGTGGGATTTTGTTGCCTCTGGAAAAGCTAGGGACGCATTTTCACCCTTAAAAAGGGGTGAGTAAGTGAGTGGTTTTTAAAAACTCTTTCTGTTTTTCCAGATAATTTCATGCGGGTCATAATGAATCATTTTTTGGGGCTTTATTGGATGATAATTATTTCGCAAAGTGCTTCAAGGATATGAAAATTAGTAGTGGCTATACTACAACATATCCTGCTGTTACCAAAGAAGAGAAAACTTGAAATTAGAACCCACATGCTGTGCACAAACTTCTACAATTTCATCAGGATGATATGTGCAAAGAATTCGATTTCCTGTGCTCAAGAATTTTAGTTTGACATGGGCTTAAACAAAAGAACAGCGAATTTACAAGTCTTATTAAGTCCTTCTGGATAAATTACGCCAAAATGTAGCAAAAATTTCCAAAGTTTAATTTCACTTTTTTCATGGTGGACTAATGAGGACTGGACCTACAGTTTAAAGTGAAATGTGCACAAGTGATTCTTAATACGAACCTTACATGCCACACACGCCCCTCAGGTTAGAACAGGAGTAACTTAATCGTGCTTATGTACGAGTACAGAAAATGAAATCTTGTTGTATTCTTGTCTAATTGCAATTGTTTGAAAGTCGAGTTTCCTTGTAGATGCATTGGACACTGTCGCTCCAAGGACACCTTCGCGTCAACAGTACACACATGTAATAGCACTGGACAAATATCAACACTATTCAAGACGTACTTACCGCCTTTCGTGATTCTGTAAGACGTGAACAAACAACGAAAGTGTATAGAAGCTTGCTAAATGTGAGATTGATTCTGACATAATTATCAATTACACTGGGCTTTGTAAATGTTATAGGGTCAGTGGAGGTAAACGTGTGAATGCATGTAATATCGATTTGTCACTCGGCTAATAATCGCACAACTTTATTTATTCAGCAGCGAATTCCAAGCAATAAAAGTTACACGCTCTCTGTCGCAAATTCTTTACATGTTAATTGTGCGTATTTGAAAACTTAGAGAATCTATATCCCACATTTCAACTTTTAAAGGAGAAAGAAGGACGTGGTTTGCAATACTGGCGCTTGTTTTCCACAGGAGAGACATACCACGCGATGTCTGTATCTCGCAATACACAGTCTTTCACATCACCAGTTGTGATTCCTTCAGCTTACAAAGCGACCGATAGAGATAACACATAGTAAAATGAATAAAAATCACTCACGTGTTCACTTTAATACCAAACTGCATTTTCAGGTGTAGGTCAGGTCTATTGCCTGATTAGCCAAAAGTGGCACAAAAAGGCGAAATAAAATAAAGCCAATCAATCAATCAAATCTATTATAGCTTTTCTCTAGTGTACTCCCGAACATTTTGGTCCATTTGGGTCACGTCTCAGCAGTTCTCTACATATCGCTTTAACTGCATCAAGTTTCACACGAGGTGAATTGTAGGGAAAGGTTAAGTTAAGAATATTTTCGCAAAATTGCTTTTTCCTGGACTCCCATCTCAGCCCCGGTGTAAACCAGGATCTCACTTATCGCACACGGTAGTGAACACCGTCGTCTACTGACGTCACGATAAATGTTCTCGTTGTTAGGTTAGGTTTTGAGCTCTTAACATAAATAATGTCTTTCTAGTCAAGCTCCGAATAACTTCAGTATGTTTATGCTAAGAAAACTAAACCTAAGTCATTTCGCGCTGACGTCAGTAGACGACGGTGTTCAATACGGTGTGCGACAAGCGAGACCCTGTAAACGAGCTGCGAGGAAGTTGAACGCTTGCAGAATCCAATGCCATCTTGCGGAAAGAGAACGAAACACGCGGTCTCACAACGCTGTATTACTTTTCGCCAAGTAAGCACTCGCTGTGAATGGAGAGGGAGGGGAATGTAATGTTGCTTTTTCGGGTTTTGTTTCTGGGAATTTTCCCCCAGAGGAAACGAGGGAATGTTCCCAGTTTTCGCGGACGCTAGCTGCCGTCGGCAATTATTTTGAAGTTGGAGAAACGCACAGCCTGAAAAAACAAAAGTTAAAAAGTGGTCCTCCATGCGTACAGTGGGATCCATGAGCATTACCGTGCAAATTGTCCATCAACATGTTCGTGCACTTTATTTGACCCAATGAGAGCTTCAAGAATTAAAATAAAACTCTAAACAAGCTGTTAACAACTTCTGCACCAGCATAAAAGTCCATAGCTTAAAAACACATACGATGTAAGAAAAAATAATGAAAATAATCATGGACAATTTGCACGGTAGTACTCATGCTTGTTAAGATGTGCAACAACTGTTTCAGTGTTATACATTTTGAGACATCGAATTGTGCAATGAAGGAACACAGTTGTAAATCCATACATACCTAGGTAGAATAGATGAAATATGAATCGATTTGATGAAAAATTTCGATGATGTACTCTATTCTTAGAGTTGCCTCATTTTATCCAAGAGTATAGTACTGTGGGCTAAAATAAGGTTGTTACAATGATGAGGCACAATTTCAGGACGTTTAACATTTTGTAACGTTTGAACAGAAAATAACCTAAATATTGATCTACATAAACATATTTTAATCAATTACCTAAAAACTAGTTACTAAAAGATAGTGCATCCATCATTAGCACATCAGAGCTTCAACAAATAAATGAAGATTTTTTTGTACTTCTGCCCTTGTTTCATCACATGATAAATCTGTACGTGCAGAATCTGAGAAGAAATACACATGCACTTCCTTTCACAATGTCAACGTCGAATCTACACCTCTCGTTCGTCAGTGAGTAAAAATGTGAAAATATCCACTCACACGTTCATCCCAGGAAAATAAGAGAAGGTACAAAGAGAAGAGGAAGCAGAGAAGGAAAGAGGAGAGAAGATATGGGAAACAGAAAAGAAAAAAGAGAGAATGAGAGATAAGGAAGGGGGAATGGCAATAGAAAACAGAAAAGGAAAGAAAGAAGGAGACAGCAAAAAAGGAAAGAAAGAGAAAGGGAGGGACGGTGCAAAACAACTAACTCTCTAGCCTTCTTAAACCCGAAGGTTTATGGCTGCAGCAACACAGGCCTTCCATCTGTCCCTATCCTGAGCAAGATATATATACTCTTTTCCATCCCTACCAATTTCCTTTAGGTCCATCTCAACATTATCCCTCCATCTTCGTCTTGGTCTTCCTACTGGTCTTTTACCATCAGGTTTTCCAAGAAGAATCCTGTAAACTCTTCTTTCCTCTCCTATTCGTGCCACATGGCCTGCCCACCTAAGTCTTCTTGATTTAATCATTTTAATAATATCTGGACATGAATACAAATTATGTAACCTTCTCCACTCACCTGTCTCCTTATCCCTTTTAGATCCAAATATTTTCCTAAGGATCTTATTTTCAAATACTCTCAATTTATGTTCCTCTTTCAGTGTAAGGGACTGGCAAGGAAAAAGAAGAAAGAGGGAAGACGAAATTGGAAACAGAAAAAAGCAAGAGAGAGGGGGAGAGAGGGGGAGAGAGAGAGAGAGTGAGAGAGGGAGGGAGGGAGGGAGGGAGGGGGGTTCAAAGAGATGTGGAGAGAGTTAGAAATAAAGAAATTAAGTTCAACATTCTTACCAAACAAAAATAAAGAAATAGCACCCCTTTCTTATTGTTTCATTATTGTCTTTGGTAATCTGAACTTCCGTGAAATGTTTTGATATTATATTTGGAAGCAGCGAAATCCGGGATACAAATTATTCCTACGAATATGAAAATTTCATTAAAATTCCATGCATTTTTACCACTTGCGTAACCAGGAGTTTATCAAAAGACTATGCGGTAGATGTTTTACTTATGAAGCCTTATTTGATTAATATGTTTTCTGACGTCCTTTGTGTACACCCTTCTAAACTAATTACAACACTCCTTAACAGTCGACGAAGTTTTTTCATAGTCTCTTTTCGTGGAATTGAGGAATATGAATTACTTATGCACATTGTAAAGATAAAAAAGAAAAAAAAACTTTCTCACTGGGATATTATTTCGCATAAAGTTTTTCAAATGAACTTCCTTATCTTCAAAGAACTTTTCTTATATTTACCTTCCTCCTGATTGTTAACGCGACAATGCAAAAGGAATGGAAGGAAGCCATGACAGCACGATAAGCATGGCATATTTTCTTCACAGAAAGAACACCAATAGAAGAGGAAGAAGAAATGTGAACTGCTACTTTGGTCTATTTTTATTTCCCCAAGAGCAAGTTGACCCAATGCATGTACTTCGGACTTCCCCGCCCCACTACTTCGGTCGATAGCCTGATAACCAGCGTTGCCAACCTCCCGATTACAAAATGCGCTGTTTAAACTCCATAAATTATGCTAAATCCTACTTTTGATTCATTTGGCTTATTTTACTTCGCTTTTCTCACTTTTGACTAATCGCGAAGATGAGGATAAATGATGGTATGATGAAATGCATGAAGGGACATTTACAAAGAACAACCATGCCCAGGCCTGGATTCGAACCCGGGAACCCTGGAGTCGTAGCGCGTTGTGCTAACCACTCCGACACGGAGGTCGGCTCTAAATGTTACTACGTTGTACTAGGATCTATTATTATTATATAATAATAATTAATAATTTCTTATAACTTTCAGATGACAAGTTTTATGCCAATTTTTTCATCTATTTTGGAGTTGTGAACTTGTGTTTTTCATTGCTTACTATAGTTAATATTTGGAATTCCCGCCCCCCAAAACAATCACAATAGGTTAACAAATGAAACGGGTTGAATATGGCGCCTCAAAATTTCGATGACTAGGACCGGCCGGTTTGTTTTAAATGTGAGCCCCAACTTTCTACCGATTTCCTTTAATAAAATGTTTCTCGTGAGCTAAACAAGAAAGCACAAAGAAAAGATTGGGAACATTTGTCCCTGAGTCGTCATACTTCCTTTTCGTTGAAACAAATCAGCTGGAAAGATTAAAAAAAATACATTTCCTCAAATATCTTCCTTTAAATTCAATTTCTCTGTTTCCCAGGGATGCGCGTTTGCTAGATTTTACCATTATGCCAAACAAACAAGTTCAAATTGTGCTAGGTTTTACACCAGGGCTGTACTCAAGAGTATACGGCGATATACGTCGTATGGCAAATGTAATGTACTCGTATTTAAGAAGCAAACTTTTAGATTCGTTAATTTACCACTTTATGATAGAAAATAGATGCAATTACAGTATTTTAATAATGATATGACATGGTATCTAAATCTGATTTGTAAGTAATTGTCAGTTATACGTATTATTTTCTCTTCACCTTCACATACGTATGACTCAGGTTCAACTTTATTAACAATATTATGGAAGTGACTAACGGTACACAATTCACAAAAGCAATTTCAATAATAAAATAAAATAAATTCCTATACTTTAACCTATAAATTACTAGTGTACCTTTACGTTTAAATGTACCGATTAAAATATGCGTTTCATATTTGAAAAATGTCTTGTCCATTGTAATATGTCTCATTTATGACAATACGGTCATTGGCATATTGTTTGGAAACGTTAAACGATTTCATCCATGTATTTAATATAAACATAATTCAGAGTCAATGGAAACACGAACTTTAGTGTATACAAATTGAAAAATTAGGGTTACAACACTGTTTAGCGCCATTATAATAGGGTTGGTGTCACTGCTGATAACATGTTCTGGACAAGGTTTGCCTGAAAGGAGAAAAACTAACAAAGAACGTGGAATCGAGGCTCGCTCACAATAAGCCGAATTCTGTGTTGCAGAAGAGAGAGAGAGTGTTCACAGAATTGGTTGTTGGAAATTGGTATAAATTGCACGTATTGTGAGGACGACGCATTATAGAATCGAACTCTTGAACCTTCACCAATATGGCAGTTCCGAGTATTACACATTCCAAACTTTATAAAAGGAGAAAATACACGGTCATTGCCAATGTACATTCGATTTGAACGAGAACTCGTGATTGCCTTGTGCTTGGTTTTTTGTCTCGGTGACGACCACAATGGAAACTGATTAAAAAAGGAGGGAACAAACACAATTCGACATTAGCTTTTTGTCTCGAACTCGCTTCCCAGTAAAGAGCTGCGTAGTAGTGCCCTGGAAGAGGAATAATTGTAATTGGAACTATGGGAGATTTACACATGGGCCAACCAAGACCATGGCTTAATTCAGCAATTCGAATTTCCCAAATCTTATACGAATTAATCGTAATCACTAACAAACCTATAAAATGAAAGTGGCATTATTTGAGACAAAAATATTCAATGCAGATAGTTGGCTGACTATAAACTTCACTTCCTCGCGTAATAATTCCAGGTCAAAATGCATGACCACAGGACGAACTAATTCTTGTCTGAATGTACGCGTACTAAAGTTGTAGAACTGCTTGTAAGGGTGACTGTAAACTAGAGTGTACTAACCACGCTCCACTGTGTAATCCTAGGTTTTATGAACAAAATAATAATAACAACAACAAATACAAGTAATATGACGTGAATGTAAAATATAAGATCAAGTGTTGCCAGAAAGCATTCATAAAAAACTTAATAGTTACTATAAAATACTCATAAAGATCTCTGTAAAGAAACCAACTTCCAATTCCAAGACAAATCATACTACCAACTAAAGATATAATCAATGTACGTAAATGACACGCATAAGCAACATCGTGATTTTACACATATTCTTTCAGACATTGTCTTGGTGAAGATATGACCATAAGAATATCGGAAGTAAGTTCGCTATTGAGATAAATCAAGTACGTACAGTGGGATCCATTAGTATTACCGTGCAAATTGTCCATGTCTATTTTCATTAATTTTTCTCTTACATCCTGTGTGTTTTTAAGCGATGGATTTTTATCTATGCTAGTGCAGAAATTGTCAACAGGTTGTTTTGAATTTTATTTAATTCTTGAAGCTCTTATTGGGTCAAAGTGCACGAACATGGTGATAGACAATTTGCACGTTAATACTCATGGATCCCACTGTACAACAATAACCCTCTGACATCTGAAATCGTAACTGTTATATATATATATGTGTGTGTGTGTGTGTGTGTGTGTGTGTGTGTGTGTGTGTGTGTGTGTGTGTGTGTGTGTGTGTGTGTGTGTGTCTTGATGAACTAGATTGGGCAAGCGTAAATCAATACATTTCTCAACGTACCAGGAAAACATGATAGAGTTCTTGTATAACTGGATCCCAAATTACTGTTGAATTTTGGTCCATCTTAGAGACTTTACGTGCATTTAATATGACTCCATAATTCTTCCTAGTTTTTCTGAAATTTTTGTCCTGGAAGCAACCAATTGGAACAAACAATTCCTTTTGTTAAGAATAACAGTGTTTCAACCTGTCTGTACTTAAAAGTGCACTAAAATCAAAACGCTAACAAAACTATTATGAACATCCTGAGGTCCTTTGGCGTAACGTATAACAGAGAATCAAGCCTGTTTTGAGAACCAGGGCCGTAGCTAGAGAGGGGTCAAGATGGGCAGCACCCACCCAGTATAATTAGCCACCACTAGTATTGGGCGATATAACGTCTAAACGCACGGCCATGAAAATAGGCGGCTGGGTAGAATTGCGCTGGTGCCACTTGTGGGAAAAACAAAGCGAGAGCGGGACAAAAGTCGCTGGTTCCCGCGCACTGTGTGGCAACGTCGACCGGGCTGCATTGCCTATTCCTGCCGCGAAATTAGTTTGGTATTGAGCTTGTGAAGCACGTGGAGAAACCGGGTCTACGTCACTGCGGGAGGGTGGATTGCTGGCTTGCGAGCCAATCAAAATCTTCCCAGTGCTTCATTCAAGCTCTGGTTACCTAGCAACACAAAACTTTTATCACGGTGTTGCCGCTTATCGGGCGATTGTTCTTGCGATCAGTTTTCATGTTGTTGGGAGAGGACGTGTTGTTTGTTTGTTGCGTTGCGTTGCTGTGTGATGTTTTAACCTATCCGTTTGTTTAGTGTTTACTGAATTTAGCGTATTGTTTGTTTTATCTAGCGTGTTGTTTTAGTGTATTATTTTTTTTGTACATAATTTTTTGTGTTCTGCTTGTGTGTGTCCGTGTGCTTCTGAGAAGAATGTGAAACACAGGAGACAATACTCGAGATGACAATGTACCAAAGAGACCATTCATTTAAAGAAAGAAAGACTTCGGTAAAGGAATTCCTCTCAAAGGCTAAACGCGGGAGATGGTTTATTCTGCGCGCAAATATTTTGAGCAAGAGAAAAACAATGTAGGTCCAATGATTTCTGTAAATAAATTTCTGGACAGGACTGCTGCTGCTGTCGGCGTGTCTAAGAACACTATTGTAGGGAAAAAAATATAATGTGGTGGACATAAATCAATGCGAGGCTTCAAAATCGGAAACTCTAGGAAAGAAGGGAAATATCAGTAAATGTGTGACAAATTTAGATACCTTTCAGAAAAAACGCTACTCGTTGCCATATTTACTCTTATTATAGGAGGAAAGATCATCCCACTGTTGGGAAACTGCGCGTTTCGTTGAAAGGTTAGGGACTTTTTCAAAGTGGGGAAACATCTTTAAGGACAATCATAAAATCTCTAGGATTCTCATACAAAAATATTAATGAACGCAAAATACTGATGGAGAAACCTTACATTTCTGCATGGCGATGTAAATTCCTGAGAAATTACGAAGCACAATTTTAAGTAATGTTATATATCTGATGTAACTCACTTGTCTTATCTTTCTTTTACCCATATTTTAAACAAATGCATATAATGTAAAATATGGAGGCATATGGGGATGTGGAGGTAGAGCTCTACACATTCTCGACCTAGGCCATATTATGGAGGTGACGTGGTGATGTGGTTCACCGACCGCCTTTACCCCAGGATTGCTCCAGGTACTCACTTGGGCTGAGTCGACCCCGGAGCCGCTCGGGATATTTGAAAAAGTTCCACAAACCACCATGGGTCTCCCGCGTGAAAGTCAGACGTCCCACCAACTGGACTTTTGTGCACTTCAGTTTTGGTATAATTGAAAGATGGGCAGACTTTAACGGCGACTTCGGAAAGAAACTGTTATTGCAAGTGTATATATTCAATATTTTCAGAATGGATTGAAATGGTAATCTGTAAACAATGCACGTTTCGTTAATTCGTTCATGTTGTAAGGTAGATGGAAATGAAGAGAGAAAACAATAACACATTCATCATTGTTATTCAGTTTTCCTCGAAAAACAATAACACATTTCATCATTGTTGTTCCTTTTCATAACACGTTTTCCTCGACACAGCGTCAGACGGCTGCACTGCGTACCGTGCCGTACCGCACGATATGGCAACACCGTGATGCGTGTTCCTTCAGCTCTCAATACCAAACTACAGCGCCTTGAATAACGTAGTGTGGAAAACGACCCAACAAACTGGTTCCCCAGACGGATGAAAAATATAGATGGCAGTGCGATCAATGTCGGTGCTAATTTTCTTACGAAAGTAATGCGGCTTTGTTAGTTTTTGGAATATATTATGTAGATTTGTTTGTCTTGAAAGGCGGTACGTGAATTGATGGAAACAGTTATATTTGTGGAGTGATTTGCAGTCACGAAATGGCACTAATTTGGAAAGAAAAGTAAAATAAAATATAAATAGCATGCGTGCGTAACACAAGAAGAAACATCGTAATGTGTTTCCGGACGTCAGGTCTTGGACTGTGAATTACAGTTTATTTTTCTATGTTATTAGAATATAAATAGTATCCTGAGAGATATTTCATACCGGGGCGACAAACCACAAGTGTCGCTTGAAAGCGAGCAGTCGGAAATCAATGCAACCTTTCGAACCGTAGGGACATAATCTCTGACTGCACAGTTTCCTCAAGGAGATTTTAGACCAAAGCGACACGCGACAAATGATACGAGGATTTCACACCAAAGCGACACAGGTCCTTCGGTCCAAGGCAACTTTCATACCGAAGCTAGACGCGACACATGTTGCTTGGAAAGGAGCCAATCAAGAGCAACATTTCACATCGTAGCGGCATGACGGGAAGCACAGGCCAGCGTTCGGTTGGTGAAATCCTCAAGCGATAAGTGTCGCGTGCCTCTTGTCGCTTTGGTGCGCAATCTCACTAAAGCAAGAAACTCATTGCATCGCATATGCGCGAAAAACAAACCACAACAACATGTTGCAAGCTATTGAGGAAATGGCCAAGTTTGAGCGACGCAGAAGCGACAAAGCGACACGTGTGGCTTATCGTGTCGCCTATCTGTTGTTCGCAACCAACGCTTGCTAATAGACTGAAGGCACCATGTCGCTTGTCACTTAGTTGGGAACTCCCACTGTAGCGCGTCGCTTCGGTCTGAGCACCCTTTCTTTAAGGAGCTTTCCGACCGAAGTAACAAGTAGCACGCGAATACGCCATATGAACGTGTCGTTTGCTGTTTGGACCCTCATGTGCAATGAATGCTATTTTACAGTCTGGAAGTGTGTGTCACTAGTGTGACAGTGTGAACATCCCATGTCG